>NC_132949.1:15268500-15575500 GCF_034638445.1 Ciconia boyciana | reverse complement strand
GATTTGAGTCGCACGTTATGGGGGTCACAGCAGCAGGAACCACCTGAACCAGTGGAGGAGAAGCCCCACAAGCGGCAGCGCAAGCGCAGCGGTGACCCGACCTGAGCCGGCTTTGGTGCCCAGTGACTCCACGCAACGCCACGTCTCCTGTCCCGAGGGACCAGCGTAAGAGATGGAGCCCAAAGCCATGGACTGAAGGAACCCGGTGGACATTTTGTGAGCATTTAACAGACATTTCACAGGGGTGGTCCATAGACTAAGGAATGACACCTGTGTATTCTATCAAAGGACGGGAAGGGGGTGGTGCGTAATGAGAATGTATTGGACAGTGTGGGACCTGAGCATGACATCAGCGGTCAGGGGTGGAGACTGTGCTGGGTTTGGCTGGGATAGAGTTAATTTTCTCTATAGTAGCTAGGATGGGGCTGTGTTTTGGATTTGTGCTGAACACAGTGTTGATAATACGGGATAAAAATAGACAAGGAAAGAAAATTTAAAAGCAATGGGGTACAGGATGGACAGGAACCAAACAGGGAGAGACATCTTGATAAAAGTAGACATAGAATGAAAATTTTAAAAAAAGAGACAGAAAACAAGATAAAAGTACACCCAGAAACAAAATTTCAAAAAGAAAAGAATTATGAGAGTAAAAAAATTGAAAAATAGGGACAGCTAACTAGAAAAAAGTAGACATAGAAAGAAAACTTTAAAAGCGATGCAGTTCATGACAGACAGGAAAGAATTAGGAAATAGAAACAGCAACCGGATAAAAACAGACATAGAAATGATATTTTAAAAGCAACAGGATTATGGAAATCAAGCAAAAATAATAAAAAATAGGGACAGAAAACTAAAACGGAGACGTATAAAGTAAATTTAAAGCCCAACAGGGTCCACAACAGACAAGAAAGAGTTAAAAAATAGGGATGAGAGCTTGATAAAAGTAGACATAGAAAGAAAATTTGAAAAGCAAAGGTGTAGAGGACAGACAAGAAAAAAAATTAAAATACAGTGAACTTGGTAACAGCATGGCAGGGAGGGGCCCGGAGGCACACGGGGGGTGCGCGGCTGACCGCCGCTCCGGGCACCGCCGGGAGACCGGCAGCGCCCGCGGCTTCTCCCGCTGCCCCGGCCCCTCCGCCTCCGCAGCGCCGGCCGCCCGGCCCTCGCCCGCCAGCAGCGGGCGGCGGGGGCCTCGACGCTCCTCGCCCACGAGGCTTCCCGGCGGCACGGCGCGGCACGGCGCGGCACGGCGCGACACGGCGCGACACGGCGCTCACGCGTGCGGCCCGCGGGGGCACCGAGCGCCCGGCGGCAGCGTGGCGGGGCGCGCTGCGGGGCGGCTGGGAGGGGCCCCCCGGCCGCGGGGACCGGCCGCTCCCGGCTGGAGGCGGCTGCCGGGGGAAGCCCCTTCCCCGCCCCGCGCCGGCAGCGCCCTCCCCGCCAGAGCCCCGCGGCACGGCGGGGCCAGCCCCCCCCCAGCCCTTGCGAAACCCTCGGCCCGGCCCGGCCCGGCCTCCCCTCACGGGTCCCGCCCGCGCTGCCCCGGCCCGCAGCTGGCGCCCGTGGGGAACAGCGGCCGTCACCCCCTCCCCGGGCACATCGCGCCCTCCCCGGGCCGGGCCGGGCCGGACCCACTGGCCGCAAGCCCGGCGGCTGAAAACAACAGCCAGGAGCGCACGGGGGGCAGAAAAGGGTCGTTCCTCCGTGTGCACCAGAAGCCCCGGCAGCCAGGCGGCCGCAGGCAGCGGCGCAGAGGGGAGCGGGGAGCGGGGAGCGGGGAGCGGGAGGGGAACGGGCGGGGGCGGGCGGGGAGCGGCGCGGGCAGAGCCGGGCGGCGGGAGGGGACCGCGCCAGGGGGTCGAGGGAGAGAAAAGGAGCGCGGCGCGGCGCGGCGGGGCGGGGCGGTAGGAGCGGGGCAGGGGCAACGCCGCTGGCAACACGGGGCCGGCGGGGCAAATGCCCCCGGCAAGCCGGCGAGTTTGGATGTGCTGGTCTCCATGGGCGGGGCCTGTCGCTAGGGGTGGTGCCGTCCCACCCGTGGGCGGTCTCCATGGGCGGGGCCTGTCGCTAGGGGTGGTGCCGTCCCACCCGTGGGCTGTCTTCATGGGCGGGGCTTGTCGCTAGGGGCGTGGCCTCTCGCTCACCCAGGCGGTTGCTAGGGGCGGGCCAGACCCCGGGGGAGGTTGGAGCAGGTTGCTAAGGGCCGGCCGCGCTTCCGGCGGGGCGGTGGTTGACCCGGAAGCCCTGCTGGCGGCGGCCGGTGACCCGGAAGCGCTGCGCGGGGAGGGGCTGCGGCGGATGATGGCGGCGGAGGAGCCTCAGCAGAAGCCGGAGCCGCTCGGCGGCGATGCGGACGGTACCGACGGGCCCCGGCCGGGATCCCCTCGGGGCCTTCCCCCCGGGCCTCCCCCTGCGTCCCGGCACCCCCCCCCAGGACCCCCGGGTCGGGACCCCCCAGCGTCTTACAGTGGACCTCGCGCTGGGGCCTGGTTCCCCCCGTAGGGCCCCCAATCCCTCTATAGCCCCCCGCCACCCCCATGGTTCCCCGGCACCCCCATAGGCCTCCTTAAAGCCCCTCCGTAGCATCGCAGCACCCCCGTAGCACCCTGATACCCCCATAGGGCTCCCCATAGCACCCCAATACCCCTTATCGCACCCTAGTACCCCCATAGGGCCCCCCCAAGCACTCCAATATCCCCTATAGCCCCCAGCAGCATCCCAATATCCCCTATAGGTCCCCTATAGCACGCTAATACCACCACAGCCCCCCGTGCCCCAATACCTCTATAGGATCCCTATAGCACCCCAGTACCCCCATATCCCCCAGCACCCCAATACCCCCTTATAGGTCCCCTATAGCATGCTAATACCACTATAGAGCCCCCCAGTCCCCCAATACCACCCACAGGTTCCTATAGCACCCCAGTGCCCCCCCCCCCAAGACACATCTTCCCAGGGTCCTGCCGTCCCCCGACCCCCCAGGATCCATTTTGGGGTGCCCACCCCATTCCCCCAAACCCATCTGGGGGGTGCAGAGGCTATGGGGGACCCCTATGAAGTCAAGGCGCCCCCTGAACACCAGTATCCCCCCCCAAGGCGTGAACTGCCTGGCCTACGATGAGGCCATCATGGCGCAGCAGGACCGGATCCAGCAAGAGGTGAGAAACCACCCCCCTCCCAAAAACCTCCTCGGGGGGGACCCCAAATCACTCCCCTCCTGCTTAGGGGGGGTGCCTCCAATCCTGACACCCCCCCCGGGGCGCAGATTGCGGTGCAGAACCCACTAGTGTCAGAGCGGCTGGAACTGGCGGTGCTGTACAAGGAGTACGCCGAGGACGACCACATCTACCAGCAGAAGATCAAGGTGGGCACCAGTATGGGACTGCGAGCACCTTTAAGGCACAGTTGTGGCACTGGGAGCAGCTGTGGGGCACCAGTATGGGACCGGGAGCAACTGTGGGGCACCAGTATGGGAGTGGGAGCCTTAAAGGGCACTATATCCCCTGGGGTGCCCCCCGGGGTGTCCCCGTGTCCCCTGGGGTGTTCCCACATCCCCCCCCGTCTGACTGTCCCCCCCCAGGACCTGCTCCAGAAGTATTCCTACATCCGGAAGACGCGGCCGGACGGGAACTGCTTCTACCGAGCCTTCGGCTTCGCCCACCTGGAGGCTCTGCTGGAGGACGGGCAGGAGCTGCAGCGGTGCGCCACGCCCGGGGACCCCCCGGACGCCTGGGTCATCCCCCCCCCAGACCCCTGGGTTCCCCCCCAGACACCTGGGTCCTCCCTGGACACTTGGGTGTCCCCCACCCAAGTCCTCTGGGTCCCTCTTGGCCCCCTCCGTGTCCCCTCCCAGACACCTGGGTCCCCCCCTGGGATGCCTGGGTGTCCCCCACCCAAGTCCTCCGGGTCCCTCTTGGCCCCCCCCCAGGTGTCCCCCCCCACCAGATGCCTGGGTGTCCCCTGGGATCCCTGGGTGTCGTGTGTCCCCCTCCCCAAACCCTCCGGGTCCCCCATGCCCCTCCACCCCCCGGACACCTGAGTCCCCCCCGGACGCCTGGGTCCCCCCAGGTTCAAGGAGGTCTCCGCCCGCAGCAAGGAGGAGCTGGTGGCGCAGGGGTTCACCGAGTTCACCATCGAGGACTTCCACAACACGGTGGGGACACGGGGACGGAGGGGCACGGGACATGGGGGGGCATGGGGACACAGGGGGACACGGTGCCTGTGGCCCCATGTGTGGCCCCATGACAGTGCATGTAACCCCAGGTATGGCCCCGTGACGGCGTGGGTGACCCCACGTGTGCCCCCGTGAGGGCACACGTAACCCCGCGTGTGCCCCAGCCTCTGCCCCCTGACACGTGTGTGCCCCCTGACACGTGTGTTCCTGGCAGTTCATGGAGCTGATCGAGCGGGTGGAGCGCCGCGTGCCGCTGCCGGAGCTGCTGGCGGCCTTCAACGAGCCCAGCACCTCCGACTACCTGGTGGTCTACCTGCGCCTGCTGACCTCCGGCTGCCTCCAGCGCCACCGCCGCTTCTTCGAGCAGTTCCTGGAGGGCGGCCGCAGCATCAAGGAGTTCTGCCAGCAGGTCAGGGCCTCGCGCGGGCCGCGCGCCGCCTCCCGGCACCCTCTTGTGGCTTCGCTTCGTCCTCGTGTGGCATCACGCAGCCTCGCGCGGGCTTTGCACGGCCTCGCGCGGGTCTCGCAACACCTTCTGGGGCCCCTGCGTGGCTTCACGTGGTCCTTGCAGGGTCTCGTGCGTGGCGTCTTGCAGCTTTGCACGGGTTTGCGTGGCGTCACGCAGGCGTCGTGTGGGTCTCGCACGGGCTTCACGCCGCCTCCCAGCACCCTCACAGCTCCGTATGGTCCCGACGGCATCTCCTGTGGCCTTCGCGTGGCATCTTGCAGCCCTGTGCAAACTTGCACGGGTCTCGCATCGCATCCCAGGGTCCCTGCGTGGCTTCACGTGGCCCTTGCACGGCATCACGCAGCCTTGCATGGCTTTGCATGGCCTCGTACGGCCCTCGCGCGGGCCTCGCACCGCCTCCCAGCACTCACAGCTTCACGTGGTCCTTGCACGGTCTCCCGTGGCCCTTGTGTGGCATCGCGCAGCCTCGCATGGCCTGCAGCGGCCCTTGCGTGGTTTTGCACAACCTCGCACCGCCCTTGCATGACTTTCCGTGGCTCCTAATGGCTTTTGCGCGGCTTCGCGCAGCCTCCAACGGCCCTTGCACAGCCCTCGCCGAGCTTTGCGTGGCCTTACGCAGCCTTGCACGGCCCTTGCGTGGCTTTGCACGGCCTCCAGTCGTCCACGCGCATCCCTCCCACAGCTTTGCACGGCCCCCGGTGCCCTCTCGAGCCCCTCACACAGCCCCCTGACCCCCTTTTCCCCTTACAGGAGGTGGAGCCCATGTGCAAGGAGAGCGACCACATTCACATCATTGCCCTTGCACGAGCCTTGCACGTCTCCATCCTGGTGGAGTACATGGACCGGGGGGAGGGCGGTGCCACCAACCCCCACGTCTTCCCTGAGGGCTCCCAGCCCCGCGTCTGCCTCCTCTACCGCCCCGGCCACTACGACATCCTCTACAAGTGAGCTCCCGCCTCGCACGAGGCCTCGCACGAGGCGTCGCACAAGGCTGGCGGTGCCTCGCGCAGGCCTGGTGCAGCTTCCCGAGGTCACGCTGGGGCTTTGCACGGGGCCTGCAGGTGCCTCGTGTGTCCTCATGCAGCCTCGCGTGACCTCGCACGGCCTCGTGCAAACCTTGCACGGGCCTCACACGGACACTGTGGGCCCTCGTGCAACCCTCGCACGAGCCCTCGTGCGGCCTCGCACGCATCCCTCCTCCACCCCCCCAATAAAGATGCGGCCCCACTTGCTGAGCACATTCATGGCGGGGGGGGGTTGTGCAGAGGGGACCTGGGTGTTCGGAGTCGAGATCTCGTGGGGCACGGGGCGGGGGGAGATGGGGCTGGCGGGCACTTGGGGGGCTGGGAGAGGGTGGTTGGGGGCACTTGGGACCCCCTTAGGGGCAGTCGGGGGGTAGCTGGAGGGTGGGGGAAGGAAGTTGGGGGCCCAGGGGGCACATGAGACCCCTTTGGGGGCACTTGGGGGTCCAGGAGGGGCAGTTTGGGGTCTGGGGAGGGCACTTGGACCCCTTAGGGGCAGTTGGAGGGGTGATTGGGGGAAGCAGTTGGGGGTCTGGGAGGGCAGCTGGGGGGGGCAGTTGGAACCCACTTAGGGGGCAATTGAGGGTCTGGGGGGGCAGTTGGGGGTCCAGGGAGCACCTGGGGGACGGGGGTTACGTGGGACCCCCCAGGGGCAGCTGGGGGATGGGGTCAGCAGCGGGCGGTCCAGGGCCTCATCCTGCCCCAGGACGCCGCGGAGCACGACCCGTCCTCCTGCCACGCGCACACGTGACGCGCCCTGGGACCCCCCCACTGCCCACGGGGACCCTGACCCACACCCGGGGCCCCCAGATTCCCCCTGCCCCCCCCAGGGCCCCCATTGTCCCCCTCCCCCGCTTGCTGAAGGCACTCATGGCCATCCACGGGGGGGGCAGAGTGAGACCGCTCGTGTGACGGGGCCCTCGTGCGAGGGGTCCCCGTGCGAGGTGTGTCCTCGTGCAAGCCCTGTCCCCACGCAAGGGCCATCTCCGTGCGATGGGTACCCCCGTCCTCGTGCGAGGCCGTGCCCACGCGATGGGGTGTCCCCGTCCTCGCGCTGTCCCCGTGCAAGGCGGTCCCCGTGCGCGGCACATCTGGGGGCACGTGGGGCACCGGGGGGGGCACGAGGGTCCCCCCGCGCTCCCCCGGCCTTGTCCCTGCCGGCACCAGCCCCGGCGACCCCCGTGGGGTCCCGTGCGAGCCCCCGCGCAAGCGCTTGTGCAAGGCCCCGTGCAAGGCCCCGCTGAGCCCCGGGCGCCCCCCCGCGATGCCACACGTGAGACCCCGTGCGAGCCCCCCCAGGGACCCGGGCGTCCGGGGGGGGGACCCGGGAGGGCGGGAGGAGCCCGGGCGCCCCGGCGGGGAGGGGGCTCCGAGCCCGGACCTCCCCCCGCGTTTACCCCACCCCGGATTCCGCCCCTCTCGGCATTTACCCCACCCCGCCCCCTCCGCCCCCCCGCCCGCCTGGGTCCCCCCCGGCCGCCTGGGTCCCCCGCACCGGGAGGCGGTGCTCCCCCCCTCCGCCGCCTTCCCACGCCCGCAGCCGCCGCCGCCAGCACCGGGCCCGACCGCGCCGGCCGGTACCGACCCCGGTAAGGGCTCCCCCTCCCCGACCCACCCCGCCCTCCCGGGACCCCCAAAACCTCCCCCATCTACCCCTGCATCCCCACCCCCCCACCCCCGCCACCCCAGTAACCAGTGATGCTCCAGCCCGGCGGAGAGACTCAGGCGGACGGGAGCTGGGCCCATCCCCCCGCTCTGGTACCACCGGAGCGACCCCATCCTCCATGAGACCCCCCCAAACCCCCGGAGCCCCCAAACCCGCCTTCTCCCCCCCCCTCCCCGCGGTACCCAGGGATGCTCCAATCGGGGGGAGGGGCCCAGGCGTCCGGGAGGGGGAGGGGAAGGGACCCAAGCATCCCCCATGAGACCCCCCGACCCCCAAATTCCCCCGGCCCCTCCTGCAGTCCCCCAAACCCCCGGTACCCAGGGTGCTCCAGCCAGGGGAGGGACCAGGCGTCCGGAGGGGACCCAGGCATCCGGGAGGGGAGGGGAAGGGACCTAGGCGTCCGGGGGCCTGACCCCCCATGAGACCCCCTTGACTCCCCCAACCCCCGAACCCCCAAAACCCCTCTAACCCCCCAGCCCCCCCCTTGGTACCCAGGGATGCTCCAGCGGGGGAGGGGTCCAGGCAGCAGGGGGGACCCAGGCGTCCGGGGAAGCGGCCCCTCCCCTCCACGAGACCTCCCCGGAGCCCCCAAAACCTCCCTGACCCCCCGGTCCCCCTCGGAGCCCCAAATCCCCCGCCCCCCAGCACCCAGAGATGCTCCAGCCGGGGAGGGGCCCAGGCGTCCCGGGCTGATGGGGGAGTGCGTTTAATGGGGGGGTGAGATGGGGGGGTGAGATGGGGGGGTGAGATGGGGGGGCCTCACCCAGGCGCCCGGGTCCCCTCCTGGGGGACGGGTCACATGGCCCCTCGCGGGAGGCCAGGGCTGACGCAAGGGTGACCCTGGGGCGCGAGGGTCCCGGGGGTTCCCCTAACGAGCTGCCGCTAACCCGGGCCGGTTCGCTGGCGGCGCTGGTAACGAGCACCCGGGGGAGCGCAGGGCGGAGGCTCGGACGCCCGGGGCCGGCGGGCGCTGCACGAGGGCTCGTGTCGCACGAGGACGCCCCGGCTCACGAGCCCTCTCCCCGCCGAAGCGGCCCCCCCGGCGGGGGGGGGCCATGGAGCACCGGAGCCGGTAGCAGCGGCCTCGCACGAGGACCCGTCGCACGAGGACCCGTCGCACAAGGACCCGTCGCACGAGGAGCGGGACCCTCCCGCGCAGGCAGAGGACCCAAGTAGGGCCCCGCCCCCCCTGCCCGGGTCCCCTGTGCTGGGGGAGGGGCAGTGGGGGGTCCTGTGCCCAGACCTCTGGGTCCCCTATGGTGGGGGGGGCCCTACCCTATAGCTGGGGTTGGGGGTACCATGCCCGGATGCCCGGGTCCCCTGTCGTGGGGGGCCTGGAGGGCGCTGGGGGTCCCTGTCCTACACACGGGGTCAGTGGGTGGGCGCAGCACCTATGGGGGGCGGGGGGTCCCTCTGCCCTATACACAGCGTCAGCGGGGATGCAGGGCCCAGGCGCCCGGGTCGCCTGCCCCCTGCTTACCCCTTCCCCTCTGCCCCCAGGACTCCCCCTCCCCCATGGCCCCCCTCCTCCCCTCCTCCTCCTCCTCTTCCTCCTCCTCCTCCTCCCCCTCCCTCCCCCACCTGGGCCCTGACAGCCTTCACCCTGGCCGCCCTTCGGGGGGGGAGCCCCCCCCCTTTCCCCTCCCCTCTCCTGACCATCGTCACCGCCGTCACCATCATCACCGTCACCGCCGCCGCCTGTCCTGCCGTCTGCCGCTGCGCCGGCGGCCGCGTCTACTGCAACGACCGGGGCTTGACGGCCATTCCCGAGGGTCTCCCCCCCGGCGCTACCACGCTCTTCCTCCAAAACAACCGGATTGGCGACGCCGGCATCCCGGCGCGTTTGGGTCACTTATCGGCGCTCAAAGTTTTATATCTCTACGCTAACGCCTTGGAGCAATTGCCGGCATATTTGCCGCCGGCGCTGCGGGAGCTGCACCTCCAGGAGAACAACGTCCGCGGGCTGTGCCGACGGGCGCTGGCGCGAGCGCCGCTGCTGGAGCGCCTGCACCTGGACGACAACTCGGTCTCAGCCGCCGGCATTGAAGAAGACGCCTTTGCCGAAAATCGCCGCTTACGGTTGCTATTTTTGTCCCGGAATCACCTCAGCAGCGTCCCGCCGGGATTACCGCCGGCGCTGGAGGAGCTGCGGCTGGACGACAACCGGATTCACACCATCCCCCTCCGCGCCTTCGAGGGCCTGCCGGCGCTTCGGCGCCTGGTGCTGGATGGGAACCTGCTGGCCAACCAGCGGATGGCGGACGACACCTTCAGCCGGTTGGTCAACCTCAGCGAGCTCTCGCTGGGGCGAAACGCGTTAGCGGCGCCGCCGGCCAACCTCCCCCGCGCTCGCCTCCGCCGGTTGTCCCTCGCCGCCAACGCCATCAGCCACGTCCCCGCCGGCGCCTTGGCGCGGATGCGGTCGCTGGAGCGGCTGGATTTGTCGGACAACAACCTGACGACGCTGCCGCGGGGGCTGTTCGACGACCTGGGGAGTCTGAGCCACCTGGGGCTGCGGAACAACCCCTGGTTCTGCGGCTGCAACCTGGCCTGGCTGAGGGACTGGCTGCGCCGCCGCGCGCCGCCGGGGCTGGAGGTCAAGGGGCTGCTGTGCCAGGCGCCGGCGCGCTTACGGGGGCTGGCGGTGGGGGAGTTGAGGGGGGAGATGGATGCTTGCGCCCCCCCCGCCGCGCCGGGCGCCGCCGCGGCATCGCCCGGCGTCATGGCGGCGGCGCCGGGGGTCGTGGCGGCGTCGCCAGGCGCCGCCGCGGCCTCGCCCGGCGTCATGGCGGCGGCGCCGGGCACTGCGGCGGTGGCACCGGGGGTCCCAGCGTCGACGGGTGGCCTGTGGGTCCAGGCGGCGCCGGGGGGGGCTCTGAGGGTCCGGTGGCCCCCCGCCCCCCCGGGCGCATCCTTACGGCTGAGTTGGTTACGGCCGGGGGGGGGGGGCGGTGACGGAGACGTTGGTGCGGGGGAGCGGGGGAGTACGTGGTGACGGCGCTACAGCCGCGCGCCGCTTACCGCGTCTGTCTGTCCGCCCTCGACCCCCCCGGCATCGCCACCCCCCCGCTTTGCGCCCAGGCTCGTGCCGGCGGTGAGACCCCCCCGGTGTCCCCGGGGCCCCCCCCGCCCAGGGACGCCCCCCCTGCGCTACCCCCGGCAGCGGCGGCGGGGGGGGCGGCGGCGGCGGCGGCCGGGGTGGTCTTGGGGGTCCTGGGGGGGTGGTGGAGGAGGAGGAGGAGGGGGGGGCGGGGGCTCCCCCCACCGCCCAAAATCGGGGGGGCCTGCCCCTAAGACCCCTGCGGACCCCCGAGGAGGGTGGCATCCGCACCGTCTTCCCCGCCCCTCCCCCGCCGCCCCCTCCCCCCCCGCTGCCCCCCCACGGCGCTCGGGGGTACCGGGGGGGGCGGGGGCCGCACGGCGGCGGGGGGGGCGTGGGGTCCTGAGGAGGGGGGGCCCCCTCTTTCTGGGACCCCCCCCACGTTGGGGACCCCCTGGGGATATGGCGGGGCAACCCCGTTTTGAGGACATTTGGGGGGATCCCCCCGGGGTTTTGGCGAGGAGGGGTCCCTCTGCCCCTCCCCCACCTCCCTTTTGGGGGCATTTTGGCTTTTTTTAAGGTGTTTTTCCGGCGCCGCTGCTTTTCGGGGGGAGAAAAGGCGGATTTGGGGCAGGAACGGTTTGGGGGGAGTGGACCCAGGCGTCCGGGGCCCCCACGGCCCCCGAGAGCTCCGAGAGGACCCCGGCGCCCGGGCCTGGACAAGAGACCGGGGTGCGGGGACCCAGGCGCCCGCCCCCCGCGGCTTCGGGGCGGACCTGCGCGTGTCAAAGTGCCCCCTCCCCGCGAGGTGCCTTCACCCCTCCCCCGCCCCCAGCCGTTGGAATTGGGGGAAAAGGACCAAAATCAGGAAAAATCGACCCAAAAGGGCCGAGGGGCGCCCCTCCCCCCCCAATAAACCCAGCCGCTCCTTTTCCCGCCGGCGCCTCTTTCCCGGACGCCTGGGGGGGGGACGGGACTGGGCTGGGTGCACACGCGTGTGCAACGGGGGGTGCACACGTGCGCGAGGCGCCCGTCGCGTGGGGGTGGGGGTGGGGGTCTCGCGGGGGCGCGCAAGGCCTCGCTCGGGGGAGGGGGCTGTCACACGGGGGTCGTGGAAAGGTCACGGGGGGGAGGGGGGTCGCGCCAGGGTCACGTCAAGGTCACACGTGTCCGTCCCCCTCCCAAGGGACGCGGGCGTCCGCCCCTCCCCCAGCACGCACTCGGCGGGAGGTGGGGGGAGGGACCCGAGCCCCCGCCCCTCCCTCCGTGGCCCGCCCCCCCTTTGGCCGCCCGCCAGTCGGTGGCGGTCTCGGAGTCCCCGTGCAAGCCCCGCCTCTCTGGTGCACGCCCCGCCCCCTTCGGTGCAAGCCCCGCCCTTCGCTCCCCTTTCCCCGGGAGACACGTGTGGCAGCGAGGCCTCCGCGCCGCCAAGCGGCGCACTCCCGCCTCCGTCCCCGTTTCCTCCCCCTCGTGATTGGCACCGCGCGCAGCCAATGGGAGAGGTGGAAAATTCCAGAAGGGAGGGAGGGCCCCCGCCAATGGACGGCCAGTGCCGGTCGTCGCGAGCAATCGGCGCTCGGGGGCGGGCCCTGACGCCGGCTTCCGGCGGGGAGGCGGGGCTGGGGGGAGGCGGGCACCGCTTTCCTCGTCGGCCAATGGAGAGGCGGGACCGCAGCCGGCGGCCAATGGAAGTGCGCGCGGGGGCGGGCGGGCGGGGCCGGCGGCCAATGGGGCTCGGGTGGGCGGGGCGCCAGGCTTCTAGCAGCTTCCAGAAGGCGGCGCGTTAGCGGCGGGAGCGGAGCCGGGCTGCCATGGAGGAGGTGGGCGGGGGTCCGGGGTCCCGGAGGGAGGCGGAGAGGGGTTGGGGAGGGCCGAGGGGTTGTGGGTCCCCCTTAAGGGGTTTGGGGTCCCGGAGCGGGGCCTGGGGGGAGGCGGGGAGGGGGTCTGGGGCGGCTCGGGGACCCGGAGCAGAGCAGGGGGGGATCGGGGGGCCTCTGGGGGGTTCCGGGTGGTTCCGAGGGGCCTGGGGGTCCCTGAGGGGCTGGGGGCACTGGAGGTCCTGGAGGGAGGTGGAGAGGGGCGACCGGGGGTGTCGTCTTGGAGAGGCCTGAGGGGGCTGGGGTCACGGGGCGGGGCTGGGGGCCCTGAGGGGGCGAGGGATGGGGGGAGCTCGGGGGCCCTGGAGGGGCTGGGGAGGAGGCGGAGAGGGGGCTTGGGGGGATCCTAAGGGTGTTTGGGGTCCCAGAGCGGGGCTGGGAGGGGGGTTGAGGGTCCCTGGGGGTCCCCTTCATCTTCCTCACATTCTCTTATTGCCCCCACCCCCCTTTTTTCTTCTCTGGCCCCTCCTCTTCCTCACTCCCCCTCGTGCCCCTCACCCTCCTCGCACCTTCATCCCTGTTGCACTCATTCACCTTCCTCCCACCTTCCTCCTCATGTCCCTTCTGCTTCTCATGCCCCTCATCTTCCTCACATCCTCCTTCCCCTCCCCCCCCGACTTCCAATGCTTGTGTTCATCCTCCTCCTGGGCCCTCACTTTTCTCATCCTCCTCTTCCTCACACCTTCGTCTTCATTGTGCTCTGCTATATTTTCCACGTGTCCGCCCTCTTTCTTACACTCTCCTGTTCCTCGCATGTTCTTCCTTGTGCCCCCTCCCGCTCCTCTTCATCACACCTTTCTCCTCCTCATGGTCCTTCATCTTCCTCCCACCATTCCCCCCTCTTCTTTCTTGCCCCTTCCTCACCCCCTTTCCTCCTCCATTTTACCCCTCTCACTCTTCACACCTTCCTCCTCCTCGTGCCCCTTGTCTTCTTCTTTGCCCCCTCCTGTTTTTCTCTCTCGTGTCCCTTCATCTTCCTCATGGCTCTTCCTCTTCCTCGCACTTTTTTCCTCTCATGCCCCTCCTCTTCTTCACACCTTCGTTCTCCTTGTGGCCATTCATCTTTCTCCCATCCTTCTCCCATCCTTCTCCCCTCCCCTTCCTCGCTTCCTCCTCCCCCCACAGGCACAGGAGCTGAAGGAGCGGGGGAACCGGGCGCTGGCGGAAGGGGACGTGGCGGGGGCCCTGCGCCATTACACGGCCGCCATCGCCCTGGACGGCCGCAACCACGTCCTCTTCAGCAACCGCTCGGCCGCCTACGCCCGTCAGGGCGACTACGCCCACGCCCTGGCCGATGCCTGCCGCACCCTCGAGCTGCGCCCCGACTGGGCCAAGGTGGGTGGGGGGAGCACCCGTGGGTGACCCCGGCCGTGTCGGCCCCGGGGGGCTCACCTTGCCTCCCCCCGAACCCAGGGGTACTCGCGCAAGGCAGCGGCGCTGGAGTTCCTGCATCGCTTCGAGGAGGCCAAGGCGGCGTACGAGGAGGGGCTGAAGCACGAACCGGGCAACGCGCAGCTGAAGGAGGGGCTGAGGGGGGTGGAGGCACGGCTGGCCGGTACGGGGGTCCTGGGGGGATTTGGGGGCTAGGGGGCCAGGGAGGCGGTGCTGAGGGGGTTGGGCCTGCGAAAGGGGGTTCTGAGGGGGCTGGAGGGGCTGAGGGGAGCGAAGGCATGGCTTGCCGGCACGGGGAGTCCTGGGGGGATTTGGGGGGCTGGGGGCCAGGGTGGTGAGGGGGTTTGGGGCTGGGAAATGGGGGCTGCTAGGCACGGAGGGGCTGAGGGGGGTGGATGCCCAGCTGGTGGGGCTGCTTGCGGGTCCCAGAGTCGGTCCAGGATGGGCCCTGAGTCAGTCCAGCGGGTCGCTGAGAGGTTTTAGGAGGCTCTGAGGGGGTTTGGGGTCCAGGAAGGGGCTGGGAGGGGGTGTGAAGAGGTTTTGGGGTGTCAGAGTGGGTCTGGAGGGGGGTGCTGAGAGATTTTGGGGTCCCGGGATGGGGCTGGAGGGTTCCTGAGAAGGTCGGGGGTCCCCGAGGAGGGTACAAGGGAGTATGGGGGGTCCCTGACACCCCCTCGTGTCCGTCCGCCCCCCCCAGAGCGGAAGCTGCTGAACCCCTTCAGCGTGCCGGACCTGTACGGGCGGCTGGAGGCGGACCCCCGAACCCGGGCCCTGCTGAGGGACCCCGAGTACCGGCAGCTGCTGGAGCAGCTGCGCAGCCACCCGGCCCAGCTGGGCACGTTAGTGAGGGGGACGGGGGGCAGGTTTTGGGGTGCTGGGGGCCTTGGGGCAGGAGGGGGGGCTTTGGGGCTGGTTTTGGGGAGCTGGGGGGGGCTTAGGGGCAGCTTTTGGTTTGCTGGGGGGTATCTGGGGTGCTGGGAGGGCTGTAGGGCAGGTTTGGGGGGTCAGAGCAGTTTTTGGGGTGCTGGGTGACCCTGGAGGGCTTCACCACAACTCGTGTGCCAGGGTGGCTTTATGGCCGGTTTTGGGGTGCTGGGGATGTTGGAGCAAATCTGGGGCACAGAGTCCCCCCTGGAGGGGGTTGGGGTACAGATTTCGGGGTGCAGCCCCCCCAAACTCTCACTGTCTCCCCCAGGAAGCTGCAGGACCCGCGGGTGATGACAACCCTGAGCGTGCTGCTGGGGGTGGACCTGAGCGGGGCCGAGGAAGAGGAGGAGGCCCCTTCCCCACCCCCCCCGCCCCCTCCCCAGCCCCCTGCCCAGCCCCCCCCGCCCCAGGAGCTCCCCGAAAACAAGAAGGAGGTGAGGGGGGGTCCGCCAAAACCGGGGGGGGCGGTTGGGGAAGCATTTTGGGGTGACCGGCCCTGCCAAACCCCAGGCACAGTGGGAGGAGCTGGGCAACGCTGCCTACAAGGGGAAGGAGTTCTAGGGGGGTATAGGGCAGGTTTTGGGGTGCTGGGCGTTCTAGGCAGGCTTTGGGGTGACCCGTCCCCCCAAACCCCAGGCGCAGAGGGAGAAGGAGCTGGGCAACACTGCCTACAAGCGGAAGGAGTTCCCCACCGCCCTGGCTCACTACACCCGCGCCGAGGAGCTGGACCCCACCAACATGACCTATGTCACCAACCAAGCAGGTGAGTGACCCCCAAAATCCCCCAAGCCCCCCAAAATCCTCTGAGCACCCCAAAATCCCTCTGAACCCCCTTTTTTCTCCCCTACAGCTGTCTACTTCGAGACGGGCGACTACAACCGCTGCCGAGAGCTGTGTGAAAAAGCCATCGAGGTGGGGCGGGAGAACCGGGAGGACTACAGGCAGATTGCTAAGTGAGTACAGCGGGATTTGGGGGGTTAAAAAAGGGGGTGCACCCCCAGCAGCCCCAAACCTCTGCCTGTACCCCCAAAATCATCCCCACAGGGCATACGCTCGCATTGGGAACTCGTATTTGCGGGAGGAACGGTACAAAGACGCTGTGAACTTCTACAACAAGTCATTAGCCGAGCATCGCACGCCCGATGTGCTCAAGAAGTGTCAGCAGGTGATTTGGGGGCGTCTAGGGGGGGCCAAAAAAGGGGGTGCAGTCTCCCCGGACCCCCCCAAAACCCCATATTTCTCTACAGGCAGAGAAAATCTTAAAGGAGCAGGAGCGGTTGGCGTACATCGACCCCAACCTGGCGCTGGAGGAGAAGAATAAAGGCAACGAGTGTTTTCAGAGAGGTAACGGGGGGTCTTGGGAGGGCGAAGGGGCCCCCCCAAATCCTTAGTAACCCCCTGCCCCCCATCGTGGCCCCCCCCAGGGGATTACCCCCAGGCCATGAAGCACTACAGCGAGGCCATTCGCCGCAACCCCCACGAGGCCCGGCTCTACAGCAACCGCGCCGCCTGCTACACCAAGCTGCTCGAGTTCCCTCTGGCCCTCAAGGTCTGGGGGGCTGGGGGCTGCTTTGGGGGTGCAGGGCTCAGCTGGGGGTCCTGGGGGGCTGGTTTGAGGGTGCAGGGGGCTGCTTTGGGGGTACAAGGCTGGTTGGGGGCAGGGCTTGGAGTTCTGGGGGGCACTGGGGGGCTGGTTTGGGGGCACCTCTGACCCCTCCACTTCCCCCCTGCAGGACTGTGAGGAGTGCATCCGCCTGGAGCCCTCCTTCAGTGAGTGCGCAGGGGGGCTGCTCCTGGGGGGGCTGGTTTGGGGGCGCCTCTCCTTCCTCTGCCTGTACCCCCTCCTCCTCCTCTGCCTGTTCCTCTGCCTGTACTCCCTCCCCCCGCCTGCCCATCCCTCTGCCCGCAGTCAAGGGCTACACCCGGAAGGCGGCGGCGCTGGAGGCCATGAAGGATTACAGCAAAGCCATGGACGTCTACCAGCGCGCCCTCGACCTCGACGCCGCCTGTAAGGTGAGGGTGACGCTCTGCCGCCGCCCCCGCCCCGCCGCCGCCCCCCGCTGACGTGTCCCCGTCCCTGTCCCCCCCAGGAGGCGGCGGAGGGCTACCAGCGCTGCCTGCTGGCCCAGTACAACAGGCAGGACACCCCCGAGGAGGTGAAGCGCCGTGCCATGGCCGACCCCGAGGTGCAGCAGATCATGAGCGACCCCGCCATGCGCCTCATCCTCGAGCAGATGCAGAAGGACCCCCAGGCCCTCAGCGAGTGAGTGTCCCCCAGTGTCCCCAGCTGTCCCCGGGTGTCACTGTGGGTCTGCAAGGTGTTGCGGGGTGTTGCTGGCCACCTCGTGGCGCTTGCTGAGGCTTCGAGGGGACACCAGAGCCCTCCTGGAGCTGGCAGGGACTCCCCAAGGAGTCACTGAGTGTCCCCAGAGTGTTACAGAGTGTTATCGGCCACCCCGTGGCGCTCGCCAAGTCTTCAGGGGGACACCTGGAGACCTCCTGCAGCTGGCAGCGTATCCTCAGGGTGTCAGCAGTCACCCAGCTGTCCCCAAGGTGTCGCCAGGGGTCCCCAGGTGTCCCCGAGGTGGTATGGGCTGTCATCAGCCACCCCACGGCGCTCACTGAGTCTTCATGGGGATGCCCAGAGCCCTCCTGGAGATGGGGGGGGGGGGGTCCCCAGGATGTCACCAAGTGTCCCTGAGGTGTCACGAGGTGTTCTCAACCCCCCATGGTCCTCACTGAGTCTTCAAGGGGACACCCAGAGCCCTCCTGGAGCTGGTGGGGGGTCCCTGAGGTGTTGCGGAGTGTTACCGGCCGCCCCACGGCACTCACCGAGTCTTCAAGGGGATACCCGGAGCCCTCCTGGAGCTGGCAGGGGGTCCCCACGGTGTCACCAGTGTCCCCACGGTGTCTCCAGCACTCCCCCGGGGTGACGCCAGCTGCCCCACGGTGCTCACTGAGTCTTCATGGGGACACCTGGAGCCCTCCCGTAGCAAGGGGGGGTCCTCAACGCGTCAGCGGGTATCCCGAAAATGTCAAGAGTGTGTTCCTGGCATGTCAGGTGTCACAGGGTGTCCCCAACATGTTACAGGCAGTCAGAAGGTGTCCCTGACGTGATGGGGTGTTACAGGGTGTTCCTGGTGTGACAGGGACAGCTCCTGATGCCCTGTGACACGCTGGGGACACCTCCATGTCACAGGGTGTCCCCAATACATCATGAGGTGTCACAGGAAGTCCGCACACGTCAGGGCGTGTCCCAAGTACATCAGAGGTGGCCCCGATGTGTTGGGCGTAACGGGGCGTCTCAGGACACCCCGCAGCCCCCCCTCTTTGTCTCTCGGCCTGTCCTGGTGTCCCCTGCAGCTGCGGGGGTCCCTAGGGCCGCTGTCCCCACATGCCAGGAGGGGGTCCCTGTGTCTCCCCCTGATCCTTGTGTCCCCACCCAGGCACCTGAAGAACCCCGTCATCGCCCAGAAGATCCAGAAGCTGATGGACGTGGGGCTGATCGCCATCCGGTGACGTCACCCCCCGTCCCCCCCGGGGACCCCCCCGACCCCCTGGGGATGTGGGTGTGGGGGGTCCCGGGGGGGTTGGGGGGTGCTGCCCCTCCCACCCCCCCATCTTGTGTTGGTTGTGGGGGGCCGTGACCCCCAATAAAGAGCGGAGCAGTTGCCAAGCCCGGCCTCTGTGGGGTGGGAGGTGTGGGGCCCGAAGGCCTGGGGGTGGGAGGTGGGGGCCTGAACGCCTGGGGGGTAGGAAATGGGGGGCCCAGACACCTGGGTCCCCTCTGGGGAGGATTTGGGGGCCCGGATGCCTGGGTCCCCTGTGGGGAGGGTTATGGGGGGCCTGAACGCCTGGGTCCCCCTGGGGGTGGGAAATGGGGGCCCAAAGGCCAGGGTCCCTCTTGGTGTCTTGGGGGTGGGTACCTGGGGGCACACGGGCGCCTGCCTCCCTTCTGCAGAGGGGGGGTTGAGGCTGGGAGCGGGGCCTGGGCCCTCCCAGCTGAGGAGGGGGGGCGGGGGGGGCTCCCCACGCTGGGGACCCGGGCGCTGGGGCCCCATAGCCGCTAGCGGGTGCGATGGCGCAGGGGACCCAGGCGTCCGGGCCCCGCGGCTCCTCCCCGCCTCGACTTCCTCTGGCGCGGCAGTGGGGGGGTTGGGGGTGGCGTGGGGTGGGGTGAACCGGGCGTCCGGGGCCCCCTTCCCCCCGTGGGGCGGGGCAGTGGGGCGGGAAGGGACCCAGGCGCCCGGGCGATGGCGGGGCTGAAGACGGCGAGCGGGGAGGCCATCGACGGCTCCTTCGAGCTGCAGGTGGAAGTGGAGGAGGGCGATGCCGTGGGGCAGGCCGGCCCCCCGGCGCCCCCCGGCCCCCCAGCAGCCCCCCGCACCCTCGCCCTCCGTGTCACCGGGGACCTCCACGTCGGCGGCCTCATGCTCCTCATTGTGGAAACCATCGGTGAGCGACCCACAGCGGGACAGGCGGGCTTGGGCGTTCGGGCCCCACATCTCTAGGCCCTATGGGGAAGGACCCGGGTGTCTGAGCCCCACATCTCTAGGCCCTATGGGGAAGGACCTGGGTGTCCCAGCCCCACATCTCTAGGGCCCATGGGGAAGGACCTGGGTGTCCAGGCCCCACATCTCTAGGCCCCATGGGGAAGGACCTGGGTGTCTGGGCCCCACATCTCTAGGCCCTATGGGGAGGGACCCGGGTGTGCAGGCCCCACATCTCTAGGGTCCATGGGGAAGGACCCGGGCGTCTGAGCCCCACATCTCTAGGCCCCATGGGGAAGGGCCCGGGTGTCCTGGCCCCCCTGCCGTGGGCATCACGCGGTGCTGAGTGGCGGTGGGTGGGGGCAGGATCCGGCCCCGGGGGAAGCCCAGCCCTTATCGGGGTGCCCTGGGGGTCCCCCGCTTCCGTGTCATGCTCCCAGTTGTCACCCCCCCCCCCCCGTGTCACCCCACTGTCACCCTCTGGCCGGGGCGATAAGGGAACTGCAGGATATAAATAGCCGCTCCGTGCCCCCGATCCCCCCGCGGTGGTTTGGGGGTACAGCAGGGCCCCCGCATAGCACCCCGTGGCACCCCCTAACCCCCATAGCACCCACTCACCCCGCTCTAGCGCCCTGTAACTACCCCATAGCCCTCTTACGACCCCCTTAGCACCCCCCAACTCCTCACAGCCGCCCTGCGGCCCCCGTAGCCCCCCGTGACCCCGGTGTCCCCAGGGGTGCAGCGGGACTGGTCGGACCACGCGCTGTGGTGGGCGCAGCGGCGGCAGTGGCTCCTGCGCCCCGGGCGCACCCTGGACGCGCTGGGGGGCGGGGGGGACGCCCGGCTCCGCTTCGCCCCCCAGCACCGACCCCTGCGCCTGCGCCTGCCCAACCGCCGCCGCCTCCGCCTGCGCCTCTCCTTCGCCCAGCCCCTGGCCCACGGCGTCGCCCAGGCCTGCCGCCTGCGGGGTGGGGGGGGTGGGGGGCAACTGAGGGGGGCTGGGGGTTATGGGGGGGCTGGGGAGGGTTATTGGGGGGGCTGGGGGTTATGGGGGGGGCTGGGGAGGGTTATTGGGGGGCATGGGGGGCATTGGAGGGGCTGGGGTCGATGGAGGGGGCTGGGGGGCTGGGGAGGGTTATTGTGGGGGCTGGGGGGCATCGGGGTCCATTGGAGGGGCTGGGGTCGATGGAGGGGGCTGGGGGGCGATCGGGGGCTGGGGGTTACTGGGGGGCTAGGGAGGGTTATTGTGGGGGCTGGGGGGCATGGGGGTCCATTGGGAGGGCTGGGGTCAACGGAGGGGAGCTGGGGGCGATCGGGGGCTGGGGGCCTTGGGGGCCGTTCGAGGGGCTGGGGGCTGCTGGGGGTCTGAGGGGGCTTTGGGGAGCATGGGCAGGGGCAGGGGGCGATGGGGGTCCCAGGGCTCCCCGCGTGACCCGGGCTGTCGCAGGGATCCGCCACCCCGAGGAGCTGTCGCTGCTGCGGCCGCCCGAGGAGGAGGGGGGCGGGGAGGAGGAAGGGCAGCGCCGCCCCCGGCCCCCGACCCCGACCTCAGCCACCTCCTGCTGCCCTCCGGTGAGCGCGCGAGGGGGGCGGGCGCGCAAGGGGCCGCCTGGGCCCGGGCTCAGGCGAGGCCCCCCCTCCCCCCATGTGAGCCCCCCCATGTGAGCCCCCGTGCACGCCCGTGTGCAGCCCCCGGGACCCTCGTGCAAATCCCACGCACGTACTTGTGCCCCCCCCCCGGTGCAAGCCCCTGTGCCCCCCGCAGGCGAGGAGGGGTCACGGTCGGAGCCCCTCCCCACCTGCCCCCGGCTGCTACCGGATGCTGGTGGCCCCTCGGGGGGCTGGGCCCCATCGCCCCTCCCCGGCCCCCGTGGGAACCCCTGCTGCGCCGCGCCCGCCTGCACGCACGGTACGGGGGGTCTGGGCAAGGGGGGAGGCAGGTTGGGGGCAGCCGTGGGGCAGGGTGGGGGCAGTTAGGGTACAGGCTGTGGGGCAGTTGAGGTGCAGGGTGGGGGCAGTTGGGGTACAGGCTGTGGGGCAGGGTGGGGGCAGGGCTGTGGGGCAGTTGGGGTATAGGCTGTGGGGCAGGGTGGGGGGCAGGGCTGTGGGGCAGTTAGGGTACAGGCTGTGGGGCAGTTGGGGTGCAGGGCTGGGGGCAGGGTGAGGGGCAGGGTGGGGTGCAGGCCGTGGGGCAGTTGGGGGGCAGGCCGTGGGGCAGTTGGGGGGCAGGGTGGGGGGCAGTTGGGGGCAGGCCGTGGGGCAGTTGGGGGGCAGGCCGTGGGGCGGCCGGGGGGCAGGGTGTAGAGCGCCCCTGCAGGTGGCTGGACTCCTCGCGCCCGCTGCTGGAGCAGGACGTGGCCGACGACGAGGAGCTGCTGCTGCGCTTCAAGTACCACTGCTTCCTCGACCTCGACCCGCAGGTACCCCCGCCCCGCCCCGCCCCGCGTCTGCCCCCCGCTTTCCGCACCCCAAATACCCCCTGGGCCCCCCCAAGTTCCCCCCGGCTCCCTCCCCCTCATCCCTAAACATCCCCCTGGGACCCCAGGTTCCACCCAGACCCCCTCCTGGGCCCCCTCGCCCCCCTCAGCGTGTCCCCCCGTGTGCCCCCCAGCGGGACGAGCTGCGCCTGGCCCTGCTGTACGAGCAGGCGCGCTGGGCTCTGCTGACCGAGGAGGTCGACTGCACCGAGGAGGAGATGATGCTCTTCGCCGCCCTGCAGGTACCCCACCCCCCCGCACCCCAAAACGCCCACGGAACCCTCCCCAACACCCACGGTTCCTCCGGGGACCCTCCAGACCCACCTGGATCCCCACGGAATCCCCCCCCAAAATGCGCCCCCCACCCCCCTGGTTCCCCACAGACAACCCTGGATCCCCAAAACCCCCACATATCCCCCCGGACCCCTAGGCCCCCCAAAGCTCCCACATACACCCTTGGACCCCCCGGACCCCCAAAACATTCGTAGACCCCCTGGACTCCCACAAACCCCACATGCCCCCCAGACCCCACTGGACCCCTCCCATACCCCCTGGATCCCCCAGAACATTTGTAGACCCCCGGGAGCCCCACAAACCCCGCATACCCCCCAAAAATCCCCACAAACCTTCCTGGACCCCACAGACACCCCAGACCCCCACAGACACCCCCAAACACCCTGGATCCCCAAACACCCCTAATGCTCCCAAATACTCTCCCTGGGACCCCAAATGCCCCTGGGGCCCCCTGATCCCCCCTTGCCCCCCCCGGGACCCCACAGCTCCCCCCCAGCTGCAGGGGCCCCTCCTGACCCCCAACCCCCCCAGTACCACATCGATGAAGTGGGGGGCAGCGGGAGTCAGGCGGGACTGGGGAGGCTGGAGAGCACTGGGAGGCACTGGGGGCACTGGGGGCTCTTACAGGCAACCTGGAGGGACTGGGGAGGCTGGAGAGCACTGGGAGGCACTGGGGGGGCACTGGGGGGCTCTTCTGGCCACACTGGAGGGACTGGGGGAGGCTGGAGAGCACTGGGAGGCACACTGGGAGGGGGGGCACTGGGGCTCTTCTGGCCACACTGGAGGGACTGGGGAGGCTGGAGAGCACTGGGAAGGCACTGGGGGGGGCACTGGGGGCTCTTCTGGCCACACTGGAGGGACTGGGGAGGCTGGAGAGCACTGGGAGGCACTGGGGGGCACTGGGGGCTCTTCTGGCCACACTGGAGGGACTGGGGAGGCTGGAGAGCACTGGGAGGCACAGGGGGGGGCACTGGGGGGCTCTTCTGGCCACACTGGGAGGGACTGGGAGAGCCCTTCTGGCCACACTGGGGGGACCAGGAGGCACTGGGGGGGCACTGGGAGATACTGGGAGTCACTGGGGCCGGATGTCCCCAGGAGGAGCTCACCACCGTCCCCGAGCTGGCGGAGGAGCTGGAGATCTACAGGTACCCCCCGAAGCCTGGGGCCCCCCAGACGCCGGGGTCCATGGGTGACGGGGGGCCGGGACGCCTGGTCCCCGCGGGGCCGTGGCAGGGGGGGGTCGGGCCCGGACGCCTGGGCCCCCCCCGGACGCCTGGGTCCCCCCAGGCCCCGCAAGCTGACGCTGCGGGGGTTCCGCCCCACCTGGGCTGTGCTGAAGGAGACGTCGCTCTCGTACGGCCGCAGCCCCCCGACCCCGGGGGAGCCCCTGCAGCAGCTCAACCTCAGGGGTGAGACCCCCGACCCCCCCCGGGACACCCCAAACCCTCTGGGGCCTCCTGAGGCCCCCCAGGACTCCCAAATCCCCTGAGACACCCCCCTCCCCCCCCAAATCCCTCCTGGGACACCTAAGATGCCCCTGGGACCCCCAAGTCCCCCAGAGACACACCCCCCCAACCCCCTCCTGGGACACCTGAGACCCCCCGGTCCCATCCGCCCATCTCCACGGGTCCCCCCGAACTGCTGGGTCCCCCCTGGACGCTTGGGTCCCCCCAGGCTGTGAGGTGACCCCCGACGTGGATGTGGGGGCGCAGAAGTTTTGCATCAAACTGCTGGTGGCGGCGCCCGAGGGGATGAGCGAGATCCAGCTGCGCTGCCGTGACGTGAGTGGGGCGGCCGTGGGGCGGCCGTGGGGCTGGGGAGCCGCTGTGGGGCCAGGGGACTGCCCGTGGGCGGGGGAGCTGCTGTGGGGCCGAGGGCTGTGGGGGACTCCAAGGGCTATGGGGGTGCCCCACGGGGTAGCAGGGTGCTGGGGGGCGGGGGTCCCAGGGGTCTGACACCCCTCGCCCCCCAGTATGCCCACTGGATAATGGGGGGTGTCCTGGGACTTCGGGGGGTCCCAGAGTGTGGGGTGGGGGCTGGGGGAGGTCCCAGGGCGCCGTTGGGAGTCCTGGGGGAGGGAGGGGCAGTTGGGGGTCCCAGGGAGGTCGGGAGGTTCTAGGGGGGATTTGGGGGTGTCCCAGGGGCTTTGGGAGGTCCCAGGGGGCTTTTGGGGGTCCCCAGGGTCTGACCCCCCGTGCCCCCAGGCCACCCAGTACGCGCGCTGGGTGGCCGGCTGCCGCCTGGCCTCCCGCGGGCGCTCGCTGGCGGACGCCTCCTTCGGGGCGGGGGCGCGGGGGTGCCGGGGGTCCTGGGGCTGCAGCCGGGGGGCCCTCGCTGCCCCCACCACCCCCGGGGCCCCCGCGCCCCCCGCCGGATCCCCGGGTGCTCCTGGCCCCCCGCTTCCAGCGCAAGGTCAAGGCCAAGCAGGTAACAGAGCCCCCGACCCATCGCCACCCCCTGAGCCCCATAGGGATCCCCTGCCCCATAGCCACCCCTCTGGCCCCATGGCATCCCCTGCTCCATAGCCCCCTGCCCAGCCCATCTTCTTCCCCCCAGCTGCTCCCATAGATCCTGGGGATCCTCCAGCCCCTCCCTGCCCCCCAACCTCTGCCCTCCAACTCCTGCCCCACACTCTGCCCCACACTCGCCTCCAGCTCGTGCCTCGCATCCTGGAGGTCCTCCACCGCGTGGGGGCGCTGTCGCCGGCCCAGGCCCGGCTCCGCTTCCTGGAGGCCTGGAGGGCGCTGCCCGGCTTCGGCCTGGCCTACTTCCTCGTGCGGTAGGGGAGGGACTGGGAGGGACTGGGCAGCATGGGGAGGGGACGGGATGTTACTGGGAGGCACTGGGAATGGGTTGGGAAGCACTGGGAGGGACTGGGCAGCATGGGGAGGGGATGGGGGGGTTACTGGGAGGCACTGGGAATGGGTTGGGAAGCACTGGGAGGGACTGGGCAGCATGGGGAGGGGATGGGGGGGGTTACTGGGAGGCACTGGGAATGGGTTGGGAGGGACTGGGCAGCATGGGGAGGGGATGGGGGGGTTACTGGGAGGCACTGGGAGAGACCCAGGCGCCTGGTGCAGGTTCAAGGGCAGCCGCCGCGACGAGGTGTTGGGCGTCGGCCCCTCCCGGCTGCTCCGGCTGGATCCCAGCACCGGCAGTGTCACCCGCGCCTGGCGGTACAGCGCCCTGCGCCAGTGGAACGTCAACTGGGACACCCAGCAGGTACTGGGGGGACTGGGAGGCGGCGGGAGGGGACTGGGAGTTAGGCTGGGCGGGAATGGGAGTGGACGGGGAGAGAGCGGGAGGCACTGGGAGCGAGCTGGGGAGCGCTGGGAGCGGACCGGGAGGGCTGGGGGGGCCCTAGGAGGTGACAGCAGCGCCTCCCCCCCAGGTGACGCTGGAGCTGGAGGGGGAGGTGACGCTGGCGCTGTCGGTGCTGTTGGCCCCGTGCCAGACGCTGCACGAGTTCCTGGGGGTACCTGTGCCTGGGGGCGGCAG
The DNA here is from genome assembly GCF_034638445.1 of Ciconia boyciana. NCBI lineage: Eukaryota > Metazoa > Chordata > Aves > Ciconiiformes > Ciconiidae > Ciconia > Ciconia boyciana. Next base: position 15,550,171 of record NC_132949.1, on the reverse strand, counting down.
CCGGGGCAGCCCCTCGACCTCCGCCTCTTCCACAAGCTGACGGGGGGCAGGAGCCCCTCTGAGCCCCCTCGTGCGAGGGCCCCCGAAAGTTGGCACCAGCCTCAACCCCCCCGCTGCGACACCCCGCTCCCAGCACTTGTGCACCACCGCCCCCCCCGCGAGGCGCTCGTGCGACCCTTGTGAACAGCGGTCAGGGCCGGGAAGGGTTTATTGGCTTCTGTCGGGCACCGGAGTCCTCGTGCGAGGGGCTCACACCCCCCCGGCCCTCGTGCAAAGGGCTTTCGCTGTCCTCGTGCGAGGGGCTCACACCCCCCCGGCCCTCGTGCAAAGGGCTTTCGCCATCCTCATGCGAGGGCCCCTCCAGCGGCAGCAGACACCCTGGGGGGTAATAAAGCAGCTGTTACCATGGCAACGGCCTGGGTCTCTTTTTTTTGGGTGGGGGGTGGGGGGGTAGTGGGGTCTTGGATGCTGGGGTGCCTTGGGGTGGGGGTTGGGGTCCCCCCCCAACCCCTGGGGCTGCCCCCCAGCTCTGGGGTCCTCACGGTGTGGGCGCAGCTGCAGGACACGGAGGAAGTATTCTGGGGGGAGTCGTCCCTCGGCGTCCCCCGGCGTCAGGATCACCCCGTTGGCTGAGCGGAAAAAGGGGATCCCCTCTGCAGGGGGTGCGGGGGGGTCACCCGGGCGCCTGGGGTCGTCGTCGTGTCCCCCCCCCCCGACGCCTGGGTCCCCACTCACCCGCCAGCGCCCGGGGGCCGTCGATGATGATGGCGATCTCCGAGTCCGGCCTCATTCCTGGGGGGGATTTGGGGGGGGGGGGGGTCAGGGGTGCCCGGACGCCGGGGTCCCCTGGGATGGGGGTGCCCAGAGGGCGGTGACCTCACCGCTGCGCACGCCGGGGTCCCCGGGGAGGCCGGGTGCCAGGTGGATGTGGGTGCGCCCCATGGGTGCCAGCCCCCCGGCACGAATAGGGGCCCAGAGGCGGCGGCGGGTGCCGTGGGCCAGGGTGGGGGGCAGCGCCTCGGGGGTCCGCAGGGGCGTCAGCTCCAGCTCCGGCACCTGGGACCCCCAAGATACCCGGCACCCCGACTATCGCCCTGGGCCCCACTCTGGGGCACCCCAAAGGCCCCCAAATCGCCCAGGGATCCCCACGCCCACCTCTGCAGACTCGTAGTGACCCCAGACCCCCCTGGGAACCCCAAGATTCCTCTCTAGAGCCCTCCAGGGACCCCCAGAGCCCCCAAGCCTTCCCTCTGGAGCCCCCAAATACCCCGGGACCCCAAGATCCCTTTCTAGAGCCCCCTCAAGGACCCCAAATCCCCTGAAGCACCCCAGGGACACCCCAAATCCCCTCTGGAGCACCCCAAGTCCCCCTGGGACCTCCAAGATCCCTCTCTAGAGCGCCCTGGGGACACCCAAATCCTCCAGTGACAGACAGACACACAGACACCCCCCCAAATCCCCCTGGGACCCCCAAGCCCCACCTCTGGAGCATCCCAACCCCCCCTGGAACCCTAAGATCCCTCTCTAGACCCCCCCAGGGACCCCAAATCCCCCTGGGACCCCCAAGCCCACCCTCTGGAGCCCCCAGCCCCCCACCTGCAGGGAGTGCCCTGGTTGGCGCGGATGCGCAGGGGGTCGGGGCGCAGGGCGAAGCGTCCCTTGGGGTCCGCAGCCACCAGCCGCCGCACGTCCTCCTCCGAGACCCCCGCGGCGCGCCGCAGCCGCAGCAGGGCCCCCACCTCGGCGAAGCCGTCTGCGCCCCCGAGCCCCCGCCACGGGCCTGGGGGTGGGGGACTGGCGGTGCCGGGGGCACAGGGGGCTCCGGGGGGTTAATGGGGTCCAAGGGAACATTTGGGGGATCCCAGGGGACATCTGGGGCGGCCCCGGGGCATTTTGGGGGAGGCCCTGGGGAGGGGTTTGGGGTCCCAGGGGGCATCTGGGGGTCCTAGAGGGTGGTTGGGGATCCTGGGAGTCCCAGGGCGGGTCACGGGGGCCGGGGGGCACATGAGGGACCCAGGGAGCAGCTGAGGGTGGGGGTGAATTTGGGGGGTCCCGCAGCTCCTCTCCGGGGTCCGAGGGGGCGTTTGGGGGGGTCACGAGTGGGTCCATGGGGCAGTGGGGGATCCCGGGGGCAGTCGGGGGTGGGGGACACGACACGCACCCGGCCCCATGGGCAGCCCCACGGCCGCGGCCCCGCGGCGCAGGACGTAGCTCAGCGCCTTCGACAGCCGCACGGACGGGTCCTGGGGGCCGGAGACCTCTGGGTGCCCCCCGCGGGCCGGGTCCCCTCCGCGGGCCGGGTGCCCCCCACCCCCCTGGGTCCGCGCCCCCCTTGGGTCTTCCCCGCTCGCCTGGGTCCCCCCACCCACCGGGACGTGTGTGTCCCCCTTGTCCCCCCCCGCTCTCCTGGGTCTCCTCCCCTTGAGGTCTCCCCCCTTGCCGCCCCCCGCTCTCCTGGGGTCCCCTCCCCTTGGTCTCCCCCCCCTTGCCCCCCTGCTCTCCTGGGTCTCCCCCTTGCCCCCCCGCCCTCCTGGGTCCCCTCCCCTTGGGTCTCCCCCCTTGCCCCCCCCGCCCTCCTGGGTCCCCTCCCCTTGGGTCTCCCCCCTTGCCCCCCGCCCTCCTGGGTCCCCTCCCCTTGGGTCTCCCCCCTTGCCCCCCCCCGCCCTCCTGGGTCCCCTCCCCTTGGGTCTCCCCCCTTGCCCCCCCCCGCCCTCCTGGGTCCCCTCCCCTTGGGTCTCCCCCCTTGCCCCCCCGCCCTCCTGGGTCCCCTCCCCTTGGGTCTCCCCCCTTGCCCCCCCCCCCGCCCTCCTGGGTCCCCTCCCCTTGGGTCTCCCCCCTTGCCCCCCCCGCCCTCCTGGGTCCCCTCCTCCCCCCCAACCTCCTCCCGCCGCCGCCGCCGCCCCCCGGTCGGCGCTCGCGCCCTCCCCGCCGGCCATGCGCCACGACGTGCCCTCCCACGTGACACCCCGCCCCCACGTGACCACGCCCCGTTCCCCGCCATCACCACACGGGGGCGCTGTCGCGTCCGCGGTTTATTGCCCCGCCCCCCGCCCCGCCCCCCTCAGTCGAGTTTCCGGGCCCCCAGTTTGGGGGCCCCGGGGACCCCGGCGTTTGGCCTCCAGCTCCCGGCGCCGCTGCTGCTCCCGCTGCCGCCGGCCCGAGCCCGGGGGGACCTGGGGGGAGGGGGGGCACAGGGGTCACAGGGGGTCACAGGGGTCATGGGGGTCCCAGGGAAAGGGGGATTCGGGGGGCCCGAGGGGGATGGAGGAGCCCGGGGAGGGCAGGGGTTCGGGGGTGCTGGGGTACCCCCATGGGGGCGGTCCCGAGGGAGGGGGTCCCAGTGAGGCAAATGGGGCCCCCTGGGGGGGTCCCGGGATGGCTGGGGGTGCCGGGGGGTCCCGAGGGGTGGCAGGGGGCTGGGGGCCCGGGGGGGGCTCACCCTGCTGGCTGGGCAGCGCCTCCCAGGCGTCCTCGGTGCCCCACTCGCCCCCCACCCCCCAGCCCCCCTCCCCCTCCTCGTCGCCCCCGGCTGGGGGAGGGGCAGTGGGGGGGGGGTCCGGCAGGGGGTGTCCGGGGGGCTCTGGGCGAGCCCCCACATCCTCCTCGCTGCTCGCAGGGGGCTCCGGGGCAGCTCCATGTCCTGGGGGACACACACAGGGGGGACAGGGGATGCCATGCCGTACCCCTCCCCACACCGTCACGCCCCCTCCCCCCGCACCTCACCTCCAGGCTGCCCCAGTCGTCGTCCCACCCGTCAGGGTCCTCCAGGGGGCTCCTCGGGGGCGGCTCTGGGGGGACAAAAGGCGGGGGTCAAGGGGTTCTGGGGGTCCCCAAGTGTGGGAGGGGTTCGGGACCCCCGTGGAGGAGAGTTGAGGTCCATGGGGGGCTGGGGGTGGGGAGGACCCCGAGGGGCGGGTAGAGACCCCAGAGGGCATTTGGGAACCCTGGGGGGTTGGGGGACACTCACCTTTGGGGGCTGGGGGCCCTCGGCGGGGGTCTGCAGGGGGGTCGGCGAGGGGATCTGCGGGGGGGCCCCGGCCTCGGCCCCCATCAGCCGTGCCGTCAGGGACGTGACGCCGGTGACGGCCCAGGACACGGCGGCCCCCAGCGCCCCCGCCCCTGACCCCGGACCCCCTGGGGCAGCAGCTGCGCTGGGGGGGTCTGAGGGAGGGAGGGAGGGAGGGGTCACGGGGTGGTGGAGGGGGCACCCCGAATCACCCCCTGTCCCCCACCCCCATGTGAGTCCCCAATGTCACCCCCTTACTGCCCCCCGAAGCCCCCATATATGTCCCCCCAACTGCCCCGCAGCCCCCATGTCCCCCCATCCCTAACCCCCCCTTCTCCTCCCTCCCCCAGGACCCCTATTTCTCACCCCTGCCCACCCCTTCCTCCCCTCCGGCCCCCCCAATTCTTGGCTTCCCCCCAGGGTCTCCCCCACCCGGCCCCCCATTCTCTCACCCCCCTCCGGGGCCCCCCCGGATTCGGTGGCCGCCTCCAGCTGATCCAGGAAGCTGCGGATCGCCCGGAAAGCCTGGGGGGAGCCAGGGGGGCGGGGGGGGCCCCCGACAGTGAGGGACCCCCCCCGAAAGACAGGAGACTCCTCCAGCCCCGGTGACCCCAGGTGGGGACACCCGCCCACTGCCAGCACCCGCTGCACGAGGACCCAGACCCCCAGCACCCCCCGCAGCGGGACCCCCGGCACCCAGACCTCCCCAGCACCCCCACTGCAATGAGACCCCCCCAGCACCCATTGCATGAGCACCCTGACCCCCCGCACCCCTTGCAACGGGATCCCCCAGCACCCCCTGCGCCAGCACCCACCCCCCGGCCCCCGCCGCCCACCTGCTGCCGCACGCCGGGGTGGGGGTCGACGGCGAGGCCGCACAGGGCGGGCAGCACCTTCCCGGCGCACTCCTGGGGCGAGTAGCACCCGTGGGTGGCGGCGAAGGCGGCGACGGCGGCCGCCCGCGCCGGGGCGAAGGGGTCCCGCGTCGCCCGCGCCAGGGCGGGGGCCAGCACCCGCTGCCGCGTCTGGGGGGGAGGGGGCAGAGTGAGGCGGGGGGGGACGGGACTGCGGGGGTGGGGGTGCGGGGTGCCGGGGGGTGCTCACCTGGGGGGGCAGGAGGGGGCCCAGGCGCCCCAGGCAGAGCGTGGCGTTGCAGCGCAGGGGTCCCAGCGCGTCACCCGCCTGCACCCGCAGCAGCAGCCGCGGCAGCTCCTGCGCCCGGCGCCCCTCCCCCAGCTTGGGTGCCAGCAGCACCATCGACTGTGGGGGGGCGGGGGGCAGGAGGTCAGGGGGGACCCGGACATCCGGGGGGACCCGGGCACCCAGGTACTGGGAGGACTCAGGTGTCCAGGGGCAACCCAAGAGCTTGAGGGGGACCCAGGAGGTCGGGGGGGCCACATGGGGGAGGGGGGGCAGGTGTCCAGGGGAACCCACGTGTTTGGGGCGGGGGGACACACACGACACCCAGATGTTTGGAGGAGGGACCAGGGTGTTGGGGGGACCCAAGGGGGTGGGGGGACCCAGGTGACTGGGGGGGGTCCCCAGGGTGGGGGGCGCCCACCTTGCCGGTCTGCTCGCGGATGGCGGGGTTGGTGTCGAGGAACCCGTGGGCGACGTGGGGGAAGATCTGGGCGTCCACCGTCGCCTCGGGCAGGAACTCCACGTAGTCCTCCAGCTGGGGGACCCCGGCGGCCGGGTGAGCCCCCCCCCCGGACGCCCCCAGACCCCCAGGGCCGGGGGGACCCAGGCGGCCGGGTCCCCGACCCCCCCCCCTCAGCTCTCCCACAGCTGCCAGGGACCCGGGTGGCCGAGAGTCAAGGGAGGACCCCGGCGTCCAGGCCCCACGCGTTCGGGCCCCACAGAGGTGATGGGGCCCCACGGCGAGGACCCCTCCCCACCTGCTGCAGCAGCTGCATGCGCAGCGCCCGGTCCGGGGAGGAGAAGAGGCGGACGATGACGGGGACGATCCGCTCCTGGTACTCGGGGGGGTCCAGCGCCTTCGCCACCTGCGGCGACGGGGACGGGTGACGCCGGGGAGCGATGCCGCGGGGGGGACGCAGCGGGGGAGGACCCCACCTTGAGGAGGGGGGGCAGGGCGCTGGCGTCGGCACCGCCGAACTCGAGGGCCGCCAGCAGCCGGGGCAGCAGCTTGTGGCGGCGGAGGGGGCGGGGGAGGGCGTCCAGGCGGCCGCTCAGCTCCTGCAGGAAGGTCCGGCGCTCCGCGGCGTCCCGGACCTGGGGGGCACGGGGAGGGCGTCAGGGGCGGGGGGGACGGGGACGGGGACGGGCTGAGGATGGAGGGAGAGGGAGAGGGACAGAGAGCGGGATGGGGACAGGGATGGAGGCGACGGGATGCGGGCAGGGCCAAGGACAGGGGTAGGATGGGGAGGGAGAGGACGGGGATGAGATGGGGACAGAGACGGGACGGAGACCATCTGGGGCTGGGGACAGAGGGGACACGCCGGAGGCGGGAGACAGGGACAGGACACTGAGCACCTGGATGGGTCAAAGCTGGAGCGCCGAGGATGAGGACGGGGATGAGGGGACAGGGATGCAGATGAGGATGGGGACGGCGAGGGGACGGGGACGGTGCCACAGACCTGGAGCTCCTCGAGGAAGAGGCCGGTGCGGACGAGGGGGCAGGCGAGGAAGGCCCCGGGACGCTGCAGGCGCTGCAGGAGCTGCCCTGGCCCCGGCCGTGCCGATGGCTCCGCGGCCACCAGCTCGCAGAAGGGGGGGACCAGCCCCGCCGGCAGCTGGGGAGGGGGGAGACGGGGTCAGGGAACCCCGGCATCGGGGGGGGGTCCGGGGGGGGAACCTAGGGCACCGGGGGGGACCCAGGCATTCGGGGGGACCCATGGGTGGGGGACCCATGGGTGGGGGCCCAGGCACCCAGGGGGACCCAGGTGTTTTGGGGGACCCTGGTGGGTGGGGGGAACCCCAGGTGTCCGGGGGGGACCCAGGTGTTTTGGGGGACCCAGGAGTTCGGGGCACCCAGGTGGGGGGGAAGCACGTGTTGGGGGAACGCTGGTGTTGGGGGCGCCCAGGTGGGCGGGGGGGACCCCGGCGCTGGGGGGGGCCGGGGGGGCCCCAGCGTCCGGACTGACCTTGCCGAAGCTGCGCAGGGCCCCGGGCCGGGGGAGGGGCCCGTTGAAGACCTCCCAGATGAGGCAGCCCAGGCGCCACATGTCCCCTGCCCTGGGGACAGCTGTGGCAGCGCGGGGACGCGGGGACCCCACCGGTCCCCTCCGCCCCCCCAGAGCCCCTCACGGCCTCCTTCCCCCCACCCCCATGACCCCCTCATATGCCCGTGTGCCCCCCATGTCCCTCCCCAGCCCACACGTGTGTTCCCCCATCACCCTCCGCCGCGTCCCTCCCCGGGCCTCGTGCCCCCCTGCCATGACCCTCTGTGCGCGCCCGTGCTGCCCCGGCCCCCATGTCCCCCGTGTCCCCCCATGAGCCCATATGTCCCCAAGACCCCCATGTCCCCCCCATGACCCTCCATGTCCCCCTGACCCCCGTGTCCTCCCATGACCCCCAACGACCCCACGTCTCCCCAAGCCCCGTGTCCCCCCACGTCCCCCCACAACTCACCAGGGCTCACCCTGCCCTCGTGAGGAGTCGCTGAGCTCGGGGGGGTCCTGGGGCCGGGGGGAGACGCCGGGGGGCCGGGGGACCCCTCGCTGGCGGCCGCCACCCGCTCCAGCCCCCCCAGCTTCCAGTCACCCCCCGGGTCGACGAAGACGGCGTCCAGCCCCAGCGCGTGGTGCACCAGCCCCGAGGCCGCCAGGAAGGACAGCGCCGTCTGTGGGAGAGCTCAGCCGGGATCGGGGACCCCCCGGACGGTGGGGGACCCCCCGGACGCCTGGGTCCCCTCCTGAACGCCTGGGGTCCCCCACCCACCTGGGGTCCCCCAAATGCTTGGGACCCCATGGATGCTGAGTCCCCCCCACACACATCTGAGTCCCCCCAACACCGGGGTCCCTCCCAGACGCCTGGGTCCCCCCCCAGATCCCAGGGTCCCCCCCGCCCCCCTCACCAGGAGCTGGTGCAGCCCCCAGGCCACCTCCTGCTCCCCCAGGTCGCCCGTCGGGGGCTGCAGCCGCAGGTGCCGGCGCAGCGGCGTCACCGCCTCCGTCACCAGGTACAGGCACTGCTCTGTCTGGGGGGCCGCGGCGTCACCACACGCGCCCCACGTGTCGCCACGTCCCCCCGGGTCCCCCCACGTGCCCCTGTCCCCCCATGTCCCTCCACATCCCCACGCTGTCCCCGCATCCCCCCCACATCCCCCTGTCCCCCCCATGCCCCCCTGTGCGACCCCTCGTATCCCCCGCGTCCCCCCATGTGTCCCCTCGTATCCCCCCACGTCCCCCCTCCCTGTCCCCACGCCCCTCGTATCCCCCCACGTCCCCCCCATGTGTCCCCTCGTATCCCCCCACGTCCCCCCATGTGTCCCCTCGTATCCCCCCGCGTCCCCCCCGTCCCCACGTCCCCTCGTATTCCCCCGCGTCCCCCCGTGTGTCCCCTCGTATCCCCCGCGTCCCCCCTCCCCGTCCCCACGCCCCCTCGTATCCCCCCGCGTCCCCCGTATCCCCCTGCGTCCCCCCGTGTGTCCCCTCGTATCCCCCCACGTCCCCCCGTGTGTCCCCTCGTATCCCCCCGCGTCCCCCCGTCCCCACGTCCCCTCGTATTCCCCGCGTCCCCCCGTGTGTCCCCTCGTATCCCCCGCGTCCCCCCTCCCCGTCCCCACGCCCCTCGTATCCCCCGCGTCCCCCGTATCCCCCACGTCCCCCGTGTGTCCCCTCGTACCCCCCGCGTCCCCCATATCCCCGTGTCCCCCGTGTCCGCCTGCGTCCCGACAGCATCCCCCTGCCCCCCGTCCCCCTCTCCCCCCGCGTGTCCCCCATGTCCCCCACAGCCCAGCCCTGCCCCTGAGGCCCTGTCGCCCCTCGCGTCCCCCCGGCCGTCACCTCCAGGCTGTCCAGGTACCCCAGGACGCTGGGGTGCCGCAGGCTGCGCAGGCGCCGCAGGGCCGCCCGGGCCAGGGGGGTGGCGGCCGCGTCCCCCGTGCCCAGGCTGTGGGCGAACACCGACACCGGCGCCCCGTCCGCCTGGGACACGGGGACATCGTGGGGACGGGCACGGGGGCCGTGGGGGGAGACGGGGCAGGGGGTGGTGGGGACGTGGGGACACGGGGCTGGGGGCCGCGGGGACCCGGGGGAGCGGGGCAGGGGGACACGGGGACGGGGGGGGCGCCGAGGAGACGGGGATGGGGGACGCGGGGGACAGGGGCAGGGGGACACGGGACGGAGACACGACGTGCACACGACGGGCCCCCCCCGCCCCCCACCTTTCGCCGCCCCCGCAGCAGCCGCCAGAGCGGGGCCGGGGCCGCGTCCGCCGCCGGGTCCGGGTCCGGGTCCGGGTCGGGGTCGGGCGGGCCCAGCTCGAAGGGGAAATCCCGCACCGGGTCCCGGGAGAAGAGCCACATCGCGGGGGGCCGGGGGGGTGGGTGGGCCGGGGGCCGGGGGGCCCGGGCCGGAGCGGGCCCGGAGGAGGCGGCGGCGGCAGCGCCGGGCGGGAGGATCCGGTGGCGGACCAGGGGGCGGGGCCGGAGGCGGGGTCTGGGGACGGGGGTGGAGCCTGGGGAACGGGGTGGAGCCGGGGCGGGGCCGCCAGGGGGAGACGGGGGTGGGGTCAGGGGCGGGGCCGCGAGGGGAAGGGGAGGAGCGAGGGGGCCCGGGGAAGGGGGGCGGAGCCGAGGAAGGAGTCTGAGACCGAGCGCTGGGGGCGGGGAGGAGCGAGGGGCGGGGCGACGGGGCGGGGCCGGGGCAGGAGCGAGGAGGCGGAGCCGGGGAGGGAGCGAGGGGCCGGGCGAGGGGCGGGGCCGAGGAGGACGGTAAGGCGCGTGAGGGACACGCGGGCAGGAAGAGGCAGTGGCGTCACCAACAGGCCGCCAGCCTGGCAGGAAAAGGCAGTGACGTCATCAGGGACAGGCAGTGACGTTGTAGCGGGTGCCAGGGTCAGGCTGGCGGTGTCACAGCCCCGTGACGTCCCGTCCTCCTCCACCCCCCCGCCCCCGGGCAGCAGGGACGACACGAGGCCAGTCAGGTCTCAGCAAGTTTATTGGTCAGTGGGGGTCCCTGTCGTGACACGGGGTCCCTGTCGCAATAGGGCATCTTCACAGTAATACATGGTCCCCGTCACGGTATGGAGTCCTCGAAGCAACGTGGGGTCCCCGTTGACACAGGGTCTCGGTTGTGATATGGGGCTCCTGTCGCGACACCGGTCTTCAGAGCAATGTGGGGCTTGTTGCGGTACGGAGTCCTTGAAGAAACGCGGGGCCCCCGTCGTGATACGGGGCCGCCCCCGTCCCCGCGCCACGGGCTCCCCGAAGCAGCGCTGGGGCCCCCAGAGAAAGAGGGGCGTCCCGTCACGACACGCGGGGTCCCTATTGCCGAGCAGGGGCCCCGTCGCAATGCGGAGCCCTCGTCACGACAGGGGGTCACCCCTGCCCCTGCACGGGGGGCTCCCCGAGCGACGCGGAGGCCCCACAGAAACCGGGGGTCCCTGCCGCGAGGGGGCCCAGGCCGGCAGCGGGCGCCGCGGGGGGTCGAACCCCGCCCCGGGGCCGCGCCCCCGGGGGTGCCGCACCGGCGCCTTTTGCTTTTTTTTGGCCTTTTTGGGCAGGGAGGAGAAAAAGCAAAACCTGAGACAACGGCCGTTCTCTCAGGAAAAGAAAAACCTGCGGGGGGGCGGCCCCCCCGCCGACCCCGCGTCCGCCAAGCCCGGACCGGCCGGGGAGGGGCCGCGGGGGAGCCCCGGGCGGGAGCGCGCTGCGCCGGGAGCGCCGCCCCGCACTGCCGGAAAGGGGGGAAACCGCCCCAAAAAGGCAACCCGGGGCGGGGCCTCCCCGGGGGGCTTTTTTGGGAGGGGGAGGGGAGGGGGAAGGGGGGCTGGGGCCGGCGCCTGTCCCCGGCGCACGCGGGGCCGAGGAGGGGCCGGGGTCCGTCACAGCCGCGCGGGCAACCGGGTGCCGAGAGGGCGACCGGGGCCAGGGGGCCACCCCGCGCACGGAACGGGCTCACACAGGGGCTGTGGGGCGGGCGCGCGTCCCGGCCGCAAACCGGGCTCAGACAGCGGGATTTTGGGGCGGGTGTGCATCCCGGGCGCAAAACGGGCTCAGACGGGGATCTTGGGGCGGGTGCGTTCCCCCTCGCAAACCGGGCTCAGAAAGCGGGATTTTGGGGCAGCTGTGCATCCCGGGCGCAAAACGGGCTCAGACAGCGGGATTTTGGAGCGGGTGTGCATCCCGGGCGCAAAACGGGCTCAGACAGCGGGATTTTGGGGCGGGTGCGTATCCCCCTCGCAAAACAGGCTCAGAAAGCAGGATTTTGGGGCGGGTGTGCATCCCGGGCGCAAAACGGGCTCAGAAAGGAGGATTTTGGGGCAGACACACGTCCCCGTCGCAGAACGGGCTCCGTAAGTGGGATTTTGGGGTGGGCACGCGTCCCAGGCGCAAAATGGGCTCCAAAAGTGGGATTTTGGGGTGGGCGCGGGGGCCCCGCCAGTACTTACTCCGCTCGCTCACCTTTCCTGCCTCTTATTTTGGGGAGGGGGTTTCTAGATTTTAGCCATTTTTTGTACCCAATTTCCATTTTGGGGTGGATCGAGGCCATTTTAGGCACTGTCGCTGCGTTGGGGGGAGAGTGGGGGAGGGGAGAGAAACAACAACAACAACCGGAACAACAACCAGGAACAACAGCCGGAGCCACCGAGCTCTTCCCTACCCCAAAAGTTCTGCGGCTTCTCCTCAACTCCTATCGTTTTGGGGAAAAAACCTGGGAAAAAGGTTAAAAAAAAGCCTCCCCCCTCCCCAGGCAACACGCGATGGTGCTAAGCTTTTTTTTTTTTTTAAATAGCCACGTTTTCCGCTAAAAATCCCAGTTTGGGGGGCAGGCCCAGCCAACAGCACTCGCTGCACATTTTGGGGTGACTGTGGCCTTTTTTGGGTTTTTTTCTTGTTTTCAAATGTGTGGATCTGGGGGGGATGAAGCAGAATTGAGGGGGAAGCGGCAAAACCCGCCCAGGGTAAAAATGCGCCGCCCCCGTGGCACCCAAATCCGGCCAGAATTTCCCATTTTGGGGGGTGAAAAGAGCAGAAATACCCTTTTTTTCCGATCCCTACGTGTTTCTACAGACCCTTTTTTGGGCTTTTTTGGCCCCAATCTGGCGGTTTGAGGCTACGGATCCTCGGCTTTATGGTCGGAGGCGCAGGAGCAGCGGGTGCGGCGCCGGCCGGGGGGGTCTGGAAAAAACACCTGCGAGAAACAGCCCCCCGCCCCGCCAGCCGCCGCAGGGCAAGCGGCAAAAACGCCCCATTTCTTCGCGTTTCTCCGCAAAATCCATCGCTTCTCGCGCGGCTCCGCGCCGGGAGGGGGTGACGGGGCCGGGGGGCGCAAACATGCCGCGCGGCGCATTGCGGGGGCTCCCAGCGCTCCCCCCCCGACACAACCGCGCTCCGACACCCCCGCCACACCCAAAATGGCCGTAAGCGCCCCAAATCCGCAGCCCCTCCCCCCCGACCCCAAACCGGGGGATTTTGGTGACGGGGGGGGGGCGGGGGGGGAGGGGCGCGCCACGGGTCCCTGCCACCGCCGCCACCGAAGCGATTTGGGGGGGTTTGCCTGAATTGTTTTTGCTCCCGCCTCGCTCACTGCTACACTTACAGCTCATTTTGGGGGGGGGAAAGCCTAAATTTAATCATCCTGCTGCTGTTTATGGAGAAAATCTGAAAATACAATTATTGCACCCCCCGCCCCCGCCAGGTGCCCTGCCCCTCCCCCACCGAGCCTTTAGGGGGGTTGGGGGATTGTTGGTTTTGTTTTTTTTTTTACGTTATTTTTTCCTAAGGGAAGCTCCTGGGGACGCTCAGCACATGCCACAATCCTGATTTTCCAGCTCCGTTTTGGGGGGAAAAAAGCGGCTTTTCTTCCAAGCTGCCTCCTACCCTGGCGTCTGCGGAAAGGCTGGAAACAGGCCCAAAACGCGCCCCCGCCCCCCCCCCGCTCCACCAGCAGAAACCGAGGGCAACACCCCAAAAGCCACAAGGAAACCAAAAAAATCTTACTTCTGACTGGCTCCACATTAATCAAATCAGGGTTTTTATCCTCAAACGTCCCTGCGGAAAAGCTCCTGAGTGCGCTTTGGGTGCGGATTTGGCTTTTTTGGTTAAACCCCGAGACCCGGGGTCTCTTCCTATTTCTCCTGGGCATTTCTCTCACCATTATTTGCCTTTTTTTCCTGCGTTTTGCTGCTTCCCTGAGGGGGGAAAAACACTCGAGACACCCCCACCCCCCACCCCGCCCCCACAAGCACCACCATTTTTTTTTTTTTTTTCCTCTTTTCCGGAGAGTTTTGGCCATCCCCTCCCACGTGTCGCCTTTCTGGGGAAAAAAAGGGATTTTGGATCACTTACTCTGCGGCGACAGGCAGGACCTACGGAGTGCTACAGCCGGAGCCTGGTGACGCTGGAGTGGGGTTTGGGGGGATTTTTCCCCGTTTCTTGGGGTTTTATAGAAAAAAGGGGGGAGTGGGGGCGACGGCCGCGGCGCCTGCAACGACAAGAGCCCCCCCGCCCCCCAAAACCCCCCGAATCCCCCCAAAACGAGTGGGGGGAAGGGCCTCACCCGGCTGCCGCCTCCGGCCAGTTCCTCCTCCAGCCCCACCAGCTCCGGCTCCATTTTGGGGTTTTTCCTGATATTCCTTAGAATTTCCTTTCCCTGGCTGCCGCCGTCCCCTCCGGCAGGCTCCTGTCCTCCACTTGCTCTTTCCTCGCCTTCCTCTTCCTCGCCTCTCCTCTTCCTCCTCTTCGCCACCTTCCTCCGGCTCCTGCTCACTTCTCTCCTTAGTTTCTTTACATGCCGTTTCTCTGGTTTCACCGGTTGCCACCGGCTCCGTTTCTGCTCTCTACGTCCTCCTCTTTGCTTTTAGCCTCATTTTCTTATTTTTCTTTTTTTTTTCCTCTACTTCCTCTTTTATTTTCTCTTATTTTTTCTCTTTTATTTTTTCCTTTTTCTTTTTTCCTCTTCTTTCCCTTTTCTCTTTTATTTTTTCCTCTTTTCTCTTTTATTTTCTCTTATTTTTTCTCTCTTACTTTTTTCCTCTTTTCTGTTATTTTTTCCTCTTTTCTCTTTCATTTTTTTCCTCTTTTCTCTTTTATTTTTTTCCTCTTTTCTCTTTCGTTTTTTTCCTCTTTTCAATTTTTTCCTCTTTTCTCATTTTTGCCTGGTTTTTCCCTCTTTTCTCCTCTAGCTTCACCAGTTTCCACTGGCTCCTGATTTTTCTTTTTTTCCTATCTTCTCCAATTTCCAGCAATTATTTTTTCTTTTCTCTGTTTTCTCTTTTTCCCTATTTATTTTATATCTTTTTTTTCCTCTATTTTCCTCTATTTTCTCTCTTTTTTCCTCTATTTTCTCCTCCAGCTTCACCCATCTCCACGGGCTCTTTTTCCCCTTCATTTTTAAGATTTATTTCCTCCAGTTTCGCCATCTTGCACCGGCTCTTTTTTGGTTTTCCTCCTCTCTTCTCTCTCTTTTTCCTCTTTTCTCACCTCTTCCTCCTCTTCCCCGGGGCTGCCCTGCCCAGCGCCTCCTTCCCGGCCGCCAGCCGCCACCTTTCACCAAAAAGTCCTTTTTTTTCCCCCAGCCGGGGCTGCTGGGGGAAAAAAACCCCATCAGACCTCCCTGACTTCTCTCTTCCAGCCGTTAGCGCGCTCCCTGCCCGGGCCCGTCTTCGCTCGCGGCTCTCCCTGTCCCCGTCCTCTCCTCTCTCGATCCACCTTCCTCGGCGTCCTCCGCCCGGGCCGCCCGCCGCGCCTGGCCCCGCCGCTGGGCAGCGAGGAGGGAGCTCCGACGGCTCTTCCTGGCCCGAGCTCGTCAAAAAGAACCAGCATGGCTTTAGGAGCCTTTAAAAACTGAAGCTGCTTTAGGAGCTTTTTTGCAGAAAGGAAATGGCTTTAGGAGCGTTTTAAAAAAACAGCGCTGCTTTAGGGGCTTTTTAAAGAAAGCACAATAGCTTTAAGAGCTTTTTTAAAAAGAAAACAGCTTTAAGAGCGCTTTTTTCCTTTTTTTTTTTTAAGTAAAGCAGCTTTGAAAGCTGCTTTTCATCAAAACAGTGCCCTGGCTCGCTCCAGCTTTTCTCAACTGTCAAATTACAATCTTTTAAGAATTAAAAAAATAAAATGGCTTTGAGAGCTTCTTTTTCTTCAACAAAAACACCCTTAAGAGCTTCGGTTTTTTAAAAAAACAGCTTTAAGGGCTTTGTTTTTAAAAAATGAAACAGCTTTAAGAGCTTTTTTTTTCTCCTAAAATAAAGCAGCTTTGAGAGCTTTTTTAATTAAAAAAAGCACCCTGGCTCACGCCGGCTTTTCCAAATGATTGGATTGCCATAGTCTAAGAATTCAAAAAAGGAAAACAGCTTTAAGAGCTTTTTTTCCTTTAAAGGAAACAGCTTTCAGATTTTTTCTTTAAACAAGGCAGCTTTAAGAGCTTTTTCTTAAAAATAAAGCAGCTTTAAGAGCTTTTTCTTAAAAATAAGGCAGCTTTAAGAGCTTTTCTAACAAAAAGCAGCAGCGTTGCGAGGTTGGCTCTTCCCACCAGGGAATGGCGGTGACGGGAGAGCCGAGGGCGATGGGGCCGTCTCCTCGCCACGGGGCCGTCTCCTCGCCACGCGCCCGCCCGCGCTGGGCCCCGTTATAAGGCCGAGCGGCCTCAGCACCGCCGCCGCCTCCGCGGGGGGGGGCAAAGAAATAATCCCCCAAATCGCCCAAAAAAAGCAGCGGCCAAAAAAAAAAAAAATCAATCCTGCCCCAGCATGCCAGAAAACCTCTTTCCTTTTTTTTTTTTCCCCTCCATAAATCATCCTGGCAGCGGGACGCATTCAGCCGCCCCACGTTTTATCATGAAAATGGTTAAATTTAACACTGAGTTTTTGCGCGATTTTGCCTGTTCTGGACAAAAACCGCCACTCTGACCTTTCTGGATGATTTTAGAGCATTCTCATTAGTTAATTAGTAATACATCGTTTTTGCTCTTGCTGCATCATGGGTCCAGGCCCTTGTGAAAAACGCTCCTTTTCTCCCCAAAAGGGTCACTAATCTTGGGAAAACAGGTCAGCAACGCTTGGCTCTTGAGGGGGACACAGAGACCCCACAAATCCTTTTTTCCACCTATTTCCCTTGTTTCCAGCAAAGCCCAAGCAACCCTTTGTTAATATTTATTTTCACCCCTTTCCAGAAAAGCCCAAACCACCCTTTTTTTAATAAATATTTTTGTTCCCTTCTAGCAAAGCCCAAACCACCCTTTTTTTAACAATTATTTTTGCCCCTTTCTAGCAAAGCCCCAACACCCCTTTTTTACTTCTTCCTTTCCACGAAAATACACCAAAATCTCTGCATGTCACACAAGTTCAAGGCCATGCTGAGTCATGGCACAGCCCGATTTCAACCAGGCAAAAAAAAAAAAAAGGTCCCCTTTTGTGGCATTTTGAGGCATTTCCAGGCGGGAAACAACACCCCGAAAGTGCTGGCAGGGAGGACACCGTGTGTTGTCGCCCCCCCACCCCCCACCCTGTAATTAAAGCTGCTCTGAGGCTAATTAGAGCCACTGACGAAGCCAACGAGGCATTTAGGAGACACAGGGCGAGTTCTTCTGACGCATTTCCAGGGCGTTTCCTGCAGGAGAAGATATTTTGCTGCTGTTACTATTTGTCTGCATTATTCTGCCATTGACACCCACAAAACTGGGGGTTTTCCACCATTTCACCCGTAGGGAGAGGCCTCCCCTCACTCATAACCTGTATTTTTTTGGGGGGAATTCACCTCAATGATGATTTTTGCAGCAATGATTTGCCCATTCCTGGCTGTGTTTAAGCACATACCCACCCACCCACCCACCCCCGATGTCAGCTTTAACATTGTTTTATCGGCTGCAACATGGCCAAACTTCATGTTTTCTGCATGGAAATGCCCCAAAAAGCTTATCTTCCCTCAGGGGCTGGGCCTGGAGGGTCCATTTTAAGGCATTTTCCATTGGAAAGGTAAACCTGTTTTTCACCAAAACCTGCGTTTTTATCAGGAAAAAAAAAAAAAAAAAAGGCCCAGCTGGGTGGAAAAGCAGTTTGGTTGTTTTTTTTAACTGGGATAGCACTAAAAGTCCTCAAAATGAGCCCAAAAGAGCCCCAACAGCCCTGCCAGCACTTTTAGGCCAAGTTAAGCCGGTTTTGAGGCCCAGGGCACAGATTTAGGCCCCACCTCGGCACAGAACTGTGGGGGAGGCCTCAAAAAACAGCACCGAGCTGAAAACTGCAGTTTTTCAGCTTTTTACCCAAACAGCCTCTTTTTGAGCCTGCAAGGAGGGGGCTCCTCCCCCTCCAGCCCACTGTCCACAGGGTTTTGGGGTGAAACCCCCCCCAATTCCTCCCCCTTCTTGCATCCTGAAGGCCCTGTTTTCCCAAGGCTTCTCTCCCTCTTGAAAACCAGCCCCTTTTAACGATTTTCCACACAAAAATTACCTCAGGAAAGGGGGGCAGGAGGGTACCCCGCACCCATCCCAACCAGGGACCCCTAAACCACCGCTAAAACGCCAGAACCCCCCTCCCCCTCCTTCACTCCCCCTCCCCCCAAGCTTTAAGTTTATACCTCCTCCACGCCCATTTACAGGCAAAAAAACAGGGATTGGGGGGCGGGCCCGGCCGGCGGAGGGATACGCGGTGAGGCGGCCCCGCGGCCGGTTCTAACCGGCGCCGGCCGGCCGGGCCGCTGCGGGTGGCGCAGGGCGACACTGCGCATGCGTCCCGCTCGCCCCGCCCACCCGTCTTGCCGCAGTGCCGCGGGGGCGGGGGCGTGGGCGGGCGCAGGGCGCGCTCGCTCCTTTCCTTCCCGCCCCAAAACGGGGGGGGTCACCCCTTCCCCCCCCGGGCTGACGCGGAGCCCCATCCCCAGCCTGCAGCGAGGAGCCGGGGGAGACGAAAAAGTATTTTAAAATCCCCTTTTCCCTTTGATTTTACCTCAGAAAATGGGTGTCTTCCCCCCGCGCGGCCCGTCCCTCAGGCAAAGCGCGACCTTGGGCCCAAATACCGCCAGAAACACCGCCCAGCTCAACGCCCGGGCACGTCCCCGGCGCTCCCCTAACCGAAAAAAAACCCTTTTAATTCAGAAATAAGCCGCTCCACCGACCCAAAACGGCGCTTCCTCACAAGAACAACTCGTCCTCCCCCGAGGAGGGGGGGGGGGGGGCGGTGCATCCTAGCCGGTTCCTGCAGGAAGCCATTTTCCAAAGTACTTACTTTATCCCCCCCCAGTATTTATATTTGTCCCCCTTCTGAGTTGGTAAACCATTTCAGAGCCGATGTTTACCTGTGTCCGTCACGCCCCAATAATACTGACACCCCCCTTTCAGAGCACAAAGCTTTCCCCAATCGCTGACTCTCCCTTAAAAAGTCATTTGGGGCTGAGGCAGGTTTGCCGCAGAGCCGGGGACGTGCCGGCGCTTTCTTGGTAAAATGTGGCAAAGTAGGTTAAAAATAGCCCCTGGTTGGCGGGGAGTGAAGGGGAAAGGGGGGAAATGGGGTTAAATAGCGAAATAATTGCATTTCGGGGTGGTTTTGCGCCCAGGGCACGACCTGCAAAGGCCAGACGAGAGGAGAGCGGTGACCCTAAATCGGCTGGATTTGCCCCAAAGGAGGCCGCGGGCTGAGCGAGGTGCGCGCGGCGTCGAGGCGCTCGTTAGCGCTAACGAGGGGAGGCCCCGGTGAAACACGAGGCCCCGTGACGCGCACACGCGCGTCCACCCCCCACCCCCGGCCCTAAAATGGCCGCCGTCACGTGGGGCCGCCATTTGGCGCCACCGCCCACCCATCGGCCCCAAACTGCCCCGGCACGTCCCGACGTGCCCTGAATTAGCCCCAAACCGCCACAATGTGCCCCAAATCACCCAGAATTAGCCCTAAACTGCCCTGGACTAGCCCAAATCTGCCCCAAACCACCCCAAAATGTCCCAAACGAGCTCCAAACCGCCCCGCACCAGCCCCAAACCCGCGGGCGTGGCCGGGGGCGACGGTGACGTCCGTGTCCCTGTGCAGTTTATTGGTGTATGGGGGGGTCGGTACAAAGTGGGGGTCCCGGGCGCCTGGGTCCCTCCGGGGCCGGGTCCATCGCTGGGGGCTCCCAGTGCTCCCAGTCTGTGCTGGGGGAGGGCTCCCAGTGCTCCCAGTCCAGCGGCGGGGGGGGGCCCAGCCCTGCTCCAGCCCGGCCCCCCCTGACACGGGGGTGTAGGAGCCCCCCCCCCGCCCGAAGAAGGACGCCGAGCGCCGGGGGGGCTTCACCCGCCGCAGCTCCTGTCCTGGGGGGACACGGGGGGTCAGCGCACGCCTGCGTCCCCCGTGTCCCTGTGTGTGTCCCGGGGTGCCCTGTGGGCCCCCCCAAGTCCCGTGTTCCCCCCCGGACACCTGAGTCCCCCCCATGTCCCCCCGTGTCCCCCCTGACGCCAGGACCCCCCGTGTCGTGTCCCCCCCCCGACGCCAGGGCCCCTGTCCCATGTGCCCCTCCCCCCCACCTCCATGACCCCAGGGTCCCCCCGTGTACCCCCTCTCCCCCGACGCCAGGGTCCCCCCGTGTCCACCCTCCCCCCGAGGCCAGGGCCCCTCCCCACCCTCCTGCACGTAGTCGATGGTGGCCAGGCGCTGCAGGCGCGGGCGGGTGACGCTCTCCTGCCGCCGCAAGGGGGCGCCCCGCGCAGGGGTCTCGGGGGCGGCGGCGGCCCCGGGGGGGGCGGCCCCGGCCCCGGCCCCCCCAGCTCGATGCAGCACTCGATGAGGGCGCTCATCAGCTCGGCCTGCGGGCGCGGTCAGCACGCGGAGCCCCGCTGCCCCCCCAGTGCCCCCCAACCGCCCCCCTCTGCCCCCCAGCTGCCCCCCAGTCACCCTGGAGGAGAAGAGCTGCTCCCCACCGCCCCCCAACCACCCTGGGGGGGGAGAGCTGAGCCCCACTGCCCCCCGACACCCCCCAGTGCCGCCCAACTGACCCCCAACCACCCTGGGGGGGGAGAGCTGAGCCCCACTGCCCCCAACATCCCCCAGTGCCGCCCAACTGACCCCCAACCACCCTGGGGGGACAGCTGTGCCCCACTGCCCCCGACACCCCCCAGTGCCGCCCAACTGACCCCCAACCACCCTGGGGGGAGAGCTGAGCCCCACTGCCCCCCAACATCCCCCAGTGCCGCCCAACTGACCCCCAACCACCCTGGGGGGGGAGAGCTGAGCCCCACTGCCCCCAACACCCCCAGTGCCGCCCAACTGACCCCCAACCACCCTGGGGGGACAGCCGTGCCCCACTGCCCCCCAACCACACCCCATTGCCCCACAACCGCCCCCCCAACCCGGCAGAGCCCCCGTGGGGATCCGTGGGTCTGACCTGGGGGGAGAACACCCGCAGCAGGCGGTTGACAGGGGCGCCCTCGTGGTCACCGTCAAACTCCAGCCACAGCTGGGGTGGCCCCACGGCGTCCCCCTCCTGCCCCACAGCGTCCCCCTCCTGCCCCACGGCGCCAACCAGCTCCCAGCACAGCTCGGGGTAGGTCAGCGTCAGCAGCACATGCTGGGGGGACAGGGGGGTCAGCCCCACGGTGTCCCCCCATGCCCCACAGCCTCCCACTGTGCCCCATAGCTGCCCCACAGCATCCTCCCAGCTGCCCCACAGCTTCCCCCCTGCCCCATGGTGTCCCTCCGAAACTGCCCCACAGCCCCCTACGCCCCCTTCCCAGCCACACAATGCCCCCCAACCCGCCCCCCACGCCTCCCCAGCCCCCATCCTGCCCCACAGACCCCACCCGTGGGCCTGATCCTGCCCACAGACCCCACCCAGCACTGCTCCTGCCCCACAGCCCCCCATACCTTTTCCCGGGGGTCGATGATGGTGACGCCCTCCAGCCCCACGGCGACTCTGACGGGCCGCAGCCCCCCCCGGCCCAGCAGCCCCCCGGGGGGGCGGTCGATGGCCCCCGGGAAGAAGGCGCACCTGGGGGGGGCCCAGACGCCTGGGTCCCCGGGTGCCCTGGTGGGGCGCAGCGGGGGGTGCCCCTCCCCGGGCGCCTGGGTTCCCCCGGGTGGCTGTGGGGCGACTTGGGGGGCCCGGACGCCTGGGTCCAGGGGTGAAGCGTGGGGCCTGGACGTCTGGATCCCGGGGTGAACTGGGGGCCCCGGGCGGGGGAGGGGGCTGTGGGGCCTGGCCTCGGCGTCCACGGGGTTCGGTGGGGAGTCCGCGGGGTCCCTGGGGCCCGGACGCCGGGGTCCCCCACTCACCCGTAGTAGGGCAGGGGGTGGCAGCGGCGCAGGAAGGCGCGGTAGAGGGCGGCGGGGGAGGCCTGGGGGCCGGGGGTGCGGGCGAAGGCCTGGAGCAGCTCCTCCTCGGGGGGCGGGCGGGGGCCCCGCCGGCAGGGCCCCCACAGCCCCCCGCCCCGGGGGCGGCGGCAGCAGCTCCCCAGCAGCGGCCTGGGGGGAAGGGGGTGAGGGGCTGCGCCAGGGGGCTGGATGCCGGGGTCCGGGGGTGGGGGTGCTGTGGGTCGCGGGGGGGGTGGGGGGTGGTCTGTGGGGGTTGTTGTGGGTCACGGACAGGGGTCATGGGGTGCTGTGGTCGTGGACACGGTCATGGGGTGCTGTGGGTCGCGGGGTGGGGGTCCATGGGCTGGGGATGCTGTGGGTCACGGGGGGTGTCTGTGGGGTGGGGGTGCTGTGGGTCCTGGGCGGGGCCCATGGGGTGCTGTGGGTCACAGGTGGGGGTCGGGGGTTGCAGGGGTGGGGATCCGTGAGGTGCTGTGGGGCGTGGGGTGGGGTTGCTGTGGGTCATGGGGGTCTGTGGGGTGCTGACCGCAGGCTGTGGGGTGTGGGGTGGGGTTGTTGCGGGTCACGGGGTCTGTGGGGTGCTGCGCGTGGGGGTGCTGCGGGTCCTGGGCGGGGGCCCATGGGGTGCTGTGGGTCACAGGTGGGGGTCGGGGCGGGGGGGAGGGGGTCGCAGGGGTGGGGATCTGTGGGGTGCTGTGGGGTGGGGTTGCTGTGGGTCAGGGGGGTCCGCGGGGCGCTGCGGGTGGGGGTGCCGTGGGTGCTGACCGCAGGCTGTGGGGCGTGTGGCGGCCGGGCTGGAAGGGCCCCAGGCGCAGGCGGCAGGCCAGGGCCCCCAGCTCCACCCCGTCGGGGGGGTCCACGGGGTATCGCCCCCCCAGCACGTTCCCCCGCGCCTCCTCGTACAGCAGCCGCAGCAGCTCCTCCTCCTCCAGCTGGGGGGACCCGCGCGTCACCCCGCGCCCCCCAGGATCCCCCCCGCAGGACCCGGGTCCTGGGGGCGGGGGGGGCGAGGGGTCCAGGCGTCCGGCCACCCCCCCCCCATGACTCCCCCCAGGACCCGGGTGCGGGGGGGTCCCCGGCCCCACGGCCCCGCGGGGGGGACCCCGGCTCCGCTCACCTCCAGCTCCTTGCTCTTGGGGAAGAAGACGTTCCTGCGCAGCTGCAGGCAGGGCTCGTCTGGGGGCGGGGGGGCGTGAGAGGGGACCCAGGCGGCCGGGAGGGACCCCCCGCGGGGACCCCCGGGACCCCCCGCCCCGGGCTCACCCTGGGCGATGTCCGCGGGGGAGCCGAGGCTGAAGCGCAGCAGCAGCTCTGGCCACTGCCGGACCAGGCGCAGGGGCCGGTGCCGCGGCTTCAGCTGCACCTCTGGGGCAGCGGGCTGGGACCCACGGGCACGGCCACCCGCGGCCCCACGGCCACCGCAGACCCATGGCCACCCACGGCCACCCACGGACCCATGGCCACCCCCAGACCCACGGCCACCCACGGACCCATGGCCACCCCCAGACCCACGGCCACCCGCGGACCCACGGCCACCGCAGACCCACGGCCACCCACGGCCACCCACGGACCCATGGCCACCCCCAGACCCACGGCCACCGCAGACCCACGGCCACCCACGGACCCATGGCCACCCACGGCCACCCGCGGCCACTGCAGACCCACGGCCACCCACGGACCCATGGCCACCCACGGCCACCCCCAGACCCACGGCCACCCGTGGACCCACGGCCACCCATGGCCACCCGCGGACCCATGGCCACCCACAGACCCACGGCCACTCACGGACCCATGGCCACCCCCAGACCCACGGCCACCCACGGACCCATGGCCACCCACGGACCCATGGCCACCCACGGCCACCCACAGACCCATGGCCACCCCCAGACCCACGGCCACCCGTGGACCCACGGCCACCCATGGCCACCCGCGGACCCATGGCCACCCATGGCCACCCCCAGACCCACGGCCACCCCCAGACCCACGGCCACCCACGGCCACCCACAGACCCACAGCCACCCACGGCCACCCGCAGCCACTGCAGACCCACGGCCACCCACGGACCCATGGCCACCCCCAGACCCACGGCCACCCGTGGACCCACGGCCACCCATGGCCACCCGCGGACCCATGGCCACCCACAGACCCATGGCCACCCACGGACCCACGGCCACCCCCAGACCCACGGCCACCCACAGACCCACGGCCACCCACGGACCCATGGCCACCCACGGCCACCCCCAGACCCACAGCCACCGCAGACCCACGGCCACCCCCAGAGCCACGCATTCCCCCAGGGAGCCGGGCCCTTACCGGGTCCTAGCTCCCCCCCCCTCCGGTGCCCCCGCTCACCCAGCAGCGCCGACCCCAGCCACAGCGCCAGCGCCTCGGCGGCGATGGGCGGCAGGCGCAGCGCTCCCTGCAGGCGGCGCAGCAGCTCCCCGGCCGTCGGCCCCGGCGGCGGCTCCAGCGGCAGCGGCACCCCCGCGCCGTCGGGCAGGAAGGCCAGCGCGGCCGGGGCTGCGGCGGGGCGGCGGCGTGGGGCCAGGGACCCGCCGGCACCGCGCCCCCCCAGGGACCCGCGGGCGCCCCCCCCCCGCAGGGACCCGCCGGCCCCCCGCAGGGACGCACCCACGCCCCCGGGGGTCCCGCCGGCCCCCCCCAAGGGAGCCGCGGGCACCGCTCAGGGCCCCCCCCCAGGCAGCCGGCCCCGGCCGCCCCGTCATCCCCGGGACCCGGCCCCGCCCCCTCACCGGCAGCGCCGGCGGCCGCCCCCTCCCCCTCCATGCGCGGGGCCGGGGTCAGGGCGGGGTCGCGGCGGGGAGGGTCACGCCGGGGTCAGCGCGGGGTCACGCCGGGGTCAGGGCTCCGGGCCTTCCGCGCGCCGTTCCCGCGCCGGGCGGAAGCGCCGCGGGTGCAGGGGGAGGAGCCGCGCCCCGGGACGTCACGCCCCGCCCCGCCCCGCCCCGCGCGGGGGCGCGGCCCGAGGAGGCGGCGGCCGCGGCGCCCCCTGGCGGCGGGGAGGACCCGGGGGCTGGGGTCCGCGGGGGCGTCCCCGGGGGGGGCCCCGGGGGGATCCCGGGGGGTCCCGGGGCGGCGCAGGAAGAGGCGGAGCCGCTGTACGAAGTATAGAACGTGTATTCCTCTGTGCGCCGCGGGGGCCGGGGCCGGGCCCGGGGCGGGGGCCCCGAGGGGGCGGGGGGCCCTGGAGGGCCCAAGCCCCAGGGGGGCTGGCGAAATTAAAAAATGAACCCAAAGAAAGACCCGGGGGCGGTAGAAAACCGGTTAAAAGGGGCGGGGGCGGGGGTGTCCCGCGTCCCACCGGGCCCCTCCGAGGGCCCCCCCGGGCGTGCGGGGACCCCCGCGCCCCCTCTTCCCCGGGGCAGGCGCACAGACGGCCGCGGAGGTGCCGCCCGGGGGGTGCCGGTGCCGGTGCCGGTGCCGGTGCCGGTGCCGGTGGCGGCGGCGGCCGGGGGGGCGGGCCCGGGGGCGCGGGGCGGCCCGCGTCGGGGCGGCGGCCCCTCAGACATAGTACTCCTTGTCCTTGTTGCGGCGGGCCTTGCCGGGCGCCTTGGGGGGCGCGGGCGGCACCTTCTCCTTGGGGGTCCCCCCGCCGGGGGGGGCGGCGGCGCCGGGGGCCCCCCCCGGGGCTCCGGCGGCGGCGGCGGCGGCGGCGGCGGCGGCGGCGGGGGGGGCGGCCCCGATGTAGTGGCGGCTCTGGTCCACCTGGTAGGAGCCTTCGTCCCTGTTGCGGTACTTGTACATGGCGTAGAGGAGGATGAGGATGCAGAGGGCGGCGGCGGCCACGATGCCCACCACCATGCCGGTGGTGCCGCCCGCCTCCCGCACCACCTCCACGGCGCCCGGCGCGGCGGCTGTGGGGACAGCGGGGCGGCGGGTGACCGGGGCGGCCGTCACCCGCCCGCGCCCCGCGCCCCCCTCCCGCGGGTGCCGCTCGCCCGCCGGCACCAGGCCCGGCAGCGGGGCGGCCGCGACGGTGGGGACGGTGACCGCCGCGTCGCCGGCGTCGGTGGCGGCGTCGGCCGTGACGCCGTGGCGGCGGGGGGCGGTGATGTCACCGCCGTGGCCCGCGAAGTCCTCGTCGTCGGCCGGCGGCAGGTTGGGGTCGGCCGCCTCCCCCGAGGCGAAGCCCGAGGGCTCCTCGCAGTCGGGGCCGCAGCCGGGGGGGGCGCGGGGCGAGGCCGGGGCGGGGGGCGGGGGCGAGGCCGGGCCGCCGCCCGCCGGGGACGCCGGCAGCACCAGCTCGCCGCCTGCGGAGACAGAAGGGGGACGGGGGGGGGCCGGAGAGGGGCCCCGCGTCAGCCCCGCCGCCGGCCCCCGGCCCCCGAGCCCCCCCGCCGCTGCCGCCGCCGCCGCCGCTTCTCGCCGTTACTACTAGCATTACTGTTATCGTTTTTAGCTAATCTCCGCTTTTTTTTTTTTTTTTTTCTCGTTTTTTTAAGAGCAAACCGCGGCGCTGCCGTCAACTTACATCGCGGGATGGGGCCGGGTGATTTTAGCGTGGAGGAAAAAGAAATTGCAGGAAGGAAGGGAAAGCACACAAAAAAAAGAGAAGAAAGAAAGAAAAAGAGAAAAAAGAACAAAAAGAAAAGAAGAGAGAGACACTCGGTGAGAAGGTGCCGCCGGCCGACCCCCTGCGGCGCCAGCGGCCTGCGCCCGGCCAGCCCTGCCTGCGGCCGTGCCTCCATCCGCCCAGCCATCCGTCCGTCCATCCGCGCACCGTCCGTCCATCCGCCCGGCCATCCAGCCGCCCGTCCGGCCATCCGTCCGTCCATCCGCACACCGTCCGTCCATCCGCCCGGCCATCCAGCCGCCCGTCCATCCATCCGTCCGTCCATCCGCGCACCCGTCCGTCCATCCGCCCGGCCATCCAGCCGCCCGTCCGGCCATCCGTCCGTCCATCCGCGCACCATCCGGCCAGCCGCCCATCCGTCCATCCGTCCGTCCATCCGCGCACCCGTCCGGCCATCCGCCCGGCCATCCAGCCGCCTGTCCGTCCATCCACGCACCCATCCGGCCATCCGCCCGGCCATCCAGCCGCCCATCCGTCCATCTGTCCATCCATCCACGCACCCGTCCGTCCATCTGCCCAGCCATCCAGCCACCCATCCGTCCATCTGTCTGTCCATCCGCCCAGCCATCCAGCCACCCATGCGTCCGCCCATCCGTCTGCCCATTCATCCATCTGTCCATCCATCTGCACGTCCGTCCATCCACCAACCCACCCATCCATCCATCCATCCATCCGTGCGCCCATCCAACCTTGAATCCGTCCGTCCATCCGTCCCTGGATCCATCCGTCCATCCGTAAATCCATCCTTGATTCCATCCATCCATCCATCTTCGAGGCCAGCCAGCCTTGAATCTGTCTGTCTGTCCATGCAGCCATCCATGTGTCCATGTGTCCATCCATCCATCCACGCGTCTGTCCATCCATCCCTAAAGCCATCCATCCATGCATCCATCTGTCCATCTGTCCACCCATGCGTCCATCTGTCCTTGAATCCATCCAGCCTTGGATCCATCCATCCCTCCATCTGCCCACCCATCCGTGCCTCCTTTCCTCCACACATCCATCCATCCACCTTGAATCGATCCCTCCATCCATGTGTCCGTCATTGCGTCCATCTGTCCTTGAAGCCACCTATCTGTCCATGTGTCTATCGATCCATGTGTCCATCCGTCCATCCTTGGATCCATCCATCATCCAGCCATCTGTCCACCCAGCCCTGGATCCATCTATCCATCCATCCGTCCATCCATGCGTCCATCCATCTGTCCATCCATCCATCTGTCCATCCAGCCTTGGACCCATCCATCCGTCCATCCATCCATCCGTCCATCCGTCCATCATCCAGCCAGCCAACCTCAGATCCATCCATCTATCCGTCCATGTGTCCATCCATCCGTCCATCTGTCTATCATCCATCCATCCATCCTTGGATCCATCCCTCCGTCTGTCCATCCATCCGTCCATCCATCCTTGGATCCATCCCTCCGTCCGTCCATCCTTGGATCCATCCATCCGTCCGTCCATCCTTGGATCCATCCATCCGTCTGTCCATCCTTCCATCCATCCATCCATCCTTGGATCCATCCCTCCGTCTGTCCATCCATCCATCCATCCATCCTTGGATCCATCCATCCGTCCGTCCATCCTTGGATCCATCCATCCATCTGTCCATCCATCCATCCGTCCATCCATCCTTGGATCCATCCCTCCATCTGTCCATCCATCCATCCATCTGTCCATCCATCCATCCATCCATCTGTCCATCCATCCATCCATCCATCCGTCCATCCATCCATCCATCCATCCATCCATCCATCCTTGGATCCATCCATCCGTCCATCCATCCATCCATCCATCCATCCATCCATCCATCCTTGGATCCATCCATCCATCCGTCCATCCATCCTTGGATCCATGCATCCATCTGTCCATCCATCCTTGGATCCATCCCTCCATCCATCCGTCCGTCCGTCCCTCCAGCTGTGGATCCAGCCCGCCAGCCATCCCTGCATCCATCCGTCCTTGAACCCGTCCACCCATCCTTCAGCCAGCCCATCCAACCTTGAATCCGTCCGTCCTTGAATCCACCCGTCCATCCGTCCATCCATCTGTCCATCCGCCCACCCATCCACCTGTCCGTCCATCCTTGAATCCATCCTCAAATCCGTCCATCACCCATCCGTGTGTCCAGCCAGCCTTGAGTCCATCTGTCCCTGAATCCACCTGTCCATATGTCCGTGCAGCCAGCCAGCCTGGAGTCCATCTGTCTGTCCTTCCATCCATCCCTCATCCATCTGTGCATCCGCCATCCATCCGTCATCCATCTGTCCATCATCCGTCCATCCATCATCTGTCCGTCATCCATCTGTCCATCATCTGTCCATCCCTCATCCATTGTCCATCTGTCCGTCCATGAACCCATCCATCATCCGTCCATCCTCCATCCGTTCCCCCCCTTATCCGTCATCTGTCCATTGTCCGTCCGTCAGTCCGTCAGTCTGTCCGTCCGTCCGTCCCCCTCTCCTCCCCCCCCGCTCCCCCCCGACCGCTGCCGCCCCTCCCCCCCGGGGTCAAGTGGGGCTCAGGGGACCCAGGCGTCCGGGGGATGCCCCGCCCCCCGCGGCGCCGGGAGGGACCCAGGCGTCCGGGGGACACCCATGGGTGCCGGGGGGACCCAGGCGTCCGGGGGGGAACGCAGGCGTCCGGGGGACACCCGTGGGTGCCGGGGGGACCCAGGCGTCCGGGCTCGGCGGAGCCCCGTGCGACGCTGGGGGAGGGGAGGGGGCGGGGGAGGGAGGGTCCTCGCACGAGGCCCCAGGCGGCAGCGGGCGTGCGACGGCCTCGCACGTGGGGGTGACACCCGGATACTGGGGTCCCCTCCCTGTCCGTCCGTCCGTCCATCAGTCTGTCCGTCCATCGGGGTGGGGCCGAGGGCTTGCAGTGGGTGAGGACGGGGCAAGGGGCGGGGCTTGCACGGGGCCCTGGGGCACACGCGTGTGCACGGAGCGGGCGGGAGTGTGTGCTGCAGGGTGGGGAACACGTGTGTGCAGGCGTGTGAGGGGCGGGGCCATGTGCAGGGGGGCGGGGGCGCAGGCGCGTGTGCACGGGGCGGGTGTGCACGGGGCGTGTGCAGGGGCGTGCAAGGGGCAGCTGCGTATGTAGGGCACACGTGAGCGTGTGTGCACAGGCGTGTGAGCAGCTGTTTGTGCGTGCACGCACTTGCGCGTGTTTGTGTGAGCAGTTGCGTGCACGTGTGCGCGTGCATGAGTGCGTGCATGTGTGTGCACGTGTGTGTGCAGCCAGGTGCTTTCCTGTGTGCGTGAGCCTCCGTGTGTGGGTGTGAGCAGCTCGTGTGCACACGCGTGTGCATTAGTGCATGTGTGTACAGCTGTGTGAACGTAGGCGTGTGCGTGCGTGTGCACAAGCAGGCACGTGTGTGTGTGTCTGCAGGCACGTGCCTTTCTGTGTGCACGTGCGTGTGTGTGTGAGCCTGCGTGTGCACGTGCGTGCGTGCAGGTGCATGAGCAGCTTTTGTGCACGTGCGTGTGTGCACGCGGGTGTGAGCGTGCACACGTGTGTGGCTGAGTGCGTTCCCGCGTGCACAGGCGTGTGCGGGAGCAGCTCTTGCGTGTAACCGCGTGCCTGCCTGTGTGCACACCCACGTGTGCACGAGCGTGTGCGTGCGTGAGCCCGTGCCCGTGCGCACCCACGTGAGCGTGTCTGCAGACGCACGCGTGTGCCCCGGCTCCCCCCCCCGCGCGTGCAAGGGGGTTCGCCGCTGCCGTTGGGGGGGTGATCGCGGGGGGGGGTGGGCGTGCCCCGGGCGGGCGTGCGAGGGCGTCGCACGCGCGCGTGCCCGGGGCGCCCCCGCGAGAGGAGCACCCACCTGTGCCGGGCTCACACTCCTCCAGGTCCTCGTCGTCGCTCGGGCACTCGGCCGAGGCCACCAGCAGGTCGTCCGTGTTCTGGGGGGGACGGGGGGACGGGGGTCACCCGGACGCCGGGGTCCCCGCCGCCCCTCCCCCACCCGCAGCACACCCCCGGGGGGGGGGCCTTGGTGTCCGGGGGCCCGCCGCGCCCCACAACCCCCAGGGGACCCGGGCGTCCGGGGTCCTGCCCCGGCCCCCCCGAGGGCCCCGGCGTCCGGGACCCCCCAGCTCGCCCCTGCGAAGCGCCCAGGCGTCCGCCCCCTCCCCCCCCGCCCCGTTCCTCCCGTTCCCCCTCGCCTCCCCCCTCCCCCGTACCTGCGCGACGGTGTCGCGGAGGGTGGGCGACCGCCCGCGGCGGGTGGTGGTGGTGGCCATGGTGGTGGTGGTCTCCATGATGGTGGTGGCCATGTCCGGGGGGGCGGGGGTGGCGCCGGGCGGGGCGGGGGGCGGCGGGGGCTCCCCCACCAGCCGCAGGTCCCCCTCCAGCCGCACCCGCGGGTGCCCCTCGGCCGCCAGCGCCAGCAGCTTCAGCCCGTTGTAGTAGAGCCCCGAGAGCTGCCCCTGGAAGGGGCGGCCGCGGTCCTGGCCCCCCACCCGCACGGCCGCCTGGCTGTTGAAGATGGTGAGCTGGCGGCCTGGGGGGGACAGAGCGTGTCGCGCGCGCGGGCGGGCACGGCTCGCGCCTCGCGCCTCGCGCGCGGGGAGAGGGGCGCGCGGCGGGCGAGGGGCCGGGGGCCGCGCGCGAGGGCCGCGGCGGGCGAGGGCGCGAGGGCGTCGCGGGCGTCGCGCGAGGGCCGCGCGCGCGTCGCGCGAGGAGCGGCCGCGCGCCCCGCGGCCCCGGCCCCGCCGCCGCCGCCTGCCCGGTGCCCCCCAGCGTCCCCCCCCCATATCCCCCTCCCCCGCCCTCCTGCCCCCCCCCCCCCCCGGGCGGCGGCAGTTAAAGGGACCCCAACGCCCTCCCGGCCCCTTTAACCCTCTGGGCTGCGCCGGGGGGGGCTCAGTTTGGGCTCAATTCGGCCGCTTTTGGTTCTTTTGGGGCTGGGGGGGGCGCGGGGGGGGTCCTGCCTGAGCGGGGCCGGGGCGTGCGAGGGCGTGCGAGGCTGGGGGGGGGCGGCCGGTGCACGGGCGGCTCCCGCGCACACCCAGCCCTCGTACACGCACGACACTCGTGCACACGTGACGCTTGTGCACGCGCGGCCCTCGTGCACGCACGACACCTGCACGCGTGGCCCTCCTGCAGCCACAGCCCCTCGCACGCTTGCCACACTCACACGCTCGCGGCCCTCGTGCACGCCCGGCCCTCGTGCACACTCACGGCCCTCGTGCACGCCCCGGCCCTGCCCTGCTGGCGTCGCTCGTCACCGGGCCAATTAGTGTCGCTAATTAGTGCGGTTATTATGCGGGTTTTAGCTTCGTTTATGCTGGTTTAGGGCCCGGGGGGGCGGCAGCACTCAAAGGGTTAAAGCGCGGTTTAGGGGGCGGTTAGGCTTGTTAGCGTCCCTTTAACCAGGCGGGTTAGCGGGTTAACCGGGTTAACGCGGGTTAACGAGGGTTAATGGGGGGCTGGGGGGGTGCAGAGTCCGGCCCGCCCGGACGCCTGGGTCCCTGGACAACGCGGTCCTCGGGGACGCGGGGCCCGGACGCCTGGGTCCCCAAACCGCCGGGGCGCGGGCGGCTGGGTGCCCCGGCGGGTGGTCCCGGGCGTGGGGCGGGGCGGGGGGGTGCTCGTTAGGGCGGCGCTGACGAGTTACCTTTGTCGAGCAGCCACTCATCGACCACCCGCCCCAGGCGGTAGGGGATGCGCTGCCGCGCCAGCGCCAGCCGCTCGCTGTCCCCGCTGCCTTCGGAGGGAGGAGAAGAGGGTTACGGCACGCGGCACCGCCCGGTGCGGCGCCACCGGCACGCCCGCGGCACCGGGGCCGGCCGGGGCGCTGGCGACGGCACCGACGGCGGCGGCGTGGCGCGGGTGGCGGCGGGGCCGTCGGCACCCCCATGGCGCGACCGCGGCGTCGCCGCCAGCGGCGCCGCGGTGGGACCGTGGTGTCACCGTCGGCGTCACTGTCAGTGTCGCCGTGGTGGGACCGCGGCCTCACCGTTGGTGGCACTGTGGCACGACCAGGGCGTCACCATTGGCATCGCCATCAGCGGCACCGTGGTGGGACCACAGCGTCACCGTTGGCATCGCTGCTGTCGGCACCGTGCTGTGGCCGTGGCCTCGCCGCCGGCGTCGCCGTGGTGCGACCCTGGCGTCGCCGCTGGCGTCACCGGGACGCTACTGTGATGTCACCACCGGCGTCACCACGGCGCGGTTGGTGGCATGGCCCCGGCGTCACCGCTGGCGTCACCACGACGTGACCACGGTGTCACCGCTGAAGTCACCAGGCCACGACCATGATGTCACCAGCGGCGGCGTAGCCGGGGCGTGGCCGTGTTCGGGGGGGTTTATGCGGCGTTTAGGGGGCGTTAGGGGCCCGGGGGAGGGGCGGCATGGGGGCGGGCGGGGCCGCAGTCGCGCCACGCTGCCCTTCGTTAGTGCCCTCGTTAGGTGGCTGGTGCCCTTAATTAGGGGTGGCTCGTTAGCACGGGGGAGGGGCATCTGGCGTGCACAGAGGGTACGGGGGGGGGCTACAGGGGGCCTATAGGTGGTATGGGGGTATAGGCGGCCTATGAGGGGCTACAGGGGGCCTATGGGGGGCCATAGGAGGCCTAAAGGGGGGTATAGGGGCTATAGGAGGCCTATAGGGAGGGCTATGTCTGTGGGTGCTATAGGGGAGCTGTGGGGTGTCTGTGGGCGCTATGGGGTGCTGCAGGGTGTTTCCAGGTGCTGTGGGGTGTCTTAAGCACCATGGGGTGCCTGTAGGTGCCATAGGGGTGCCTGAAGAAGCTACAGGGATGCTATAGGGTGTCTCTAAGCGCTGTGGGGTGCCTATAGGTACTATGGGATGTGATGGGGTGTCTCTAAGCGCTGTAGGGTGCTATAGGCGCTGTGGGGTGCCTACAGGTGCTATGGGGTGCCGTAGGTGCTACAGGGATGCTATAGGGTGTCTCTGAGCACTACGGGGTGCCTGTAGGTGCCATAGGGGCACTATGGGGTGCTTGTAGGCGCTATAGGGTGCTACAGGGCGTCTCTAAGTGCTGTGGGTGCCTACAGGTGCTATGGGGTGTCTCTAAGCGCTATGGGGTGCCTTGTAGGTGCTGTAGGGGTGTTACGGGGTGCGTATAGATGCTATAGGGTGTCTCTAAGCGCTCCGGGGTGCCTATGGGTGCCTCAGGGTGGCCCGGGGTGCCGTCGGCGCGGGGGGGGTGGTACCTGGGGGGTAGCGCTCGTGCAGGGGGCCGCCGTCCACCTGGAGGGTGGCGTTGCCGCCGCTGCGGGTGAAGCGGACGACGTGGAAGCGCCCGTCGCTGACGGCCGCCCCCCGCTCCTCCAGCGCGATGTCCTCTGTCCCCACGTTGAAGAGCACCCCCACGGCCCCCTGCGCCTGCGGGGGGGGGGCACCCGTGGGTCCCCGACCCACAGCCTGCCCCACGGCCCAGCCCACGGCCCCCCACAGCCACCCGCCCGGACGCCGGGGTCCCTCCTGCAGCGGGTCCCGATGTCCCCGAGGTGAGGACCCCGCCCCATGGTTGGGGGGTGATGGGGTCCCTCCAGCCCCACATGCAGCCCCCAGCCCCACAGCCAGCCCCACATCCCCCCACAGAGCCCAGCCCGGCCACTGCCGGGGGCCCCCCTGTGGTGGGTAAAAGATGCCCCTGCCCCGTGGATGGGGGGGCCCCCGGATGCCTGCGTCCCCCCCACTCCACACGCTAATGAAGGCAGTCGCTAACGAGGGGGGGGGGGTCCTGCCCCCCGGCACAGCTGAGCCGCTGACTCAGGCGCTTCCGGCTGCCCGGGCCCCCGGAGCGGGGTGGGGGGCTCCTGGACACCCGGGTGCCCCGGCGCGGGGGGGGACGGAGCCCACCCGGCCGCCTGGGTGCCCAGCGCGGGGGACGGGGCCGTCAGAGCGGCCCCCGCTGCCCCACGGGGGACCCAGGCCATCGGGCCCCACTTGGGGGGGCCCCCACCCCACAGCTCTGCCCCACGTCCCCCCCAGGGGACCCAGGCGTCCGGGAGCCCTGGTCCCGTCCCCCCTGGGGCCCAGCCCTCCACCCCTCGGGGATCCGGGTGCCTGGGCCCCCCAGTCCCCCCTCCCCACAGGGGACCCAGGCGTCCGAGCCCCCCCCCATTCCCCCGAGTCCCCTATCCCCAGCCCCCGGAGGACCCAGGTGTCCCCCCCCAGTCCCCTCATGCCCCCCCTTACGACCTGGAGCTGCAGGAAGCCCCCAGCACCCCCGTACCCCCGTGCCCCCGGCCCCCTTACGATGTGGAGCTGCAGGAAGTCCCCCAGCCCGGCCGCGCTCTCCACCCGCAGCAGGACGGCGTCGCGCTGGTGGGTGCTGAAGCCCAGGGCCAGGCGGTCGGCGCGGGTGCTGGGGCGGTCGTTGGGGGGCCACGTGTAGGTGATCAGTGCCCCCTTCCCGAAGATGTAGGTGGTGCCCGCTGCGGGGGGGGGAGAGGGGCGTCAGGGGGCCTGGGGGACCCCGGCATCCGGGGGACCCGGGGGCACAGGAGGGACCCCTGGGTTTTGGGGGGGACCCAGGCATTCGTGGGGGACCCCAGGATTTGGGGAGAGGGGCCGCGGGGCCCAGGCGACCGGGCACCGCTGCTCCCCCGCCGCGACGTAGGTCAGCGCCCAGGCCTCGCACGGGGGCGGGGGGCTCGCACGAGGGCTCGGCCTTGCACGGGGGGCGGGGGGCTCGCACGAGGGCTCGGCCTCGCACGGGGGATGTGGGGCTCGCACGAGGGCTCGGCCTCGCACGGGGGGGCGGGGGGCTTGCACGAGGGCTCGGCCTCGCACGCGGGATGTGGGGCTCGCACGAGGGCTCGGCCTCGCACGGGGGATGTGGGGCTCGCACGAGGGCTCGGCCTCGCACGGGGGGCGGGGGGCTCACACGAGGGCAAGTCCCCGCCCCACATCACCGTGGGGCACACGTGCCCATGGGGCGCACGAAGGACGTGCACACACACTTGTGCCCACGTGTGCGCGCACCCCCCCCAGCTGCACCCCCACCGCCTCGCACCAGCAGCTCCGCACCCCCCGGGCCGTGCACACACATGCGCGTGTGCGAGGGCGCACGCACAGACACGCCATGGGGACGTGCACACGCGTGCGTGCAAGGGGGGGCACAGACGCCCCCAAACCCAGCCCGGCCCCTACCCCCATCAACAGCATCCCCGGGGGGGGGTGGGGGCGGGGGAGGAGGAGGAGAAGGAGGAGGAGGAAGGTCGGCCTAGGGGTCCCTGGGAGGAAGAGGAGGAGGGAGATGGGGGTTTGGGGTCCCAAGGAGGAGGGGAGGGGGAGGAAGAAGAGCAGGAGGATGGGGGTTTTGGGGTCCCCAGGAGCAGGAGGGGAGGAAGAGGAGGGTGAGGAGAAGGAGGAGGAGGAGGCTGGGGGTTTTGGGATCCCCACAAGGAGAAGGAGGAGGAGGAGGAGGAGGAGGAGGAGGAGGAGGAAGGCCAGTCTGGGGGTCCTCAGGAAGAAGAGGAGGAGGAGGATGGAGACTTTGGGGTCCCCATGAGCAGAAGAGGATGAGGAAGAGGAGAACAGGGGTTTTGGGGTCCCCACAAGCAGCAGGGGAGGAGGAGGAGGAGGAGGAGGAAGGCAGGTCTGGGGGTCCCTGTGAGCAGGAGGAGGAGGAGGAGGATGGGGATTTTGGGGTCCCCATGAGCAGGAGGAAGATGAGGAGGGGAGGAAGAGGAGCAGGCGAGGGGATTGGGAGGAAGAGGAGGAAGGCCCGTCTGAGGGTACCCATGAGCAGGTGGGGAGGAAGAGGAGGGTGAGAAGGAGGAGGAGGAAGGCAGGTCCCGGGGGTCCCCCGGAAGAAGAGGAGGAGGAGGAGGAGGGTTTTGGGGTCCCTGTGAGCACAGGAGGAGGATGAGGAGGAAGGCAGGTCAGGGGGTCCCCACAAGCAGGAGAGGAGGAAGAAGAGGATGAAGAGGGAGATGGGGGTCTGGGGGTCCCCATGAGCAGGAGGGGAAGAAGAGGAGGGTGAGAAGGAGAAAGGCTGGTTTTGGGGTCCCCATGAGCACAAGGGCAGAAAGAGGAGGGTGAGGAGGAGGAGGAAGGCAGGTCTCAGGGGTCCCCACAAGCAGGAGGAGGAGGATGGGGGCTTGGGGTCCCCATGGGCAGGGGGGGAGGAAGAAGAGGAGGAGGAAGAGGAGGACAGGGATTTTGGGGTCCCCATGAGTGGGAGGGGAGGAAGAGGAGGGTGAGGAGGATGCGGGGGAGGAAGGCAGGACTGGGGTCCCTGCAAGCAGGATGGGAGGAAGAGGAGGAGGAGGATGGGGGTTTGGGGGTCCCTGTGAGCACAAGGGGAGGAGGAGGAAGGCAGGTCTGGGGGACCCCAGGAGGAAAAGGAGGAGGAGGACAAGGGTTTTGGGGTCCCCCAGGATCAGGCAGGGAGGAAGAGGAGGAGGAGGGTGAGGAGGAGGAGGAAGGACAGTCTGGGGGTCCCCAGGAGGAGGAGGAGGAGGGTTTTGGGGTCACTGTGAGCACAAGGGGAGGAAGAGGAGGGTGAGGCGGAGAAGGAAGGCAGGTCTGGGGGACACCAGGAGGAAGAGGAGGACAGACAGGGGTTTTGGGGTCCCCCAGGATCAGGCAGGGGGGAAGAGGAGGAGGAGGCTGAGGAGGAGGAAGGCCAGTCTGGGGGTCCCCAGGAGGAGGAGGAGGAGGAGGAGGGTTTTGGGGTCACTGGGAGCAGGAGGGGAGGAAGAGGAGCAGGACAGGGTTTTTGGGGTCCCCATGAGGAGGAAGAGGAGGAAGGCCGGTCTGGGGGTCTCCAGGAGGAGGAGGAGGAGGAGGGTTTTGGGGTCCCCGTGAGCACAAGAAGAGGGGGAGGAGGAGGAGGATGGGGGCTTTGGGGTCCCCACGAGCAGGAGGAGGAGGAAGGCCGGCTGGGGGGTCCCCGGGAGGAGGAGGAGGAGGAGGAGGCGGAGGAGGCGGAGGAAGGCCGGCGCGGGTCCCCGAGGCGGCGAGGAGGAGGAGGCGGCGGCGGCGGCTCACCGTGGGCGCCGCGGGTGAGGAAGGGCGTGCGGTTGATGGCGATGGGGACGGTGCCGTGGCGGCTGTGGAAGTGGTGGACGTGGTGGGTGGTGGAGAGGCTGGAGGAGACCCTGGCCGGGCGCCCGGGGGCCGCCAGCACCCCCAGCGCCAGCAGCGCCAGCCCCAGCGCCCCGGGGCCCCCCCGGCCCCCCATCGGCCCCTCAGCGGCCCCCCGCCATCCGCCGGGCACCCCCAAACTGGGGGGGCGGGGGCACCCCGGAAGGGGGAGCTGATGTGGGGCGGGGGTGGGACCCCGGAATGAGCCGCCCGGGGTGGGGCGGGGGAGCCCCCAAATGGGGAGGGGGGGGGTGACGGGAGGGGTTGCGCCCCAAAACGGGGGGGACAGCGAAGGGAGGAGGTTGCGCCCCAAAACGGGGGGGGCAGCGAAGGGAGGGGGTTGCGCCCCAAAACGGGGGGGGGACAGCGAAGGGAGGGGGTTGCGCCCCAAAACGGGGGAGGACAGCGAAGGGAGGGGGTTGCGCCCCAAAACGGGGGGGGGGCAGCGAAGGGAGGGGTTGCGCCCCAAAACGGGGGAGGACAGCGAAGGGAGGGGTTGTGCCCCAAAACAGGGGGGGACAGTGAAGGGAAGGGGTTGTGCCCTAAAATGGGCTATGGGGAGGATTGAGCCCCAAAATGGGGTCTAGGGGGATTGCACCCCAAAATGTGGTTGGGGGTGTCTGTGGCCCAGGGGGACTGCACCCCAAAATGTGGCCCTGGGGGGATTGCACCCTAAAATGGGGTTTGATAGAGGGCTGTGCCCCAAAATTGGATCTGGGGGGGTATTGCACCCCACAAAGTGGTCTAGGGGGTAGAGCCCCAAAATGTGGTTTGAAGGGGGGGGAGCTGTGCCCCAAAATAGGGTCAGGGGAGTGTGCACCCCACAATGTGGTTGAGGAGAGGATTGTGCCCCAAAATGTGGCCAGGGGGGTGCACCCCAAAATGGGGCTGGGAAGAGGTGAAAACAAGGAAGAGGGGGTAGGAGGAGGGAGATGCGCCCCAAAAGAGGCTGCGAGGGGAACGGAGCCCCGAAATGCAGCTGGGGGTGTCGCGAGCCCAGAATTGGGCTGAGGGGCCTCAAGTCACCCCAAAAATGGGGCTGGGGGGCAGCCCTAAATCACCTCGACCTCAAGCCGGGGAAGCCCCAGATCCCCTCAAAACTGGGCCCTGGGTCACCCCACAAGGGCTGGGGGGGTCCCCGAATCCCCCCCGGTGGGGCTAAAGGCCCCCAAAACCCACCCACAGGGCTGCGGGGGGCGCTGGGTCACCCCTAAAATGGGGCTGGGGAGGCCCCGAGTTATTCCAAATCCCCTAAAATGGGGCTGGGGGTCAAGTCACCCCAAGATGGGGCTCCGGGGCCTGAATCTCCCCCAAATGGGGCTGAGGGGGGGATCGCCCAAATCTCCCCCTAGAACAGGGCTGGGGGGGCCCAAACGCCCCCCAAAATGGGGCTGGGGGGGCAGCCCCCCCTAGAAAGGCGGGAGCTCCCCGGACGCCCCCAAAGGGCCTGGGGGGTCCCGACCCCCCCTGGGGAGCGGGGCCGGGGGGTGCCGAGCGCCCCCCCCGCGGGGGGGCTGGATCCCCCCCCCGGGGCTCAGAGCATGCGGGGGGGCGAGGGGGGCCCCGGGGCGGGGGGCCAGGGCGGGCTCAGAGGGGGTCGAGCATGGTCCGGGGGGGAGCGGGGGAGGGGGGGAGCTGGGGGCTGCGGGGCTGGGGCTGGAGGATGCGGGATGGAAGATGTGGGGCGGGGATGGAGGCTGTGGGGCGGGGGAGACGGAGGATGGGGCCGAGGAGGGGGATGCGGGATGTGGGGCGGAGGAGGGGAGATGGAGGATGGGGGCTGTGGGGCAGCAGCCGGGGGGATGCGGGGCGGAGGATGGGAGATGTGGGGCGGGGGATGGAGGCTGTGGGGCGGAGGCCGGGGCTGCGGGAGGATGAGGATGGGGCCGGGGGGCTCTGGCCGGGGCGGCTCCGGCTGCGGCTGTGGGGCGCGGCGGGTCGGCGCGGCGGTGGGGCGCGGTGGGGCGGCGGGCGGCCGTGGGGCGGCGGCGGCGGCGGGTGCTGCAGCGGGAGGGGCGGGGGAGGGGGAGGGGCGGGGGAGGGGCCTGAGGGGGGAGGGGCCACGCCGCGACCCACGGGGGGGGAACCCACGGACACCCCCGGCAGCCCCACGGGGGACCCACGGTAGCCCCACGGAGAGCCGCGGGGACCCACCGGGGGTCCGTGGAGCCCCATAGCAGCCCCACAGCGACCCATAGACACCCCCTGCGGCCCACGGCAGCCCCACAGAGACCCACAGGGACTCCCAGGTCCCGCCGCAGCCCCACAGCAGCCCACCAGGAACCACAGCAGCCCCACAGAAGCTCCCAGGGATGCCCGGTACCCCCACAGCGACCCACAGCAGCATCCAGCCGCCCCCATCACAGTGCCACTCCGACCCCCATCGTGCCCCACGGCATCACCGTGCCCCACGTCCTGCCCCACAGCTGCCCCATGGACCAGTGGGTCAGAGCCGGGGGGATGCAGCCCCCGGACACCTGGGTCCCCCAGAGGTGAGGGGGGCTGTGGCTGAGCAGGGACCCCGGACGCCCGGGTCCCCTGGGAGCTGGGGGGGGGGGTCGCATCACCGGCCCTTGCACGCCCCTCGCACGCCCCTCGTGCCCCACACATGTGTGCAAACAGGGGGGCCGGCTCTGCCTGGAACTCACCTGGGCCGTGATGGTGTGGGGCCACGGGGACCCCGTGCAAGGCACACGGGGCCATCTGCTCCTTGCACAAGAGACTCGGGGACACACGGACCCGCGCAGGGGACGTGCGTGTCTTGTGCAAGGCACGTGAGGCCATATGCACCTTGTGCAAGGGACCTGGGGACACGCAGACCTCGTGCAAGGGACACAGACGTCTTGTGCAAGGCACGCAGGGCCATATACCCCCATGGAAGGGACACGACACCTCGTGCAAGGGACACGGGCCACCTGCACCCCGTGCAAGGGACACGGGGCTACGTACACCTTGTGCGAGGCACGCGAGGCCATACGCACCTCGTGCAAGGGACCTGGAGACACAGACTCCTCGTGCAAGGCACACGGGGCCATCTGCACCTTGCACAAGAGACTCGGGGCCACGCCGCCCCCGTGCAAGGGACCTGGGGACACCCGCGCCCCCCCCGCGCCCCCCCCCCACTCACGGTCGTTGCAGACGGGGCCCCCGTACGAGGTCATGGTGCAGTCGCACGTGAAGCCGTCCCACTGCTGCAGGCAGACGCCCTGGTTGGCGCACGACTCCTCCGTGCACGTCGTGCTCGGGCCTGCGGGCGCCGGCGTCACTGGGGTGCCCCCACCCCGACCTCCCCGTCCTGGGCGTCCTCGGGCACCCTTGTGCACCCCTCGTGCACCCGGCTGCCTTTGCGCACCCCCGTGCACCCCTGTCTGCATTTGTGCACCCCCGTGCGCACCCCCATACGCTCCCCTGCGCCCCGGCGCACCCGGCTGCCTCCGAGCACCCTCGTGAAACCCCCCCCGCGCGCCCTCCGCGTGCCTCCGCTTGCTGCTGCGCACCCCCCCGCCGTTGTGCACCCTTGTGCAACCCCTGTGCGCCCCTGTCTGCTTTGTGCACCCCCGTGCGCCCCTGTGCCCCCTCTCCGCCCCTGTGCGCGCACCCCACGTGCCCCGAGCACCCTTGGGTGCCCGTGTCCAGCCCCGCAGTCCCCTGAGCACCCTGTGAGCACCCGTGCACCCCCATCAGTCTCTGGGCACCCCGTACCCCCTCCTGCACCTCCACG
This sequence comes from Ciconia boyciana, assembly GCF_034638445.1. Classification (NCBI taxonomy): domain Eukaryota; kingdom Metazoa; phylum Chordata; class Aves; order Ciconiiformes; family Ciconiidae; genus Ciconia; species Ciconia boyciana. The sequence continues at coordinate 15,509,385 of NC_132949.1, read as the reverse complement.
CAACCCCCCATACACCCTCCTGCTCCCTCCCTCGGCCCCGTGAGCCCACGTGCACCCCCGTACCCATTCCTGCGACCCCGTGCACCCTTTTGCACTCCCGTGCACCTTCCGGCACCCTCCCACGCCCCGCGCACCCTCCTGCCCCCCGCACCCCTTCCCGCACCCCCGCGCGCCCTCACGCGCCCTCGCGCATCCCCACGCGCCCTCCCGCGCCCCCTTACCCCTTCCCACGACCCCGTGCGCCCTCCTTCTCCCCCTCGCACCCCCGTGCACCCTCCCGCGCCCCGCCCCGCTCACCGTCGCAGCCGCGCTGGGCGTGGCCCACGCGGTGCAGCGCGTCCGCCAGCAGGTCGGGCAGGCGGCCGTTGAGGTCGAGGGAGGCCAGGCAGCCCTGGAAGCCCCCGCGCGAGGCCACCAGCTTGGGCAGCCGCCCCAGCAGCCCCTTGCTGACGCCCCCGATGTACAGCTCCCCTGGGGGGCGGGGGGGGGGGGGGGGGGCACCCACGGGCACCTCCTTTGTGCACCCACCCCACGGAGCGACAACCCGGGGGCAGCCGTCCCCAGGCGTACCCCGCCGTGGGTGCCCCCCACGCGTGGGTGCCCCCCCACGCGTACCCTCCCCTACGGGTTCCCCCCCGTGGGCGCTGCCCCCACGCATCCCCCGCTGTGGGCGCCCCCCCACGTACGCATCCCCGCGGGTGCCCCCCACGTAGGTGCTCCCCCAGGGGTGCCCCCCGCCCCGCCGTCGCCCCGCTCACCCTTGAGGTCGAGGTTGCGGGCGCCCTGGCCGTGCTGGGTGACGGGGCGCCCGTCCACCCGCAGCCCGTGCAGGGTCCCCCCCTCCCGGGCCACCGACACCTCGTGCCAGCGCCCGTCGTGCAGCGGCTGCTCCGAGTTCCCCTTCATCAGCGAGGGGCCATCGCCCAGGTCGAACACGTAGTGGATGTACCTGGGGGGGCAGGGGGCGGGGCCTGAGCGGGGGGCGGGGCCTCCGGGGCAGGGGGGCGGGGACCGGTCCGAGGGGGCAGGGCTTAGGGCTTGGTGGGCACTGCGGGGCGTGGGGTCCCCGAGGTCCCCGGGGAGGTTCAGGACGTCCCCGAGGTCCCCGGGACCCCCCTGGTGTCCCTAGGTGGTCCCCAAGGCCCGAGGAGGTTCAGGAGGTCCCCAGGATCTCCCCGGTGTCCCCAGGGTCCTCAAGGACCTAATGAGGTTTAGGAGGTCCCCGAGGGTCCCCAGGATCTGCCTGGTGTCCCCAGGTGGTCCCCAAGGTCCTCTGAGGTTTAGAAGGTCCACAACGGCCCCAGGACCTCCCTGGTGTCCCCAGGGTTCTGGGAGGTTGAGAACGTCCCCAGAGCCCCCAGGATATCCCTGGTGTCCCCAGGGGGTCCTTGATGTCCTGTGAGGTTTAGAAGGTCCTCAAGGTCCCCAGGACCTCCCGGTCACCCCCCCCCCCCCGCCCGGGACGTGCCCTCACCCCTTAACGAGCTCAACGACGAGGAAGTCGTTGCCGTTGCCGCTGTTGAAGAGGATGAGGCCGTCGGGCGCCGTGGTCTTGAACTGGAAGAAGAGGTGCATGGAGGCGTAGGCCTGGAGCGTGGCCAGCGCCACGTAGGAGCCGCGACCACGGAAGGCCACCGGGTCGGCCACGATGGTCCGGCGGCCAAAGCGGGCATTGAGCTCGCAGGAGCTGATGTCCCCGTTCTTGCAGAGGTCCAGGTAGGGCAGCCCGTTGAAGAGGAGCCCGCTCAAGTGACCCAAGAAGTTGGAGGGCACCACGGCCAGGAAGCGTCGCTCCGTCACGATGCCCGTCTCGATGTTGTGGAACTCCAGGCGGGTGTGGGCGCCCGACATCTGCCCTGCGGGGGGGCAGGCGAGGGTGGTGGGTGTCCCCGTGCGCCCGCGTCCCCACGGACCCACACCCCCACGCGCCCCGTCCCCGTGGACTTGAGCATCCGCGTCCCCGCACACCCACGTCCTCATGCACTCGCGTCCCATCGCGCCGCGGCCCCACGGACCCGCGGCCCCACGCGCCGCGTCCCTGTGGACCTGGGCACCGCGGCCCCGAGCAACCACGTCCTCATGGACCTGGGCGCCCGCGTCCCCGTGCACCCGTGTCTCCGCGGGCCCGCGCCCACAGCTCCACGCATCTACGCGCCCGTCGCCACGTGTGCCCGCGCACCCCCGTCCCCACGTCCCTGCACCCCCGTCCCCACGTGCGGGCACCTTCGACGGTGACGTTGTCAACGGAGAGCTGGAGGCTGCGCCCGCGCCGCACCACCCGCACCGTGTGCCACTCGTTGTCGTCCAGCTTCTGCCCCGCGAAGAGCGTCTCGGGGCCCTTGCCTGGGGGGCGGGGGTCAGCCGGGCCACACCGCGACACCGGGCACCGCCGGGTGACACCAGGCGCCGGGTGACACCGCGGGACACCGCGCACACGTCTGCAAACACCCCGTGCAAACACGCGCACGCACCCCTGCAAACAGCGTGCGCACACACGCGCGCTCCCCTAAATATCGTGCACGTGCACACCCGCAACCATCGCACACGCACGCACCCCGGCTAGCAACCACCGTGCACGCACGTGCGCTCCCCTAAACACCGTGCACACGCAGCCCTAAAAACAGCACGACCACACGCTCGCTCCAGCAAACGCCACGCCCAGACACCCCAAATATCGTGCACGCACCTGCAAACACCGCGCACGAACACACCCACCCTCTAGCAAACAGCGTGCGCACACGCGCGCTCCCCTAAACGTTGCGCGTGTGCACACCTGCAAACACCGCGCACACACGCCGAGACACCGTGCACACCCACACCTGCAAACACCACCCACGCTCCTGCACGCTGCGCACGCCCCCCTGCAAGCTGTGCACGCTCACACCCCTAAAACCCCCGCGCACCCCCAAACACCGCGTACGCGCACCCCCCGAGCAGCGAGCACACTGACACACTCCTACAGACCTTGTGCGCACGCACCCCAACGCCGCACACCCAGAGCGTGCAAACACCGCACACACACACCCGCGGCTGCAGACACGGGGTGTGCACGCCCAGAACATTCAGAGCCTGCACACGCGCACACCCGCCACGCTGTTCAGACGTGCAGCCCCCGAGCGCCGCGCACACGCACCCACGCACACCCCCGCAGCCCGCGAGCGCCGCGTGTGCGCACGCGCACCCCCTTGCACGCACACCTGTGTGCACGCACGTGCCCGACCCCACCCCTGTGGGTGCCCACGCACACGCTGGCCGGGGGACACAAGGACACACACGAACCGGGGGACACGGGGAGGGAAACGGGGGGGTGCATGCAGGGGGTGCGCGCGTGCTCACGTGTGCCCACGCACAGCTGCAGCAGGCACGTGTGCGTGCACAGCTGCAGCGTGTGTGCACGTGTGTGTGTGCACAGCTGCAGAGCGCGTCTGCACGCATGTGCGTCCGTGCAGAGGCGCAGTCTGTGTGCGTGCACACGTGTGTGCCTGTGCCCGTGCACAGCTGCAGGGTGCACACGCGCGTGTCCCTGCGCACGGCCGCAGCGCATGCGCGCCGTTACGGCGTGTGCCCGTGCACAGCTGCAGAACACTGGCACGTGCGTGTGCACGCGTGTGCGTGCCTGCAGCCCGTGTGCGTGTCCCTACGCGCGTGTGGCACGTGCGAGCACCCACGTGCTCCCGCTCCCCCCCAGGACCCCTCCCCTCGGGTAGGAGCCCCCAGACGCCTGGGTCCCCGGGGGGGGCAGGGCGCACGGCTGGGACGCCTGGGTGCCCCTGCGGGGGGGTAGGACCGGGCCACCCTCGTGTGCCCCGGCCTCGGGGACGGGGACCCCTCACTCACCTGCGCTGGCAGCTGGCTGTCGCACGCCGAGTGTGGGCACGTGTGTCACACGTGTGTCACACGTGTGTGTGTCCCACCCCCCTGCCCCCCCCCACACCCGTGTGTTCTCGTGACACCCCCACCCCCCAGCACAGCCACTGTGCACGCCGGCGAGTGTGAAACACTAGGCCTTGCACACGCGTGTGCATTTGTGCACCCCCAGCCCCTGCACATGTGTGTGACGGCAGCCACCGCCCGTGTCCCTGTCCTGTCCCCGTGTCACGCCCCTGACACACGCGTGTGCCCTGGGGGGGCGGGGCTGAGCCTTACCTGCACACATGGGGCCTCGTGCACCTGCACGTGCGCGTGTCCCACCCTGCACATGTCTTGCACACGCGTGTGTGTGACCGTGTCCTCGTGTGACCCTGGGTGTGTCCAGGGGACCCAGGCAGCCGGGAGGGTGACCAGACCCCCGGAGGGGACCCAGGCGTCCGGGGGGGGGTGTCAGACCCTATAGGGGACCCAGGCGTCGGGGGGGGGGTGTCAGACCCTATAGGGGACCCAGGCGTCCGGGGGGGGGTGTCAGACCCTATAGGGGACCCAGGCGTCGGGGGGCGGGGGCGCACACTTACTGGGGTGGCAGCCCACGCGCACGCAGTCTGGGGAGAGAAGAGAGCAGGATCAGGCCCTTCGGAGCCGCAGCCGGGGTCACCGCCCCGGGGACAAGGGGGGTGGCCGGGACAGGCGAGGTGCCGGGGGACGGGACTGGGGGGGCAGAGGACAGGGACGGGTCTGGGATGGGGACCAGCACAGGAACGGGGCGGGACTGGGACAGGACGGGGCCGGGCACTGGGGCTGTGCCGGGGGTCTCGGGGGGGGGGGGTCTCGGCACCTCGCGGGGGTCCCGGCCACCTCGCAGGGCCCAGCCCGGGAGGGCACGGGGATCCCGGGGATCCCGGGGATCCGGGGGATCGGGCACCCCAGGGCTGGGCCCCCTCGTCAACCGCTGCGGGGCGGGGGGGCAAACGCGCCGGGACCGGGGGGGGGGCCGACCCCATGGGGAAGGGGGGTCCCCAACCCTGCAGAGGGGCTGCGGCCCCATGGGGGGGGTCCCCCAGTGCTGTGGGGCTGCAGGGGGGATCCAGACCCCATGGGGGGGATCCCCGAACCTGGGGGGATCTCCAATCCCACGGGGGGGTCCCCGGCCCCCGGGGGGGGCCCCAATGTATGGGACTGCAGGGGGGATCCCTATTCCCACGAGGGGGTCTCCAACCCCTTGGGGGGTCCCTGACCCCATGGGGGGGATCCCCAACCCCCTGGGGAGGTCTCCAATACCAGGGGGGGGTCCCGGACCCCACAGAGGACCTGCAGCCCCATGGGGGTCCGCCCACAATGTATGGGGCTGCAGGGGGGATCCCCAACCCTGGGGGGAACCCTGATCCCCTGGGGGGATCCCCGACCCCTCTGGGGGGTCCCGGCGCCATGTCCCAAGTGGCAGCGGGGGTGTCACGAAGGCTCCAAACCCGGGGGGGACGGGACGGGACCTGACAGGGGGGACACGGGTGCCCGAGTTGGCTCTGGTGACGCCCCCCCCAGAGGCGCCGTTTCGGGGACCCCGGTGCTATTTTGGGGTCCCGGGTGCCTGGGTTTGGGGGGGCTCCAACAGCACTGTGGGGTTCGGGTGCTGTTTAGGGGTCCTGGCCCGATTTGGGGTCTCAGGTGTGATTCTGGGGACCTGGGCACCATTTTGGGGACCATTTCAGGGTCTCAGGCACCATTTTGGGGTCAGAGGCACCAACTTCGGCGACCACTTTGGGGTCACGAGCGCTGCCTTGAGCACCATTTGGGGGACAGTTTTGGGGTCTCAGGCACAGTTTTGGGGACGCAGGCACAGTTTTGGGTCCCAGGCATTGACTCGAGCATCACTTCAGGGACCATTTTGGGGGTCCCAGGCACCAGTTTGAGCATCACTTTGGGGACCGTTCTGGGGTCACGACACCAACTCAGGCACCACTTTGGGGACCACTTTGGGGTCTCGGGCACCATTTATGGGTCCCAGGCACTGACTCGAGCATCACCTCAGGGACCGTTTTGGGGTGCAAGCACCAACTTGAGCGTTGCTTTGGGGACAGTTCTGGGGTCCCAGGCTCCAACTTGAGCATCACTTCAGGGACCGTTTCGGGGTCACGAGAACCGACTCGGGCACCGTTTCAGGGACCATTTTGGGGACCCGGGCATCACTTCGGGGACCGTTTCAAGGTCTGGGGGTGTCGGGGGGCTCACCCAGGTTGACGGTGAGCTTCATGCGCCCCCCGTCCAGCTCGAGGCGCAGGGTGTCGGCCGACTGGCGGGAGGTGGTGGCCAGGACGAGGCCGTAGGCGCGGGGGGACATGAAGCGCAGGGCCACGTCCTCCGCCTCCGTCTGCGCCGCCCCCGGCACCAGGATCTTCAGGTACATGCTGCCGTCGTAGCTCAGCACCGCCGCCTCTGCGGGGGGACCCCCCCGTCACCGCAGACCCGGGCGTTCAGGGGGGACCCCCTGGCGCTGGGGACCCCCAGGCATCTGGGGACCCCCATCTCCAGGGGACCCGGGCATTCAGGAGCCCCCTGCCCCAGGGGACCCAGGCACATGGGTACTCCCCCCTCCCCGGGTGACCCCCAGGCATCTGGGGACCCCCCCCTTCCCCAGGGCCACCCCCTCCGGGGCACCCAGGCATCCGGGGGGGCACCCAGGCATCCGGGTACCCCCTTCTCCAAGGGTGCCAGACATTTGGGTACTCCCCTCTCCCAGCACCACCCTCCTGGGGGACCCAGGTGTCTGGGGGGGACCCAGGCGTCGGGGTGCTCCCATCTCTCCCTGGGGGACCCCCAGGCATCCAGGCACCCCCTTCCCCAGGGGTCTCCAGTATCCGAGTACCCCCCTTCTCCAGGGCCACCCCCTGCGGGAGCCAGGCGCCGGGGGGGGGGCTGCCACCCACCGGTCTCGCAGCGGGGTCCCAGGTAGCCGGTGCCGAGGCAGTCGCAGATGAAGCGGTTCCAGCCCTCGCGGCAGAGCCCCCCGTTGCGGCAGGGCCCGCTGGCGCAGTGCCGGGGGGGCTCGCGGGCGCAGAAGGGGGTGACCCCCGGGGCGGCCTGATCCTCCGCCAGCCGTCGCACGTCCTGGCTGCGGCCGTTGACAAAGAGGTCGCGGATGCAGCCCACGTAGCCGTAGCGCAGAAAGGCCGTCCAGAGCTCGGGGGGCAGCGGGGGGCCCGGCCGCCCCTCGGGGAGCCCCCCCAGGTAAAGCTCCGAGTCCAGGTCCAGCACCTCGCTCTCGCCGCTCGCCAGGAAAGGCGTGCTGCGGCTGTTCACCGACACCGAGCCTGGGGGGACACCAGGGGACATTGGGGTACCCCGGGTGCACGGCACCATGGGGACACAGGGGGACGTGGGGGTGCAACGGCTTCATGGGGACACAGGGATGCAGGGGCGCATGGCACCGTGGGGACACCAGGGGACGCGGGTGGGTGGCATCACGGGGACACCAGGCGACATGGGGGTGCAGGGGGTACTGCAGCTGTTCACCAACACTGAGCCTGGGGGGACACAATGGGTGGGTGGCATTGTGGGGACATAGGGGGACACTGGGGTGCAGGGGGTGCTGCGGCTGTTCACCAACACCGAGCCGGGGGGGTCACACAGGAAGGGTGGCACCGTGGGGACAGAGGGGACATAGGGGTGCAGGGGGTACATGGCACCGTGGGGACAACGGGGGGCGCAGGGGTGCACAGGGTGCACGGCACCACGGGGACACGGGGGACGTGGGGGGATGCACGGCACCACGGAGGCGTAACAGGGACACGCGGCACCGCAGGGACACGTGGCCACGCACGGCATCGCAAGGCACGCAGGGACACGGGGCACCGCGGGGGCTCCAGGGCCACCCTGCGCACACCCACCCCCTCCGTGCACGGAGCCACGGGCACCGCGTGCCCGTGCGCAACCCCCCCCCAGACACCCTTTGCACCCACCGCCCCTCTGCGCACCAACGCCCTCGCACACCTGCAAACCCCGCACGCACGCGCCCTTTGCATGCACCACCTCTCCACACGCAGCCGCCCTTGCACGCCTGCAAGCCCTCTGCGCGCGCACCCCCCCACGCACAAACACCCCTGCGGGTGCGCGCACCCCCCGCGAACACCTCTGCACCCACCTCGCCACGCACGGCCGCCCTCGCACGCCCGCAAACCCTCCGCGCGCGCACCCGCCGCCTCTCCGCGCGCCGACACCCTCGCACCCCTTCGCCCCCGCCCCTCCGCCGCGCACGAGCACCCTCGCGCCCCCTCCGCCCCTCACCTTTCCTCCCGTCCCTCTGCACGTCCACGTGGCACCACTCGCCGTCGGTGACCTTGCGGGCGCTGGCGCGCACCTTGATGCCGCCGGAGCCCATGTCCAGCAGCAGGTAGAGGTGCCCGTCCAGCAGCTCCAGGGCGAAGTAGTCGGGCCGGGGGTGGCCGGGGCCCTGCGGCCGCCCCTGCGCGAAGAGCAGGAGCCCGTTGGCTTCGGTGGTTCGGAAGTCGAAGGAGACGGAGCCGGCGCGCGCGGCCTGCCACGCCGGCAGCGCCAGGAAGGCCTGAGGCGTCCCAAAGGTGACGGGCTCCAGGGCGGCCACGGCCTCGCAGCGGAAGAGCAGGGCGCCGTGCAGCGTCACCCGCCCGTCGCCCTCCTGCGCCAGGCGCGACAGCTCCAGCTTGAAGTCGTTGTTCTTGTAGACCACCTGGGGGACGCGTGTCCCATGGGCGTCCCCGTCCCTCTGCGCCCCGCGTCCCTCTGCACCTGCACCCGTGTCCCCATACATCCCGTGCCCCTGTGTCCCCGTGCATCCCCTGTCCTTGTGCCCACCATGGCCCTGTGCACCTCATGCCCCCATGCACCCCGTGTCCCCCTGCACCCTGTGCAAGTGTCCCCCATGCACCCCATGTCCCCGTGTCCCCGTGCACCCCGGTGCTCCATGACCCCATGCACCCCGTGTCCTTGCACCCCATGCACGTGTCCCTGTGTCCCCAGGCACCTCGGTGCTCCACGTCCCTGCGTCCCCATGTCCCCACGCACCACGGTGCTCCACGTCCCCAAGCACCCCACATCCCCGTGCGCCCCAGTGCTCCCTGTCCCCGTGTCCCCAAGCACCCCGTGTCCCCACGTGTCCCCCCCGTCCCGGCGCTCACGTCCTTGAGGCAGCCCATGAAGTTGTTGCTGACGGGGGAGCCGGGGAGGTCGGCGGTGTTGGGGGACCCCCCCACGTAGAAGAAGTCGTCGGAGCCCAGCATGGTGTAGTCCTCCTGCGTGTACCCCGTCGTCGTCAGGATCCCGTCCACCGAGATCGTCACCTGCGGCACGAGCGCGCCCGGCCTCAGCAGGGGCCCCCGCCCGCCCGCCGCAGCCATTTCTGTGTCTGGGGGGACCCCAAAAGGGGGGTGGGGGTGGTACCCGGGAGGCTGGGGGTGATGGGGGGAATGGGGTTATGGGGGGACAATGGGGGGGTAATAGGGGTGATGGGGGCAAAGGGGGCAATGAGGGGGACAATGGGGGACAACAGGGGTGATGGAGGACGATGGGGGGCAATAGGGGGCAATGGGGATGGGGGTTGATGGGGGACAATAGGGACAAGGGGGGCAAGGGGGACTTGGGGGTGACGGGGTGAATGAGGGGCAAGGGGGACTGGGGTGAGGGGAGGCAGTGGGGGCGTGGGGGGCCGGGGGCAATGGGGCAGCAATGGGGGCAACGGGGGCAACGGGGGCAGCAGTAGGGGTGTGGAGGAGATATGGGGGCAGTGGGGGGGCACTAAGGGGGTGCTGGGGGGCAAAGGAGGTGCGATGCTGGCGGGGGGACTGGGGGGTCTCGGGGGCGCCTGGGGAGCAGGAGCACCCACGGGGGGACACACTGGGGCTCTCGGGGAGGGGGTCCCAAGGTTGCCCCTGGCCACAGATACGGGACCCCGGCTGGGTGCGGGGGGCTGGGGACCCCCAGCTCCTGCCTCCCCAGGGGACCCAGGCGCCCGGGTGCCCCCCGGCCCCACCTCCCCGCCTCGGGGACCCGGGCGTCCGGGAGCCCCCGCCCCCCCCGGGGCCACGCAGGCGCCCGGGGCAGCTCCGCCCCCTCCGGGCGCTCATTAGGGCTCATTAGCGGCAGCTGCTAATGAGGGGTCGCGCGGCCCCCCCAGTGCTGACAGCGGGGGGGCGGAGCCCGGACGCCTGGGTCCTGTGCTGGGCTCCGCCCCCCCCAAGGCCCCCCCGGGGGGTCCGGGCGTCGGGGGGACCCCCACCCCCCAGGGAGCCCCCAGGGTGGCTGTGGGGACAGGGTGGCCCTAGGGGACATGGGGAGGGGGTGACGAGGGGGTGGCCCTGGGGGACATGGGGACACGGGGGGGGGGGCCCTAAGGGACCTAAGGGACATGGTGACAATGGGGATGGGGTGGCCCTGAGCACAGAGGGTGGCACTAAGGGGACGGGGTGATCTTAAGGGACATGGGGACGGGATGACCATGAGGACAGGGCGGGGATAGAGACGAGGTGGCCCTAGGGGACATGGGGACGATGGGGACAGGGTGGCCCTAAGGGACAAGGGGAAGGGGTGATGATGGGGTGGCCCGAAGGGACATGGGGATGGGGTGACAATGGGGACAGGGTGGCCTTGGGGGACGTGAGGGCTGGGTGACCTTAAGGGGCGTGGGGACGGGGTGACGAAGGGGAGAGGGTGATGAAGGGGACAAGGGGACGGTGGGGGACAAGGTGACAAGGCGGGGGAGGGGCCGGGGGGTGACAGGGTGACACCGAGGGTGACACCGTGGGGGGGGTTGGATTAGTAACGAGTTTTGGGGGTCCTCAGACAGAACCAAGCTCAGACAGAAAAATGGCTGTTAGTGGGGCTCAGCGCGCGCGAGGGGCGTGCGAGGGCGTGCGAGGGGTGTGCGAGGGTGTGCAAGGGGCGTGCAAGGAGCCGTGCACGCGGGCGTGCGGGGACGGCGGGGACAGCGGGAGCACCAGGGCCCTGGGATGTACGGGGGCGGCCCCATGCGCAGCTTGCACACGCGTGTGAGCACACACACACACGGGCTGTGAGCACGTGTTGACGCACGCTCGTGCACGCAGGCACCCCAGGCTGGCCTTGCACTGATGCGCACGCACGCTCACACGCCCCAGTGTGACCCTCACATGAATGCACACGCATGTGCACACAGCGCAGCACCAACCTTGCACCAACGCACCCCCGCGCACGCACACACACCCATCCTGCACCTTGCACCGACACACCCCCGTGCACGCACACACACCCATCCTGCACCTTGCACCGACACACACCTGTGCACGCACACGCACCCATCCTGCACCTTGCACCAATGCACACCCGTGCATGCACATGCACACACAGCCCCAACCTTGCACCAACGCACACCCGTGTGTGTACACGCACCCATCCTGCACCTTGCACCAACGCACACTCATGCACACACACACACAGACCCAACCTTGCACCAATGCACCCCTGCGCACGCACACACCCATCCTGCACCTTGCACCAACGCACACTCATGCACACACATGCACCCATCCTGCACCTTGCACCAACGCACACCCGTGCACGCACACGCACCCATCCTGCACCTTGCACCAACGCACACTCATGCACACACACATAGACCCAGCCTTGCACCAACGCACCCCGTGCACGCACACCCCCATCCTGCACCTTGCACCAATGCACACCCGTGCACGCACACACACCCATCCTGCACCTTGCACCAATGCACACCCGTGCATGCACATGCACACACAGCCCCAACCTTGCACCAACGCACACCCGTGCGTGTACACGCGCCCATCCTGCACCTTGCACCAACGCACACTCATGCACACACACACACAGACCCAACCTTGCACCAACGCACCCCTGCGCACGCACACACCCATCCTGCACCTTGCACCGACACACACCCGTGCACGCACACACACCCATCCTGCCCCTTGCACCAACGCACCCCCATGCACGCACACGCACCCATCCTGCACCTTGCACCAACGCACACTCATGCACACACACACACACACAGACCCAACCTTGCACCAACGCACCCCCATGCACACACACGCACCCATCCTGCACCTTGCACCGACACACACCCATGCACACACACACACAGACCCAGCCTTGCACCAACGCACCCCGTGCACGCACACCCCCATCCTGCACCTTGCACCAACGCACCCCGTGCACACCCCCCATCCTGCACACCCCAGCACCCACCCCGCAGCGGTGCCGGCCCCGGTGCTCCGCCAGCAGCACCCATGGGTGGGGGCCGGGGGCGGGGGGGAGGGGAGGAGGAGGAGGAGGAGGAGGGGAGGAGGAGGGGAGGAGGGGGAGGAAGCGGGGGACACAGTGTTAGTGAGCCGTGCGGGGCCGTGCGGGGCCGTGCGGGGCCGTGCGAGGGCTCCGGCGCAGGCAGCGGGGCCCGATCCCTGCGGGGGGGGGCGGGGGCGGGGGCGGGCCCGCTGCCTGCGCGGGGGGGGGCGGCAGCTGCCCACGGGCTGGTCCTGAAAACGCCGTTTCCGTCCTCGATTTGGGGAGGGGGCACCCCAAAAAAAATCACCCACCCAGCCCCCGGCACACCCCTCCCCCCCGAGCCTGGGTTTTGGGGGGAAACCGGCTGGGTTGGGGATCGGGGAGCCGAGGCCTGGCTGCCTGCAAGGGGAGGGGGCATCACATGGACCAAAAAGCCAAGAAATTGCCCCAAAATGTGGGGGTTGGGACCTCACGTCAACCCCCCCACGGAAAAACAGCCCCCCCTTGAGCCCGGACCGGGTTTTGGGGTGAAACCGGCTGGCTTTGGGATCGGGGAGCCAAGGCCTGGCTGCCTGCAAAGGAGGTGGGCATCAAATGGACCAAAATCCCAAGAATTTGCCCCAAAAGGGGGGGGGGCACGACCCCACATGACCCCCGTTGGATAAAACATCCCCCCTCCGACCCTGAATGGGCTTTTTTGGGGGGAAACTGGCTGGTTTGGGCATCGGGGAGCCAAGACCTGGCTGCGTATGGGGGGGTGGTATAAAATCGCCCCGCATCCCAAGAAATCACCCCAAAAAGTGGGTCTGGGGACCCCCCCTCGCCCCTCCGGGGGAAAAACAGCCCCCCCTTGGGCAGGATTCCGGGGGGAAACCGGCTGGTTCTGGCATCAGGGAGCCGAGGCTGGGCCGCAGAGGGTGGGTGGTAGAAAATTGCCCCAAATCCCAAGAATTCCCCCCAAAAGGCGGGGGTTGGGCCCCCACCTCGCCCCCCTGAGGAAAACCATCCCCCTCCTCGCCCCGGACGGGCTTTTTTTGGGGGAAATCAGCTGTTTTTAGCACCGGGGAGCTGAGGCCTGTCTGCCGACAGCAGGGGCGTATCGAATTGCCCCCACATCCCAAGAATTCATCCCAAAATGGGGGGGGGGGACCCACACCCCACTCCAACCCCCTGAGAAAAAAATATATCCCCCCCCGCCCTGGGCAGGATTCTGGGGGGAAACCGGCTGGTTTTGGCATCAGGGAGCCGAGGCTCGGCCGCATATGGTGGGTGATAGAAAATTGCCCCAAATCCCAAGAATTCGCCCCGAAAGGTGGGTTCTGGGGGGGGGGCCCACGGCGAAGCCAAGGAGTAACAATTAGAGTGATAACTACCAGGTAATGCAGTTTGTTTACCATAGCGTGTCCGATCCCTGCGTGCTGGGGCGCCGGGGAGCGAAAAAAGGACAAAACACAACAAAAAATGACATTTCCCGCCGGCGGGGCGGGCCGGGGCACTTCCCGGGGCGCCTGGGAGTGGGGGTTCCTGGGGGCCCCCCGGGATTAGTCGGGGGCAGGGAGGTTAGTGGGGGGCCCCGGCGGCGGTAAGCGTGTTAGTCGCACGCGCACACACAGAGGGGGAGGGGCGTTGCACGGGGGGGAGGGGCGTTGCACGGGGGGGCGTTGCACGGGGGGGGGGTGCGGGGGGGCTGCGCCCACCTTTGGGGAGAGAAGCAGAGAGTCGTTAGAGGGGGTGGGGGCGCGGACACCGCCCCTCCCCCGCGCCCATCGTCCCCCACCCCCACCCCACGGGGCAGCCGGGGGCCGCGCCCAGCGCTCCCAGCTGGGGAGGGACCGGGGACCAGTGCTCCCAGTTGGGGAGGGACCCCGGTGCCCAGCGCTCCCAGCTGGGCACTTGACCGTGCCCCGTGCTCCCACTGGGGAGCAGACCTCAGCACCCAGTGCTCCCAGTCAGGGAGCGGGCCCCGGTGCCCAGTGCTCCCAGTTGGGTTGTTGATCTCGGCATCCAGTGCTCCCAGTTGGGTACTGGACCAAGGTATCTGGTGCTCCCGGTTCAAGAGCAGACCCTGGTGTCCAGTGCCCCCAGTTGGGTGGCTGACCAAGGTGCCCAGCACTCCCAGTGCTCCCAGTTGGGGAGTTGACCAAGGTGCCCAGTGCTCCCAGTTGGGGAGTTGACTAGGCAGTGCTCCCAGTTGGGTGGCTGACCAAGACACCCATTGCTCCCAGTGCTCCCAGTCGGGTAGTTGAGCAGGGTGCCCAGTGCCCCCAGTTGGGGAGCAGCCGCTGGTGTCCAGCATTCCCAGTTGGGTACTGGACCAACCTATCTGGTGCTCCCAGTTGGGTAGTTGACCAAGGCACCGATTGCTCCCAGTGCTCCCAGTTCTCCCAGTTGGGGAGCAGCCCCTGGTGTTCAGCACCCCCAGTTGGGGAGCTGACCAAGGTGCCCAGTGCTCCCAGTGCTCCCAGCTGGGGAGCTGACCAAGGTGCCCAGTGCTCCCAGTTGGGGAGCTGACCAAGGTGCCCAGTGCTCCCAGTTGCTGACCAAGGCGTCCAGTGCTCCCAGTGTTCCCAGTTGGGTAGTTGACCAGGGTGCCCAGTGCTCCCAGTTGGGGAGCAGCTGCTGGTGTCCAGCATCCCCAGTTGGGTACTGGACCAACCTATCTGGTGCTCCCAGTTGGGTAGTTGACCACGGTGCCCAGTGCTCCCAGTGCTCCCAGTTGGGTAGCCGACCAAGATGATCAGTGCTCCCAGTGCTCCCAGTTGGGTAGTTGACCAAGCTGCCCAGTGCTCCCAGTTGGGGAGCTGACCAAGGTGCCCAGTGCTCCCAGTGCTCCCAGTTGGGTAGCCGACCAAGATGATCAGTGCTCCCAGTGCTCCCAGTTGGGTGGCTGACCAAGGCGCCCAGTGCTCCCAGTTGGGGAGCTGACCAAGGCGCCCAGTGCTTCCAGTGCTCCCAGCTGGGGAGCTGACCAAGGTGTCCAGTGCTCCCAGTTGGGTGGCTGACCAAGGTGCCCAGTGCTCCCAGTGCTCCCAGCTGGGTGGCTGACCAAGGCGCCCAGTGCTCCCAGTTGGGGAGCTGACCAAGGCACCCAGTGCTTCCAGTGCTCCCAGCTGGGGAGCTGACCAAGGCGCCCAGTGCTCCCAGTTGGGGAGCTGACCAAGGTGATCAGTGCTCCCAGTGCTCCCAGCTGGGTGGCTGACCAGTGCTCCCAGTGCTCCCAGCACCCCCCGCTGGGGCTCAGCCCCCCCCTCCCCTCCCCGCCACGCCCCCCCTCCCCGTCCCTACCTGTCGCAGGTTGCGGGTGACGCGGATGTCGTGCCAGTCGTTGTCGTTGAACTTGCCGTTGACGGGCTCCACCAGCGCCTCGAAGGCGCCGGAGCCCAGGTTGATGACCAGCCAGACCGCGCCGCTCTTCAGCGAGAGGTTGACGTAGTCGGCCGACTTGCCGGTGTGCAGCAGCAGCCCGTTGCGCTGCAGCGTGCGGAAGGAGAGCGTCAGCTCGTCCGTGCTGCTCTGGATGGGGTTGTGGGACAGGTCGTAGCAGAAGAACTCGTTGCCTTTGAAGGTGGCCACGTATTCCTCCCGGCCTGCGGGGACCACGCGTCAGCGCGGGGGGAGCGCGGCCGGCCGCGCCGGGGATCGCGCCGGGGGCCTCGCGTGGGGACCTTGCAGCGGGGGCTTCGCAACGGGACCGCGTGACGGGGGCCTCGCGACGGGGGCTTGCGTGGGGACGCTGCACCGGGGACCTCGCCCTGGGATCCCGCATGGGGACATCGCGCTGGGGGCCTTGCCGCGGGGGCTTGCACGGGGAACCTTGCAACGAGCACTTTGCAGCGGGACCTCGCACGGGGACCTTGCGCCAGGGGCGTCGCAATGGGACTTTGCACCGGGGACGTTGCAACGGGGACTTTGCAGCGGGGGCTCGCACGGGATCTTGAGACAGGATCTTGCAACGGGACCTTGCACCGGGATCCTGCGTGGGGACCTTGCACGAGGACCTTGCACCAGGGACTCTGCAACGGAGCCCTGCCGTGGGACCTTGCCGCGGGGACTCGCACCTACATCTTGCGCGGGGACCTTGCAACAAGGGCTTGCAACGGGGACTCGCACGGGGACCTTGCGCCAGGACCTCGCACGGGGCCTTGCAGTGAGGGTCCCTCGCACGGGGACCTTGCGCCAGGGTCTCACGCCGGGGCCCTGCACCAGGACCGTGCACGTCCCCCGTGCGCGGGGCCGTCGCGCCACGGGGGGCATTCGGCCGGGCGCGCGCACACGCGTGCGGCCTGGGCGCGCGAGGGCTGGGTGCGGGGGCGAGGCCGTGGCCGCTCGCGCGTATTCGCCCCGCGCGGGCGCCCGCGCGGCGCGCGTCGGCACGCGGGGCTCCGCCCGCAAAGGCGGACGCGTGCGACGTTCACGCTCAGGGCCGCGACGGCGGCCCGCGTCCCCGGCGGGGGGAGGGGGGCGCAGCCCCGGGCCGGAGGCCGGGGTCCCTCGGGGCGGGGGCGGGGTCCCCGGGGGGGCCCGCAGGGGACGCGGGGGCCGCGCCGCACTGACCTTTCGTCGCCTGCTGGATCTCGCCGGCGCCGCGGCCGGGCCCCCCCTCGGCCGCCTCCGCGGGCCCTGGGGGAGGGGGGCGTCAGGGGGCACGCGCGTGCGCCCCGGGCTCCCCGCGAGGGCACCCTCGGCCCTCGTGCGAGGGGGCCGCGCTCGCGCGCCCGGGGGCGCCCGTGCAAGGAGCTGCCCTCCCGCTGCGAGGGGGCGCGCGTGCTCGCACGCTCGCCCGGGCCCTCGTGCCGGGGGACGCTTGCACGCGCCCGGGGGTGCCCGTGCAAGGAGCTGCCCCTCCCCCTCCCCCTGCCCCCCCCCCTCCCCCGGCGAGGTGGCCGCCCCTCCCCCCCGTGTCGCACGAGCCACAGACACGATGGGGGGGCGGGGGGACGGGGGGATGATGATGACGATGACGATGATGACGACGATGACGATGATGATGACGGGGGGGTGAAGGGGGGCCCGACGGCGTCACGCGGGGGAAGGGGCGCGTCATTACCTTGGCCGGTGACTCGCAGGTGGGCGGGACCTTGGGGGGGCGGAGCCAAAGCAAAACAACAACGGAAAGCGAAAGTGGTGGCAGAAAGGGAAAGTGATGGCGGGAAAGAAAGAGAAAGTGGTGAGAGCGAGCGAGGGCGGCAGAGGGGGCGGGGCGGCAAAAGAAAGCGAAAGTCGTTAAAAAGGGAGAGAGGGTCGGAAAGGGGGAGGCCATAACAGAAAGTGAAAGTGACGAAGAGCGGGTGGGGGCGGGAGGGCAGAGCCGCCGGAGCGGCGGCAGAAAAGGGCAAAAAAGGGAGAAAAAGGCAAAAAAAGAGCAAAAAAGATTTTAAAAGGCAAAAAAGGGGCAAAAAAGGGCGAAAAAGAGCATTAAAAGGGCAAAAAATGAAAAAAAAAGAGCATTAAAAGGGCAAAAAAAGGGCAAAAAATGGAAAAAAAAGAGCATTAAAAGGGCAAAAAAGGGGGAAAAAGGGAAAAAAGGGAAAAAAAGAGCATCAAAAGGGCAAAAAAGGGGGAAAAAGGGAAAAAAGGGAAAAAAAGAGCATCAAAAGGGCAAAGAAGGGTAAAAAAGAGAAAAAAAGCATAAAAAGAGCATTAAAAGGGCATAACAAGAGCATAAAAAGGGCGAAAAAGAGCAAAAAAGAGCATTAAAAGGGCAAAAAAAGAGCATAAAAAGGGCCAAAAAAGGCAAAAAAGGCAAAAAAAAGTAAAAATGCAAAAGCAGGGGCGGCCGCTCCGGCCGCGGCCCCGGGCGCCCGAAGGGCCCAAGGGTGAGGGGCGTCGGAGGGGAGAGGGACGGGGGAGGGGAGGGGTTTGGAAGGGGATGGTTCCAAGAGGGCAGTGATTGAACAATGGCGAGAATTCAAAACGGGGAAAGAATTTAAAAGGGAAAATAATTTTTTAAAAGCGATAGAATTTTAAAAGGGGAAAAGAATTTAAAAAGGGAAAGTAGTTTAAAAGAGGGAAGATTGTTTAAAAAGCGGAAATAATTTTAAAAAGGGGAAACAATTTGAAAAGGGAAAATAATTAATTGAAATTAATTACTCATAAAATAATTTCGGCCGGAGCCGGAGCGGCGAAACGAAGAGAGAGGCCCGGGGGAGGGGCGGGGAGGGGAGGGGAGAGGCGCCACCGCGGGCCCCGTCACAACTTAAAGCGCGTTAACCCAGACGGCATCGGGCGATGCCGGGGGCGGGGCGGGGCGGGGGACACGGACACGGGGGCGGGGACAGGCAGGGGGGAGGGGCCGCGCCGGCAGCGCCGCACCTCCCCCACCCGCCGCCTTCCCGCGGGTTTTTCCCCTTTTTTGCTCTTGGTTGGGGGAAAAGCCGGGGGGGGGGGAGGGGAGGGGATGGAGACACGGGGGGGGCGGGGGGCGCCCCCTCGCGCGGGGACCCCGCCCCCGCCCCCACCCCCGGGGGGACCCAGGCGCCCCGGGGCTCGCGGGGTTCGTTAGCGGCGGCGGCTAACGAGGGCCTCGCGCTCCTTGCACGCCCCTGCGTCGCGCGGCCCGCGTGCCGTGCACGCGTCCGGCTCCTTGCACGCCCTCGCGCGCTGCGCGCCCCCGCGCCAGCCCCGCTCCTTGCACGCGCCGGGCGCGGCACCGGCCCCGCGCGAGGCCGCCTGCGGACACGCCCCCGTGCCTCGTGCACGCCCTCGTGCGCCGCACGGCCCTCGCGCCAGCCCCGCCCCTCGCGGGGGGCGGGGCAGAGCTCACCCGGGCGCCCTGGCCGCCCGATGCCTCCTCCCCATTGGCTGTCGGCGCCCCTTCGTTTGCATAGCCCCACCCCCACCGGCCGCAGCGCCCCCCACCACCCCTCCGCCTCCTTGGGCCGGCCACCCCCCCCTTCATTTGCATGCCGCCGTCCTATTGGGCTGCCCGGGGTGACGTCATGCCGAGCGGCCGGAGGGGGCGTGGCCGGAAGCGGCGGCTGACGCGGCCGTAGGCGCGTGCGGAGCCCGTGCAGCTCGGGCAGGGCGCGAGCACCGGCGTTTGCACGAGCACCGGGCCGTGCACGAGCACCGGGGTTTGCACGAGCACCGAGCTGTGCACGAGCACCGGGGTTTGCACGAGCACCGGGCCGTGCACGAGCACCGGCGTTTGCACGAGCACCGGGGTTTGCACGAGCACCGGGCCGTGCACGAGCACCACCGACCCGAGGCTGCGTGAGCCCCACGCTGTGTGCAAGCGCGTGCCGAGCCTCGCACAAGCCCTCGAGCCTTGCACGAGCCCTGCTCCGTGCACGAACACCCCGAGCCTTGCACGCACCCCTGCTCCGTGCACAGGCACAAATCCTGAGCTTTGCACGCTCCCCTGAGCTTTGCACACCCCGATCTTCACCGCCCCGACCTTTGCACGCCCCCGACCTTTGCACGCCCCCTTGCACAACTGCTGAGCTGTTCACAAGCCTTCCCGGCCCTGTGCAAAACCCTCCTGCTCCAGGCGTGGCGCCGGGCCTTGCACGCCCCCCCCAGCCTTGCACAACCCCCAGCCTTGCACGCCCCCGACTCACCTTCCACCGCGGGTTCTTCCTCTGGGGGTCCCGAGGGGGGGGCGAGCAGAGGGGGGAGGGGAGAGGCGTTAGCGAGCGGGACGCTCGTGCCCGCGTGCCCCCACGCGCAGCCCCGGTGACACCACCCGAACCCCGGGGGGTCCCCGTGACCTTGGGTTGACCTTGGGAGGCTGGGGCGGAGGGGGGAGGGCACGGGGCTGGGCCTTGCACCACGGTTGTGTCGCACGGAGGTGTGCGGGGCGCGGGCCGGGGGTGGGGGTTTGCACGCCCCAGGGGGGTTACGCACCCCCTCGCACGCCCCAGGGGGGTTTGCACGCCCTGGTGCAATTTGCACGCCCCGTGGCACGTCCTGCCAGGCTTTGCACGCCCCCTGCACGCCCCAGGGGGGTTTGCTCGCCCCACAGCGTGCCCGCGGGAGCCCCACATCCCCACACGGCACCGCACGAGCACCCCACGGGGACCATGCACCCCATAGCGCACCCCACAGCACCCCATAGCACGCCTCACAGGGGCCGTGCAACCCACGGTGCGCCCCACAGCACCCTGCCTGCACCCCACAGGGACCTTGCACCCCATAGCGCACCCCACAGCGCACCCCACAGGGACCCTGCCCCCGTGGCACACCCCACAGCACCCCCAGCCCCCCCGTCCCCGTCCCCGTCACCCCTCAAGGACACGGCCGGTGGAAAAACATCCCCGCGGCGCCGCGCCCCGGCAACCGTCGCCAGGGAGACAGGCGGCCCGGCCGTCTCCATGGCAACCGGCCTTGGCAACGGGTCAACCGCCCCGGCGTCGCCACGGCAACCCATCCCCCGGCGTCGCCATGGCAACCCATCCCGGCCTGCAGTCCCGGCAACCGTCGTCCTGGCAACAGGCCTGGGAGGATGCTGTCGCCATGGCAACGCCGCCAGTTGTCCCCGGGTCCCCGGCGGGGACGTGTGCGAGGGGGCGTCTCGCACGAGGGGGTGTCTCGCACGAGGGGGCGTCTCGCACGAGGCACGCCCAGCCGCTGCCGTCACCCCGGGGGCACCCGGCCTCGGGGCCTCGCACGAGGGCGTGCGAGGGTGTGGGGACGGGCAGGGGCACGGGGGCGTGCGATTGCACGAGGGTGTGCAAGGGCACGGGGCGGGCGATTGCACAAGTAAACACTGGTGTGCGATGACCCTGGGTGGGGCTGGGCTGGGGGTTCCCCAGAGCCCCCCTTCCCCCCCCACTGTGGGGGGAACCCCAAGGGAACCCCGACCCAGCCCCCCCACGCCGCACAAGGACGGGCGAGGGCACAAGGACGTGCAAAGGCAGGGGTGTGCGAGGGCACAGAGGCCTGGAGAGAGGCGGGGGCGTGCGAGGCTGCGAGGGCACGAGGATGTGGAGAGGCACGAGGACACGGAGAGACATGAGGATGCGGAGAGACACAAGGACACGGAGAGGCACGAGGACACGGAGAGGGACGAGGACACGGAGAGGCACGAGGACACGGAGAGGGACGAGGACACGGAGAGGGACGAGGACATGGAGAGGCACGCGGATGCACAATGCCAGGAGGACACGAAGAGATGGAGAAACACACAGACGTGCAAAGACATGAGGACGTGCAACACCAGGAGGGGACACAACGCCGAGAGAACACGAGGATGCGGAGAAACACAAGAACACGAGGACGCACAATGCCAGGAAGACGTGAAGCCAAGGAGCAACACGAGGACGCAACGCCAGGAAGACGTCCAGACGCCAAGAGGACACCAAGAGACGGAGGAACGCCAGAACGCACAGACACGAGGGGAGAAACATGGAAGCCGTGCAACGCCAAGAGGACACGAAGCCACGGGGAAGCACAAGCAGGCAGCCATGACGACGTGCAACGCCAGGAAGACACAAAGACGTGGAGAAGCACAAGGACGCAAGGCCGGGAAGACGTCCGACGCCATGAAGACGTCCGACGCCAAGAGGACACGAAGACGTGGAGGACACACAAGAATGCAAAGACACGAGGTGGTGCCGCGGCCCCCCCACCCCGCGGTCCCCCCGCCGCCCTCACCTTCGGCGCAGAAGGGCCCGCGGTAGCCGGTGCCGGTGCAGTCGCAGCGGGGCTCTCCGCGGCGCAGGGTGCAGCGGCCGCCGTGGGCGCAGGGCGGGTGGCGGGCGCAGCGCTCCTCCCCCTCGCCCCGCACCCCTTGGGCGCCCAGCAGGGCCGCCGGCGCGTCCCCGACCTTCAGGTTGGCCAACCAACCCCGGAAGGGCGCCTCGTACTTGACGGTGCTGAGGGTCAACGCCGAGAGGCGGACGTCGGGTGGGATCCCACCTACGAAGAGGTCGCTGGCCACCGCCATCTCGGCCCGCTTGGAGCGGACGGCGGCCGCCCGCGCCTCCCCGTCCACAGCCAAAGCGGTTTCGCGGGCGTTACGGGTGAGGAGCACCATGTGCCAACGACCGTCGCTCACCGCCGCCGGCGGTTGGACGGTGGCGGGTTCGGCGCAGGCGATGGCAAAGCGGAGGCGAAGACGCCCCTCGGCCACCAGCAGCTCCAAGAAGTCACAGTTGCCGCCGTCGTCCAGGTAGAGCAGCAATGCCCGGGAGATGTTGGTCTTCAAGCTGAAGCTCAGCTGGCCCCCGGCCCCCGGCGCCCACCGCCCGTAGCGTGCCCATTGGCCCGGGGCACCTCCAAATTCCAGCGCCGCCCCCGAGGTCCCTGGTAGCAGCAGGGACCCCAAGGTCAGCAGCACCAAGCCCAGGTGGGCGCCCAAGGGGACACGGGGACACGGACAGGACGGGGTGGCCCGGTTGGCCATGGGGGTTTGGTGGAACTTAGTCTCTAGGTGGGCCGTGGAGCCTCGGGTGGCCACGGAGTCTCGGTGGACCTTCAAGTCTAGACAAGCCACGGGGCCTTGGTTGACCTTGGTCTCTAAATGGGCCATGGGGCTTTGGTTGACCTTGGTCTCTAGGTGGTCCTTGGGGGCTTGGTAGGCCGTGGAGTCTTGTTGGACCTTCAGAACTAGACGGGCCACGGGGGCTTGGTTGACCTTGGTCTCTAGACAGGCCATGGAGCCTTGGTTGGCTGTGGGGCCTTGGTTGGCCATTGAGCTTTCATGGACCTTCAGGTCTAAACGGGCCATGGGGCTTTGGTGGACCTTGATCTCTAGATGGGTCTTGGAGGCTTGGTTGGCCATTGGGCTTTCGTGGACCTTCAGATCTAGACAGGCTGTAGGGCCTTGGTTGACCTTGGTCTCTAGATAGTCCTTGGAGCCTTGGTTGGCTGTGGGGCCTTGGTAGACCTTCAAGTCTAACCGGGCCATGGAGCCATCATTGACGTTGGTCTCTAGATAGTCCTCGGAGCCTCGGTTGGCCAGGAAGCCTTGGTGGGCCTTAGTCTCTGGATGGTCCTGGGAGCCTTGGTTGGCCACGAAGCCCTGGGTGGCCATGAAGCCCTTGCGGGCCTTAGTCTCTGGATGGTCCTGGGAGCCCTGGTTGCCCACGGAGCCCTGGTTGCCCATGGAGCCCTGGTTGCCCATGGAGCCCTGGTGGGCCTTAGTCTCTAGATGGACCCTGGGACCTGGGTGGCCCTCGGCGTCCAGACAGGTCATGGCGCCTGGGGTGTCTGCGGAGCCTGGGCGGGTTGGGGGGCCCTGGAGGGGCCCTGGGGGGCCCGGCCACCCCCGTCCTCTCACAGCCGCATGGGTGGCCCCGGGGGGGGCTACAGCATGGCCGGGGCGTCCGGTGGGCACCTGGGGGGGGAGAGAGAGCGTGAGAGGGGACCCGGGCGGCCGGGGACCCCCCTCAGGACCCCGGCGTCCGGGCCTCGCTCCAACCCCCCTCTACCTCGTTATCAACCCCGTTAATTAACCCCAGTGATTAGGGGGGGGGGGATGATGCCGGTCACCGCGGCAACCCGGGATCTGGCATCATGCAAATGAGGCCCCAGGTTATTTATAACCCTGCCGTGGCGGCCCCCCCTCATTGGGTAATGGGGCTCATTAACATGCGCCGCATAATTAGCCAATCACACTAACTGCTGCACCTGCGGGGGGGGGCCGGGATTGACAGCGACGACCCCCCCGTGACAGCCCCCACCCTCACCCCCACCCCAGGGGAGCCCTATGGGGTGGGGGGACCCCTGCAGACCCCCCTGCCCCCCCAGGGCCCCCGGCGGCCGGGTGCCCCTCCCCCCGAGTTAATCAATTAATTATTGATTTCTGCTGCCTGATGGGGGAGGGGGCACCCGGCCCCCGGGGTCCCGGGGGGCTGGGGGGGGGCGCCCGGGTCCCCTCTGCCCCCCGCGGGCGGGTGAAGGTCACGGGGAGGAGAAGGCCCTGGGGGGCTCCAGGGGACCCCCGGGGGGGACCCCGCTGTCCGGGTGCCCCGGCCCCCCCGCCGTGAGCGCGGCCTCGCACGCGCACGTGCGGCCGCGTGCACCCCGCTCCTGCACACGCCCTTGCACACGCGTGCGCCCCCCGCGTGCACACCCCCCTCGCGCACGCCGGTGCACACACAACCCCCCCCGCGCACACGCCTCTGAACATGTGCACACGCACCCGCGCCTGCGCACGCCTGCGCGCTCACGCACACACGCGCCTGCACACACGCGTGCGCACGCCCCGACACCCTGCACACACCCGTGCGCACGCTGCGCACACCCTGCACGCACCCTGCACTCGTGTGCACCCCAGTTTTGCACGCGCACACCCTTGCACGCTCACACCCCCCCATGCATCCCCCTGCACGCACACGTGCACCCCAGCTTGCACACACCCCCCCCTACAGCCACACCCCCAGTTTTGCATGTGCACGCTCACGTGCACCCGCAGATCAGCATGCACACCCCCCGCACGCTCATGTGCACCCCAATTTTGCATGCACACACCCCCCACGCGTGCGCACACTCATGTGCACCCCAATGCAGCACGCGCACCCCCTGCACACTTACAGGCGCCCCAGCTCTGCCTGCACACACCCTGCACGCTCAGGCGCACCCCAGTTTTGCACACACACACCCACTCACGTGCCCCCCCACATCAGCATGCACACCCCCTGCACACCCGTGTGCACCCCAGTTTTGCATGTGCACACACGTGCACCCCGGTTTTGCATGCACGCGCCCCACGCACACTCCCGTGCACCCCAATGCAGCACGCGCACCCCCTGCACGCTCCCGTGCACCCCAGCTTTGCCTGCGCGCCCCCTGCACACGCGTGTGCACCCCAAGTCTGCATGCGCCCCCCATGCACACACACGTGTGCACCCCGGGTTTGTGCACACCCCCGCACCCCCCACCTTTGCACACGCACGCACGCGCCTGCAACTGCCCCCACCCTGCGGGCACACGCATCCGCACGCACAGCCGTGCCCGCACACGCGTGTGCGCGCACACACACACGCACGCACACGCCTGCACACGCGTGTGCACCGTCCCGCTGCCCGGCGGCGGTGACGCTGCGCCCGTGGGGGACGCAGGCGGCCAGGCCCGGCAGCCCCACGCACACGCGTGTGCGTCGCACGCCCAGCCCCGGCCCCGCACCCCGGGGGGGGCCCTGGCGAGGGTGGGGCCGGCTGCGGCCCCCAGCCCCTGCAATGGGCGGGGGCACGACGTGCCCCCCAAGTCCGCGCCGTGGGGCAGGACGAGACCCCCCAAGTCCGCGCCGTGGGGCAGGACGAGACTCCCGCGGGGGGGGGAGGGAGGCGGCCCCAGCCCCGGCAGTGGGGGGCGAGGGGGGTCCGGCTGCGGCCCCCCGGCCCCGCGTGTCGAGGACGCATCGCCCGAGGCCCCGGGGAGGGGCGGGATGCGGCCCCCCGGGATGGGGGGGTCCCCAGGCTCAGCAGGGCCCCCCCAGACCCCTCACGGCGATGGGGGGGAAGGATGTGATCCCCCCCGTACCCCCAGTCCGGCAGCCCCCAGCCCTGGGGCCTCATCCTGCCCCCCAGCCCTGGTACCCCCAGCCCCGGTACCCCAAACCTGCACCCCCGGTAGCCCCCTCCTGCACCCTCGCAATCCTGCACCCCCGGCTCCCATCCTGCGTCCCCTGCACCCCCACCCCGCATCCTCCATTTCCGGTGCCCCCCATCCTGCCCCCCGGCACCCCAAACCTGCATCCCCGTCCTGACCCCCCCATCCCGCACCCCCATCCCTGGTACCCCACTGCCCCCCCGGCATCCCCATCCTGCACCCCTCCCCTGCGGGTACCCCCATCCTCCCCCCGCCGGTACCTCCAGCCTGCACCCCCGTGCTGGTACCCCCCCGGGTACCCCAATCCTGCACCCCCGGGTACCCCAATCCTGCACCCCCATCCCGGTACCCCCATCCTGCACCCCCAGCACCCCAATCCTGCAGCCCCCCAATATCCCCCACCCTCCGTCCCCCCACCCCGGGTACCCCCATCCCGCACCCTCAGCCCCGGCACCCCCGCCCCCCATCCTGCCCCCCGCCCCGGGTACCCCCATCCTGCCCCCACCCCCCCGCTGCCCCCCGCGTGTCCGTGTCCCCCCGTGTCCCGGTACCTGCCCGGGGCGGTGGCGGCGTCCCCGGCCCCGGCCCCGTCCCCGCCGCTCCCGCAGTCCCGCAGCTCCCGCCCGCCGCGGGCACGCGCACGGCACCGGCCCCGCGCGCCCCCCCCCCCCGCGCGCCCCCGCCCCGGCCACGGCCTCGCACGGGCACGGCCGGCGCCCCACGGCTGCCCCACGGCTGCCCCACAGGGACCCCGGGGGTCCTCGCGGCTGCCCCACGGGCTCCCCACAGACACCCCAGAGGGAGCCCCACAGGCGGCCCGTAGCTGCCCCATAGGGAGCCCACGGGGGGCTCGCAGCTGCCCCATGGCTGCCCCATAGCTGCCCCATAGCTGCCCCACAGGGCTCCCACAGACTGCCTGCAGATGCCCCACAGTGAGCCCCATAGCTGCTCCACAGGGAGCCCACGGGGGGCTCACGGCTGCCCCACAGACTCCCCATAGACACCCCATGGGGTGCCCCACGGACACCCCATAGCTGCCCCATAGAGTGTCCACAGGGGGCTCACAGCTGCCCCACAGACTCCCCATAGAAGCCCCCCAGGGTGCCCCACGGACGCCCCATAGCCAGCCCCATAGCTAGCCCACAGGGGGCTCACAGCTGCCCCACAGGGAGCCCCATGGACCCCCCACTATAACCAGCCCCCGAGCCCCCCGCCCCCCGGCCCCACAGCCCCCCCGGGGGTCGCAGGCGTGCGGGGCGCCAGGAGCAGACGGACAGACGGACGCAGTTTATTCCCCCGGCGTCGGGGCCCCGGCGCTGCCGCCGCAGAGGAGACCCCCAGGCCGAGTGCCCCCCAGGCCGCGGGGGGGGGGGTCCTGGGGTCGAGGGGGGTCAGGGTGAGCCAGAGCCCAGGGACCCTGTGGAAAGGGGGGGCGGTGAGCCCAGGCGTCCGGGCCCCCGCCTTGAGGGGACCCAGGCCCCCGGCCCCCCGATACCTGGCTATAGGTGGATGTCGAAGACGCCGTCCTCCACCTCCTGCAGCTCCTTGGGGGTCTCTGGGGGGGCGGGGGGGCGTTAGGGGCGCGGGGGCCTGGGGGGCCTGGGGCGGGGGTCCCGGACGCCTGGGTGCCCTGGGGGCCAGGGAGGGGATGGGGGAGTGGGGGTCCAGGGGGCGGGGGCCTGGGGCCTGGGTCCCCAGGGTGCTGGGGGGCCCTGGGGTCCCGGGGTTTGGGGGTCCCACCTGGGGGCTGCAGGGAGAGCCGGCGGGGCCAGGGCAGGGAGAAGCTGAAGGAGCGGGGGGGGGTCCCGGGTGTCCCGGGGGGCGTCGGCGGCGATGCTCTGGGTGCGACGGCGACACTCGACGCGCAGCCGCTCCCGGCACCCGGCGTGACAGCGCAGGCCGCAGGCTGGGGGGAGCACGTCACCACCAGGGCACCCATAACCCCCCCACGGCACCCCTAACCCCCCATGGCACCCCCAGAGCACCCATACCCCCCATGGCACCCAACACCCCCCATTGCACCCCCATTGCACCCATAACCCCCCATGGCACCCCCAGAGCACCCATACCCCCCATGGCACCCACAACCCCCCATTGCACCCCCAGAGCACCCTAACACCCCATGGCACCTAACCCCCCATTGCACCCCCATTGCACCCATAACCCCCCATGGCACCCACAACCCCCCATTGCACCCCCAGAGCACCCTAACACCCCCATGGCACCCAACCCCCCCATTGCACCCCCATTGCACCCATAACCCCCCATGGCACCCACAACCCCCCATTGCACCCCAGAGCACCCTAACACCCCCATGGCACCCAACCCCCATTGCACCCCCCATTGCACCCATAACCCCCCATGGCACCCAAAACCCCCATTGCACCCCCAGAGCACCCATAACCCCCCATGGCACACATAACCCCTCCCCTGCACCCCCAGGACACCCATGAACCCCCCATTGCACCCCCAGAGCACCCACGACCCCCATGGCACCCATAAAGCCCCCCCCGTTGCACCCTCCATTGCGCCCCAAACCCCCCTTTGCACCCCCAACTGCACCCCCATGGCACCCTCGAACCCCCATCGCAGCCCCTCCCCCCTCGCACCCCCGTGGCACCCGAAAGGCGCCCATGGCCCCCCGCCCCTCCCCCACTCACTGCGGCACTTCAGCCCCTGTTTGTGGAGGCCCAAAATCTGGGGGGGCCGGGGGGAGGGGTGAGGGGGGCGACCCCGTGCCAGGGGCCCCCTCCTCGTGCAAAGCCCCCGTGCGAGGGGAGCCCGACGGCCCCTCCCCGCAGGACGCTGGTGCAAGGCCCTGGTGCGACGCACGCTCGCGTGACACGCGGGGGAAGCGGCTCCCGTGCGCGGCGCTCGTGCAAAGCCCCCGCGGCTCCCGCCGGCGAGGCGTGCAAAATGCTCGTGCAAACCGCGCCCGGGGGGCCGGCGTGCAAGGGGCCTGGCACGAGGGGCCCTGGGTGCACGTGAGCTCCGGGTGTGCGAGGGGCGTGCGAGGGGGGTGCAAAGAGTGAGAGGGTGCGTGGGGAGCGTGCCAGGGGTGCACGGGGGGCGTGCAAGGGGTGCGCGAGGGGTGTACGGGGGTGTGAGGGCACGCGGGGCGTGCAAGGCGCACGCGGGGTGTGTGAGAGGCGTGCGAGGGGCGTACGAGGGGCATGTGAGGGGTGTGCAAGGTGTGGGGGGCGTGGGGGGCGTGTGAGGGCGTGAGGGGCGTGCAAGGGGCGTACGAGGGGCGGGGGGGCGTGCAAGGTGTGGGAGGGCGTGGGAGGGCGTGTGGGGGTGTGCAAGGGCGTGCAAGGGGTCTGAAGCGTGCAAGGGTGTGTGAGGGCATGTGAGGGGTGTGAGGGCGTGTGGGGCGTGCGAGGGGTGCGAAGTGTGCAAGGCGTGCGAGGGCGTGCGAGGGCGTGCGAGGGGGTGCGAGGTGTGTGGGGGCATGTGGGGGGCGTGCGAGGGGTGGGAGGGGCAGGAGGGTGTGCAAGGGGGTGTGAGGGCGTGCGAGGGCGTGTGAGGGCGTGCAGAGGGTGCGAGGGCGTGCGAGGGCGTGCGAGGGCGTGCAGAGGGTGCGAGGGCGTGCGAGGCGTGCGGGGCGCAGGGCGTGCGGGCGCGGGGCCGTCTCACCGGGCGGCGGCAGTGGCGGCAGGCTGCGGGGCGCAGGGCGCTGCTCTCCTCGAAGAGGTGGGGGGCCCCGGGGGGGCGGGGGGCCCCTGCTGCAGCGCAGGAAGGAGGCCAGGACCTCGCCCCGGCTCAGGCTGCCGTCCCTGGGGGCCGGGGTGATGGGGGGCAGTGGGGGGGTCCCAGGGGCGGGGGTCCCCCAGACACGAGGGTCCCGGGGGGGGTTGGGGGTCCCGGATGCCTGCGTCCCTCGGGGCGGGGGGCGGTCAGGGGGCCTGGGGGTCCCGGGGGCAGGGAGGGAATCCCTGGGGGGGTCCCTGGGGGGGGGAGGGGGTGTCCCTCGTTTGGGGGTGTCAGGGGGGTCCTGATTGGGGAGGTGTCGCTGGGGGGCCCTGGTTTGGGGGTGTCACTGGGGGTCCCTGTGGGGTCCCTCGTTTGGGGGTCCCTGGGGCGTCCCTGGGGGAGGGGTCTTGATTGGGGGAGGTCCCTGGTTTGGG
Source organism: Ciconia boyciana (assembly GCF_034638445.1). Classification (NCBI taxonomy): domain Eukaryota; kingdom Metazoa; phylum Chordata; class Aves; order Ciconiiformes; family Ciconiidae; genus Ciconia; species Ciconia boyciana. Next base: position 15,479,632 of record NC_132949.1, on the reverse strand, counting down.
GGTCCCTGGGGGTGTCCCTGGGGGGCGTCCCTGGTTTGGGGTGACCCTGGGGGGTCCCGGGGGGGGTCCCTGGTTTGGGGTTCCCTGGGGGGATCTCGGGGGGTCCCTGGTTTGGGGGTCCCGGGGGATTTCGGGGGTCCCTGGTCTGGGGTCCCGGGGTCCCCACCGGTCGGTGTCCAGGTCCCCGAAGAGCTGCAGGTGGGGGAAGTTCTCCCGCACGATCCCGAATTCCTCCCGCGAGATCCGGCCGTCCCCGTCCACGTCGAAGTTACGGAAAATGTACTGCCCCCCGTCACCCCAGGGACCCCGACCCCCCGTCACCCCAGGGACCCCCGGATCCCCCGTCACCCCAGGGACCCCTGACCCCCGGACCCCCCGTCACCCCAGGGACCCCCGGATCCCCGCCACCCCAGGGACCCCTGACCCCCCGGACCCCCGTCACCCCAGGGACCCCGGACCCCTCCATCAGCCCCCGGAAGCCACGGACCCCTCCCGGACCCCCCGAGACCCCCCAGATGCCTCCTGACCCCCCCGAGACCCCCCCAGCCCCCAAAGACCCCCAGGGACTCCCAGCAGCCCCCCCGCCCGAGACCCTCCCGGATGCCCCCGGCCCCTCCAGGGACCCCAAGCCCCCAGGGACCCCCAAGAGCCCCGAGCCCCCCGCCCCACCTCCACCAGCCTCTCGAGGTGGGCGCGCAGCAGGGCCGGGTCGGGCCTGGGGGGTCGGGCAGGACCCACTCGTCCATGGGGCAGACGGGGGCAGCGCCGGGGGGCCCCGACTGGGGGGGCACAGGCACCGGCAGGTGGGGGCGGCCCCGCCCGGGAGCGCGCTGGGGGCAGCTTGGGGTGCAACGGCCCCCCAGGGCGCTGCCCCCCCGCACCCCCCGTTGCACACTCACGCCCCGTTGCACCCCTGTTGCACTCCCACCCCCCGTTGCGCGCTCACGCCCCCCGTTGCACATCGCCACCGTTGCACGCCCCCATTGCACACACAGCCCGTCGCACGCCGCAGCCCCCGTTGCACCCCCATTGCACACGCCCCCGTCTCACCCCCGCCGTTGCACACCAGCCCCCCGCAGGTTTGTGCACGCCGCACCCCGTTGCACCCCTTTGCACACTCGCACCCCCGTTGCACACCCCCGTCGCACACCCACCCCACTGCGCACCCCGCCTTTGCACACTCACCCCCCCTTGCACCCTCACCCCCCGTGCACCCCCTTGCACACTCGCACCCCCGTTGCACACCCCCGTCGCACACTCACCCCCGCTGCACACCCCCTTTGCACACTCACCCCCCTTGCACCCTCACGCCCGTTGCACCCCCTTTGCACACTCGCACCCCCCGTTGCACCCCCTTTGCACACTCGCACCCCCGTTGCACACCCCCGTCGCACACTCACCCCTCGCTGCGCACCCCCCTTTGCACACTCACCCCCCCTTGCACCCTCACCCCCGTCGCACGCCCCTTGCACACTCACGGGGGTGCGCGTGCGGGGCTCGCGCTGCAGCGAGAGCTGGTAGAGCTGCTCCTCCGTCTGCCCCAGCTCCAGGGAGACCGGGGGGGGCCGGGGGGTTTGGGGGTGCAGGCAGACCGGGGGGGCAGGGGGCTTGGGGGTGCAGGGGGGCGGGGAGTCGCGGGAGGCGGGGGGCCTGGGGGGTTGGGGTGCAGGGGGGTGTGGGGGTCGGGGGCCAGAGGGGTTTGGGGGTGCAGGGATGCCTGGGGGGTTCATGGGGTGCAGGGGGGTCTGGGGCTGCAGGTCAGGGTCTGGGGGTGCAGGGGGGTCTGGGGCTGCGGGGGAGGTTTGGGTGCAGGAGGGCGCAGGTCTGTTTTGGGGGTGCGGGGGGTCTGGGGTGCGGGGGGTGGGGTTGCATTTTGGGGGCAGTTCGGGGGGGTCTCACCGTCAGCAGGTGGAGCAGGTCGGGGTCGGAGGGCACGGGGGGCCCCTGCTCGCCCCCCAGCAGCCCCCAGGATGGCGAAGCGCTGCTGCAGCTTGGCGGGGTGGGGGCGCCCGGGGCCCCCCCAGTCGGGCAGCGCCGCCTCCAGCGCCACCAGGTCCCGCAGGTGGACCCCCAGGGCGGGCAGGCGGAAGCCCCCGCCGCCCCCGCGCCCCCAGCAGCCCCCGGTACCGCCGGTAGTTGCCCCCGAGCCCACCGCCCCCGCCAGGCGCGCCCACAGCTGGGGGCGGGGGGCAGGGGGGGACAGAGGGGGGGGACACGCACGGGGGGGGGCACATCTTAGGGCCGAGCAGGGCTGGGGGTGATGGTCCCCCGTCCCTCAGGACACCCCGTGGCCCCCTGAGCTCCCCTGAGAGCCCCCCAGCCCCAAGGGCCCCCTCAGACGCCCCCAGGACCACCTCCCCAGGACCCCCATGTGTCCCCAGGAGCCCCCAGCCCCCCTAGGACCACCCCCCCGGACCCTCAGGACCCTCTTGTGCCCCCCAGGACCCCCATGTGCCCCCAGAACCCCCCAGGACCCCCGGGCACCCCAGACCCCCTAGGACCACCCCCGGACCCTCAGGACCCCCTTGTGCCCCCAGGACCCCCTGAGCCCCCAGAACCCCCCCCAGAACCCCCTGGGCACCCCAGAAGCCCCCAGGAGCCCCCAGGATCTCCCTAGGACCCCCCGGACCCCTCGGACCTCCAGCCCCCCAGCCCCACCTTGGTGACGTCGGGGGGCAGCAGGGCGAGGGTCTGGCGCAGGCGGGTGATGGAGCCGTGCCCCAGCCCCCACCACCGCCATCAGCGTGTTGAAGTTGCGCAGCTCCAGCAGCCTCTGGGGGCGGGGGTCAGAGCTATGGGGCAGGGTTGTGGGGCAGGGGCACTGCTATGGGGTAGGGACGTTGCTATGGGGCTGGAGCATTGCTATGGGGCAGGGGCATTGCTATGGGGTAGGGCCGTGGGGCAGGACCACTGCTATGGGGTAGGGCTATGGAGCGGCCATGGGGCAGAGCTGTGGGGCTCTGGTGCAGCCAGGAGGCAGGGCTATGGGGCCAGCCATGGGGCAGCACTATGGGGCTGGCCACGGGGCACTGCTGTGGGGCCATGGGGCCAGCCATGTGCCGGGGCTATGGGGCTATGGGTCCAGCTGTGAGGCAGTGCCGTGGGGCTATGGGGCCAGCCGTGGGGCAGCACTATGGGACCGGCCTCGGGGCAGCGCTACGGGGCCGGCCGTGGGGCATCGCTACGGGGCCGCGCCGTGGGGCCAGCCGTGGGGCAGCACTATGGGACCGGCCTCGGGGCAGCGCTACGGGGCCGGCCGTGGGGCATCGCTACGGGGCCGCGCCGTGGGGCCGGGCGTGGGTCACCTGTGCCACGTGGAGGAAGCGGGCGAGGACGCGGGCGCGCTGGGCGGGGGCGGCGGGGCTGAGCACCAGCAGCTGCACCCAGCGGGAGACCCCGTTGGAGAGGGCGACGACGCGCTGCAGGGCCGGGCTGCCGGCGGCGCAGCCACGCCGGGCGAAGCTGCGGTAATCCTGCAACTGCGCGCACGCGGGCCTCGCACGCGGGCCTCGCACGCGGGCGTGCGACGCGGCGGGGAACGGGCCCGCCGCGCGCGGGGGCGCGCGAGGGAGAGGGGACCCGCCCGGGCCTCGCGCGGGGACGCCCGAGGGACCCGTCCAGGGGCGCGCGACGCCCGGGGACCCGCGCGCGTCTCGCACGAGGGCGTGCGAGGGAGGAGGGACCCTCCCCGGGGGCGCGCGACGGAGGGGACCCCGTCCGGGTTTCGCGCGTGGGCGTGCGACGGAGGGGACCCACGGCGGGGGCGCGCGACGGCTGGGGGCGGGCGCGGGGCTGGCGCGTGGGCGTGCGAGGCGTGCTCACGCGGACGCGGGCGAAGGCGCGGTGCTCCAGGTGGGTGAGGTGCTCGGCCAGCTCGGCGGCCTCCAGGTGGTCCAGCAGCAGCGAGGTCTTGCGCTGGCCGGGGGGCCGGGGGGGCGGCTCCTCCTGCTCCCCCTCCGACTGCGCCGGCCTGCGCCCGCCACGCGCTCAGGGTGCTTTGCACGCGCACGTGCGCACCCACCCCCCCCGCGGCCCCCAGCCTCGTGCACGTGGATGCACGTGGCCCCGTGGGCGCCCCGACCCCGTGCGGGCCCCGGGCCGGGCTTGCACGCACCCGAGCCCCCGCGCACACGCGCCCCCCCACGCACGCACCCCCGTCCTCGTGCACGCACACACGGCCGTGTCCCCGTGCGCGCCCCCCACGTACGCACACTTGTCCCCCCCCACGCGCACACCTCGTGCGTGCACCCGCGTCCCCCTGCCCGCGCCCCCGTGCCCGCAGCCCCACGCCCCGTTGCACGCACGCCCCCGTGCAGGCCCTCGCGTCCCCGTGCGTGCACACACCTTGCGCGCGCACACGCGTGTCCCCACGCCTGCACCCAAGTGTACCGCCTGGGTGCAGGTACAGTGTACTGCCTCGTGCGTGTACCCAAGTCCCCGTGCACGCCCCCCGTGTCCCCGTGCACGCCCGCCGCGTCCCCGTGCACGCCCGCGCCCCCGGCCCCCTCCCCACGTACAGGCTGTCCAGGTCGATGGGGGTGTCGGGGGCCCCCCGGCCCAGCGCCTCCCGCAGCGCCCCGATCCGGCCCAGCAGCTCGGGGTCCCCGGCCAGCTCCCCCGGGAAGGCCCGCACCCAGTACCTGGGGGGCAGCGGGGGGGCCCCAAAGGGGGTCGGTGGGGCCCAGGGGGGCCGGGGGGGCCCCAGAGGGGCTCTAGGGGGTCCCAGGGGCTATGGGGTCCCCAGAGGGGGCCTAGGGGTCCCAGGGGGTTATGGGGTTCCCAGATAGGGTCTCAGGGTCCCGGGGGGTGGGGGGGGGCTATGGGGTCCCCAGAGGGGTCTAGGGGTCCCAGAGGGGCTTGCGGGGGGCTATGGGGTCCCTAAAGCAGATCTAGGGGGTCCCAGGGGGCTATGGGGTCCCCAGAGGGGGCCTAGGGGGTCCCAGGGGGTTATGGGGTCCCCAGATAGGGTCTCAGGGTCCCGGGGGGGTGGGGGGGCTATGGGGTCCCCAGAGGGGGTCTAGGGGTCCCAGAGGGGCTTGCGGGGGCTATGGGGTCCCTAAAGCAGATCTAGGGGGTCCCAGGGGGCTATGGGGTCCCCAGAGGGGGTCTAGGGGTCCCAGAGGGGCTTTGGGGGGCTGTGGGGTCCCTAAGGGAGGTGTAGGGGGTCCCAGGGGGCTGTGGGTCCCCAGAGGGGCCTAGGGGTCCCAGGAGGGTTATGGGGTCCTCAAATAGGGTCTCAGGGTCCCAGGGGGCTGGGGGGGGCTGTGGGGGGGCTGTGGGGCCCCAGAGGGGGTCTGGGGGTCCCGGGGGCTGTGGGGCAGCTATGAGGTGCCGGGGGGTCCCAGAGGTTTTGGGGATCGCAGAGGGTTTTGGGGGTCCCGGGGGGTCACTCACCGGACGAGGTGGCCGATCTTGAGGCGCAGGGAGGGGCCCTCGGCCAAGCCCCCCGACTCCTCGATGGTGGGGGGGTGTCAAGGAGCCTGCGCTGGGGTCCCGGGGGTTGGGGGGCTGGGGGGGCGGGGGTTTTGGGGGACCCAGGGGGTCCCAGGGGCTTTAGGGTGGCTATGGGGGGGGTCCCACGGATTCAGGGAGTCCCAGGGGGTCTATGGGGGGTCCCGGAGGTTTTGGGGGGCTATGGGGGGTCCCAGGGGGTTTGAGAGGTCCCAGTGTGTTCCCAGGGCTTTGGGGGTCTTGGGGGGTCCCAGGGGTTCGGGAGTGCCAGGGGGGTCCCGAGGATTTTGGGGGCTATGGGGGGCCCCATGGGTTTGGGGGGGGGGCTATGGGCGGAAGTCCCCAAGGATATATAGGCAGCAGCTGGGATGGGGGTGCGGGGGGTCTCTGGGGTTTGGGGGTCCCGGGGGTTCCCAGGGGTCTGGGGGTGCCGTGGGGGTTTGGGGGGCCGGGGGTCCCCAAGGATATATGCGCAACAGCTTGTCGGCCAGCTCGGCGGGGGCAGGTACCAGGGGTGCATCATGAGGAAGAGCCGGACGAGGTGGGGGTCCCGCACCTTCCCCTGCGCGTCTGGGGGCCGGGGCGCGTCACCCCCCGGGACCCCCAAACCCTCCCTGGGACCCCCAAGTGTCCCCGGGACCCCCAGCCCCCTCCCAGGCCCAGACACCCCCAGCATCCCCAGTCCCAGCAGAGCCCCCCAAGACCCCAGATCCCAGGGACACCCCCAGGATCCCGGGGACACCCCCGGAGACCCCAGTAACGGGGACACCCCCCGCACCCCCACCTACCCCCAGTCCAAGGGACCCCAAACCCACAGCCCCCCCCCAAATCCCACAGACCCTCCCAGAGCCCTCAACCCCAGACACCCCCCCAAATCCCCAGAGACACCCCCCAGAGATCCCCCAAATCCCCAGAGACCCCTAGACCCCAGGGGACCCCGAAACCCTGGGCCCCCCAGACCCCAGGAACCCCCAGTCCCCAGGGGTCCCCCAGACCCCACGGGTCCCCCAAATCCCAGAGCCTGCCCAAATCCAGGGGGTCCTCAAACCCAGGGCCCCCAAACCCCAGCCTCCCCAAAACCCAGACCCCAGGCACCCCCCCAGAGCCCCCCCCAACCCCAGGGCCCCCCCCGCCCGAAGGCGTCGATGCAGCCCTGCAGCAGCTCGTCCAGCGTGGGGCCCCGATCCAGGTCCAGGGTGCAGCTCATGGTGGGACCCCAAAACTCGCGGCCCCCGCGGCTCTGTGCTCCTGGGGGGGGGCGGGGGGGATCAACACCCACGTCCCAGGTGGCACCCCCAAAACCAGGAATTGGGGGTCCCAGGGTGTCCTGGGGGTCCCCTGGTCCTATGGGTTCCAGTTTGGAGGTGCTGGGAGGGATTTTGGGGTCCCCAGCTCTGTGAGTCCCAGGAGGTCCTGGGTGTCCCCATGTCTTGGGGGTCCCAGGGGGTCCTGGGGGTCCCTTGGCACCAAGGGGGCTGGTTTGGGGAAGCTGGGAGGGATCTGGGGGGCCCCCGGCCCCTGGGGGTCCCAGTCTGGGGGTCCTGGGGGGTCCCCTGGCTTTGGGGGTCCCAAGGGGGTCCTGGGGGTCCCCTGGTCCCAGAGGTCCCAGTTTGGGGGTCCCGGGGGATCCCCTGGCCTGGGGTGGTGTCTCATTTTAGGGGTGCTGGGGGGCCCCCCATGCTGCCTCCCCCCTGCCCCAGCCGTGCTCTTGCACAAGCTCTTGCACAACCCCTCCCGCACCCCAGAACCTCCCGCACCCCCAAACCCCCTGCACCCCCAGAACCTCCCGCACCCCCAAACCCCCCGCACCCCGGAACCCCCGCACCCCAAACCCTCCCGGCACCTCCAGGGCCCCCCACACCCCCAAACCCTCCCTGCACCCCCAACCCTCCCCCAACCCCCAAACCCCCGCACCCCCAAACCCCCCGGTCCTGCGCGCCCCGATAAGGCTTCGCTTCCTGCCCCACCAGTTCCGGAGTCGTCCCAGTAAGGGGGTGTGGGGGGAACTGGGAGGAACTGGGAGGGACTGGGGATATGGAGGGGCAGCACCCAGACCCCCCCGCCTTGAGCCTCTCGGCTGAGACGGGCCCAACTCGTGACCGGTGGGGTGCTCCCCCCACCTCCCCATACTGGGAGCACTGGGACGGGGGGGGGGTGAGGCACTGGGAGCACTGGGATGGGGGGGCCCAGGGCAGTGGGTGCACTGGGAGGACTGGGATGGGGGGGTGCAGGGAGAACTGGTGCCGTCCTCCCGGAGGCACTGGGAGCACTGGGATGGAGAGGTTCGGGAGCACTGGGATGGGGGTACCCCGGGGCACCGGGACTGGGCGTACTGGGAGCACTGGGACAAGGGTACCCTGGGGCACTAGGAGCACTGGGTGCAGTGGGTGCACTGGGATGGGGGGGGGCCCAGGGGCACTGGGACGGGGGTGCAGGAAGAACTGGGAGCACTGGGATGGAGAGGCTCTGGACCACTGGGAGCACTGGGACAGGGGTACCCCAGAGCAGTGGGAGCACTGGGACAGGGGTACCCGGGGCACTGGGAGCACTGGGATGGGGAGCACTGGGACAGGGGTACCCGGGGCACTGGGAGCACTGGGATGGGGAGCACTGGGACAGGGGTACCCGGGGCACTGGGAGCACTGGGATGGGGAGCACTGGGACAGGGGTACCCGGGGCACTGGGAGCACTGGGACAGGGGTACCCGGGGCAGGGGGAGCCCTGGGCTGGGGAGCAGGGGGGCTCTGGGGGACGCCCGGGGTCCCGCACCCCGCCCGCACCCACCTGCTCCGGCGGCCGCGGCGGAGGCGGGCGGGGGGAGGGGCGGAGCCGGGGGGCGGGGGGAAGTGGTTTGTGGTTAAACAGAAACGCGGCGGCCGGCACCGCCCTGGGGGGCCGGGGGCCCAAATATCCCCCCGACCCCCAAATAGCCCCTGGGGCCCCAAGACCCCCAGGCACCCTAAATCCCCCTTGAAGCCCCCGAATACCCCCAGGCACCCCAAATCCCCCCGGGGACGCCTCAAAGTGCCCCAGACCCCTCCAGATCCCCACTGGAGCCCCAAGTACCCCCGGGGACCCCAAATCCCCCAGGGACCCCTAGACCTCCCCAGACCCCTGAATCCCCTGGCAGCCCCCCAAATCCCCCTCAAACCCCTCAAGTCCCCTCCCCCGGGGGGTCAAACCCAGCCCCCGTCCCCCTTTCCCCCACTTGGGGACCCCCAAGGGTCCCCATCCAGCCCCCTGACGCCTGGGTCCCCTCCTGCCCACGGGGGGGCAGTGGGGACCCCCATACTTTGAGGGGGGCCAGAACCCACGCGGTGAAACCGGGACCCGCAGCCCCGCCCCCCGCGGTGACGCCCCGCCCCCCCGCCCGCATCCGGACGCCGGGTCCCCTCCTTTGGGCGGGGGTCCCCGGACGTCCGGACCCCCACCTCAGCCCCCGGCGGGGACCCAGGGGTCCGGGGACCCCCACTGCCCCCTCCAAGGGCACAATTCTGGGGGTACCCCCAATTTCCCCCCACCTTCTGCCCCCCAGGGGGGACCCGGGCGCCCGGGGCAAGAGAAGAACCTTAATTTCCTTCTTTTCTTTTCTTTTCCTCATTTTATTTTATTTTACTTTATTTTATTTTATTTATTTTATTTATTTTATTTTTATTTATTTATTTATGGGGGGGGGCACCGACCCCGGCACCCGCCACCCCAGTTCTCCCAGTGCCGCCACTGGGCTGCCCCCAGTTCCCGCTGCGCAGGGGGGGAAGGGGTCACACCCCCGCTTAAATTAAAAACGACAAATTTAAAAAAAAACAAATGAACCCCAAAGAGCCCCGAGGGCCGGGGTGCCCCGGCAAGGTTGTGGGGGGCCCCCCCTGAGCCCCCCAGTTACTATGGGGTGGGATCTGGGGGGGGTAAAGGCCCACAGTGGGGCCCGGGGGGACCCAGGTGTCTGGGCTGGTTGGGGGGGGCCCCCCCTGAGCCCCCCAGTTACTATGGGGTGGGATCTGGGGGGATCAAAGCACACAGCAGGGTCCGGGGGGACCCCGGCATCTGGGTGTGGGGGGACCCAGGCGTCCCGGGGGGAACCCAGGTGTCCGTTCCGGGGGGACCCCCCCAACTACTTTGGGGCGGGATTGGGGGGGTGGGTCTAAGCACATAGTGGGGTCTGGGGGAGACCGAGGCGTCCGGGAGCGGGGGGCCCCGGCGTGCGGCACGCGGGCGCTACTCGCGGGGCTCGTCGGGCGCGGGGATGCGGTGGCGGGTGGGCTCGGCCCCCCAGATCTCCCGGGCGTACTGGGCGATGGTCCGGTCGCTTGAGAACTTCCCGGCCGCCGCCACGTTCCTGATCACCATCCGCGTCCACTCCCGCGCGTTCTGGGGGGGGGGGCGGGCTCAGGGGGGGGGGCGCACCCCCAAATATCCTCCCTGGACCCCCTGGGCCTTTGGGGACCCCCCTGGACCCCCCCGTCCCCTTCTGCATCCTGCTCTCCCCTCCCAGACCCGCCCAGTTCCCTCTGTGTCCGCCCACCAAGATGCCCTTGGACCCCCCCGGACCCCTTTGTTGCCCCCCCATCTGTCCCCCTGGGGTTTAGGGGTCCCCCCTGTTCCCCCTCCAGGGCTTTGGAGACCCCCCTGGGCCCCCCAGTCACCTCCCTGGGGATTTGGGGATCCTCCCCCCAGACGCCTCCAGCCCCCCAGGGCTCTGGGGGGGGTCCCTTTGGGGGCGTCCCTGGGGGGGTCCCCACCTTGTAGAGGGCGCTGACTTTCTCCTGGCACTTGATATAAGCCTCGTAGTCTGCGAACACCTTAAACCTGGGGGGCAACACGGGTATGGGGGGGTCAGGGGAGACCCAGGCATCCGGGCCCCCCAACTATGATGGGGGCCCCAGCACCCGAGCCCCCCACCCAAACCCTGTGAGCTGGGGTCCTCCATCCCCCGGGGACCCCCCCTCCCCACCTCCCAGGGGACCCCAGCGTCCAGGCCCACCAGCGATGGGGACCCCGGCATCCAGGCCCCCCAACTATGATGGGGACCCCCAGCATCCAACACCCCCCCCCAAAGCCTGGAGCCCAGGTCCTCCATCACCCATGCAGCCCCCTCCCCACCTCCCAGGGGACCCGGGCACCCGGGACCCCAGTGAAGGCGACTCCAGTGAAGGGGCCCCCAGCAACGGGGACCCCGGCATCCGGGCCCCCATCTATGACGGGGACCCCCAGCACCCAACCCCCCCCCAGCTCCAGGAGCCCAGGTCCTCCATCCCCGGGGACCCCCCTCCCCACCTCCCAGGGGACCCCAGCGTCCAGGCCCACCAGCGATGGGGACCCCGGCATCCGGGCCCCCCAACTATGACGGGGGCCCCCAGCACCCAACCCCCCCCCCCGCTCCAGGAGCCCAGGTCCTCCATCCCCCGGGGGCCCCCCTCCCCACCTCCCCGGGGCCCCGGGCGCCCGGGACGCCAGCGGAGGGGCCCCGCCCCGGCCTGTCCTGGTTCATGAGCATGTTGACGATGTCGCGGAAGAGGTCGGGCTGGCGCGGGCTGAAGAAGCCGCTGCCGAGCTGGTCCACTGCCTGCCGCAGCTCCGGCAGCCGCTCGTAGTAGTCGCGGGCGCGGTACCTGCACGGCGCCGTCAGCCCCGGGGGCTCGGGGGGCACGGGGGCCTGGGCGCTGCGGGGTGCCGTGGGGAGCCCTGGGGAGCTATGGGTGCTGTGGGGTGCCGTGGGGAGCCCTGGGGAGCTATGGGTGCTGTGGGGTGCTGTGGGGAGCCCTGGGGAGCTATGGGGGGCCCTGGGGGCTGTGGGGTGCCATGGGGAGCTATAGGGAGCCCTGGGTGCTGTGGGGTGCCGTGGGGAGCCCTGGGGAGCTATAGGGAGCCCTAGGTGCTGTGGGGTGCCGTGGGGAGCCCTGGGGAGCTATGGAGGCCCTGGGTGCTGTGGGGTGCCATGGGGAGCCCTGGGGAGCTATAGGGAGCCCTGGGTGCTGTGGGGTGCCGTGGGGAGCCCTGGGGAGCTATGGGTGCTGTGGGGTGCCGTGGGGAGCCTGGGGAGCTATGGGGGCCCTGGGGGCTGTGGGGTGCCATGGGGAGCTATAGGGAGCCCTGGGTGCTGTGGGGTGCCGTGGGGAGCCCTGGGGAGCTATAGGGAGCCTAGGTGCTGTGGGGTGCCGTGGGGAGCCCGGGGGAGCTATGGAGGCCCTGGGTGCTGTGGGGTGCCATGGGGAGCCCTGGGGAGCTATAGGGAGCCCTGGGTGCTGTGGGGTGCCGTGGGGAGCCCTGGGGAGCTATGGGTGCTGTGGGGTGCCGTGGGGAGCCCTGGGGAGCTATGGGGGCCCTGGGGGCTGTGGGGAGCCCTGGGGAGCTATAGGGAGCCCTGGGTGCTGTGGGGTGCCGTGGGGAGCCCTGGGGAGCTATAGGGAGCCCTAGGTGCTGTGGGGTGCCGTGGGGAGCCCTGGGGAGCTATGGAGGCCCTGGGTGCTGTGGGGTGCCATGGGGAGCCCTGGGGAGCTATAGGGAGCCCTGGGTGCTGTGGGGTGCCGTGGGGAGCCCTGGGTAGCTATGGGGGCCCTGGGGGCTGTGGGGTGCCATGGGGAGCTATAGGGAGCCCTGGGTGCTGTGGGGTGCCGTGGGGAGCCCTGGGGAGCTATAGGGAGCCCTAGGTGCTGTGGGGTGCCGTGGGGAGCCCTGGGGAGCTATGGAGGCCCTGGGTGCTGTGGGGTGCCATGGGGAGCCCTGGGGAGCTATAGGGAGCCCTGGGTGCTGTGGGGTGCCGTGGGGAGCCCTGGGGAGCTATGGGTGCTGTGGGGTGCCGTGGGGAGCCCTGGGGAGCTATAGGGAGCCCTGGGTGCTGTGGGGTGCCATGGGGAGCCCTGGGGAGCTATGGGTGCTGTGGGGTGCCGTGGGGAGCCCTGGGGAGCTATAGGGAGCCCTGGGTGCTGTGGGGTGCCATGGGGAGCCCTGGGGAGCTATGGGTGCTGTGGGGTGCCATGGGGAGCCCTGGGGAGCTATGGGTGCTGTGGGGTGCCGTGGGGAGCCCTGGGGAGCTATAGGGAGCCCTGGGTGCTGTGGGGTGCCATGGGGAGCCCTGGGGAGCTATGGGTGCTGTGGGGTGCCATGGGGAGCCCTGGGGAGCTATAGGGAGCCCTGGGTGCTGTGGGGTGCCGTGGGCAGCCCTGGGGAGCTATGGGGGCCCTGGGTGCTGTGGGGTGCCATGGGGAGCCCTGGGGGGGTGCCATGGGGGTGCATTGGGGGTGCAATGGGTGCCATGGGGGTCCCAGGTCACCGTGGGGGTGCAATGGGTGCCGCGGGGGTGCAAGCGGGTCCCTGGGCACCGTGGGGGTGCTGTGGGGGTCCCAGGCCAACACGGGGGGTGCGACGGGCCCCCCGGGGGTCCCAGGTCACCACAGGGGTGCCACGGGCACCGTGGGGGTGCAACGGGTGCCATGGGGGCCCCCGGTGACCGCGGGGGCGCAACGGGGGTTCGACGGGTGCCCAGGGCCCCGCAGGGGTGCGGCGGGGTCCCAGACCCCCCCGGGGTCCGTGGGTGCCACCCACCCCTGGCGGTCGAGGGCCTCGACGTCCTCCACCCGCATGCCGAAGATGAAGAGGTTCTCCTCGCCCGCCTCCTCCGCCATCTCCACGTTGGCCCCGTCCATCGTCCCGATGGTCAGCGCCCCGTTCAGCATGAACTTCATGTTCCCCGTCCCCGAGGCCTCCGTCCCCGCCGTCGAGATCTGCTCCGACAGGTCGGCCGCCGGGATCACTGCGGGACACGGGGGCCGCGATAGCGGGGTGCCCAGGGCCCACCCGGGGTGGTATCGGGGTGCGGCGGGGGGCGTAATGGGGTGCCCAGGGCGATACCAGGGTGGTATCGGGGTGCCCAGGGCAGTACCGGGGTGCCCAGAGTGGTAGCAGGGCAGTATTGGGGTGCCCAGGTGCATACCGGAGTGATATTGGGGCGCCCAGGGAAATTTTGGGGTGCCCAGGGTGATAGCAGAGCAGTATTGGGGTGCCCAGGGCTGTACCAGGGCGATATTGGGGTGCCCAAGGCAGTATTGGGGTGCCCAGGGCAATATTGGGGTGCCCAGGGCCGTACCAGGGTGATGCTGGGGTGCCCAAGGTGATACCAGGGCAATATTGGGGTGCCCAAGGCAGTATTGGGGTGCCCAGGGCCGTACCAGGGCGATATTGGGGTGCCCAAGGTGATACCAGGGCAGTATTGGGGTGCCCAGGCTGTACCAGGGCGATACTGGGGTGCTCAGGGCAACATTGGGGTGCCCAGGGCCATACCAGGGCGATCCTGGGGTGCTCAGGGCAGTATTGGGGTGCCCAGGCTGTACCAGGGCGATCCTGGGGTGCTCAGGGCAGTATTGGGGTGCCCAGGCTGTACCAGGGCGATCCTGGGGTGCTCAGGGCAGTATTGGGGTGCCCAGGGCCGTACCAGGGCGATCCTGGGGTGCTCAGGGCAGTATTGGGGTGCCCAGGGCCATACCAGGGCGATCCTGGGGTGCTCAGGGCAGTATTGGGGTGCCCAGGCTGTACCAGGGCAGTATTGGGGCGCCCAGGCTGTACCAGGGCGATATTGGGGTGCTCAGGGCAACATTGGGGTGCCCAGGGCCATACCAGGGCGACCCTGGGGTGCTCAGGGCAGTATTGGGGTGCCCAGGGCCGTACCAGGGCGATCCTGGGGTGCTCAGGGCAGTATTGGGGTGCCCAGGCTGTACCAGGGCGATCCTGGGGTGCTCAGGGCAGTATTGGGGTGCCCAGGCCGTACCAGGGCGATCCTGGGGTGCTCAGGGCAGTATTGGGGTGCCCAGGCCGTACCAGGGCGATCCTGGGGTGCTCAGGGCAGTATTGGGGTGCCCAGGCTGTACCAGGGCAATATTGGGGTGCTCAGGGCAACATTGGGGTGCCCAGGGCCATACCAGGGCGATATTGGGGTGCCCAAGGTGATACCAGGGCAGTATTGGGGTGCCCAGGGCCGTACCAGGGCGATATTGGGGTGCCCAGGGCCGTACCAGGGCGATCCTGGGGTGCTCAGGGCAGTATTGGGGTGCCCAGGCTGTACCAGGGCAGTATTGGGGCGCCCAGGGTGGTACTGGGGTGGTATTGGGGTACCCAGAGTTTTGGGGTGCCCTACCCTCTCGGCCCGGGAGATGCAGTCGTTCTCCAGGAAGAGGTCTGGGGGCGCAGGGTGGGCTGGGCTGCTCATGGCTGGGTTCTGGGGCGCGGGGGGGGTTTCGGGGTTCGGGGGTTCGGGGCCCCCTACCCTTCTCGGCCAGCGAGACGCGGTCGCTCAGAGGAGCTCGGGGGATGCAGGAGGTGCAGGGGACGGTTCGGGGATGCAGGGGTGGGGTTGGGGGGGCGGGGGGGTCTGTGTGGGTTTCGGGGTTCGGGGGGGTTCGGGGGCCCCTACCCTTCTCGGCCAGCGAGACGCGGTAGTTCTCCAGGAACAGGACCTTGAGGCGGTCGCCCACGGCCGGGTCGTGGTTGACCACGTCCCCGATGGCGGTCACCAGCTTGATGATCATCTTGGCCATGTGGTAGCCGGGGGCCGCCTGGGGGCACGCCGGGGGGTGACCCGGGACCCCCGAGGGACACCCCCGTCCCCCCAGGACCGCCCTGACCCCCCCAGTCCCTATAGGGACCCCTGGGAGCCCCACGGGACCCCTCTGACCCGCCCCCCCCCCCAGTTCCCAGAGGGATCCCCGGGACCCCCAAGGGATCCCCCAAAGCCCCAGAGGGTGACCTGAGGGGCCCCCCAGTGCCACCAGGAACCCCCTGACCCCCCCCCAGTCCCTGTAGAGCCCCTGGGACCCCCTCAAGCCCCTCTAGGACCCCCTGATCGCCCCAATTCCCATAGGGACCCCTGGGAGCCCCCAGATCCCTATAGGCCCCCGGGACCCCTCTGGGTTCCTCCATGAGCCTCCCAAGTCCCCCTGGGACCCCTCTGGGCCCCCCATGAGCCCCCAAGTCCCCCAGGACCCTCTGATCCCCTCCAGGCCCCCCCAGGAGACCCCAGGCCCCCCAGGACCCCTGGGAGCCCCCCAAATCCCCCCCGGGGCCCCTCTGCCCCCCCCCGCCCCCCCAGCCCCTCACCTTGCCCCCAATCATGACGGTTCGGGGCACGAAGGATTTGTTGGGCTCCTTCTTGATCCCTGGGGAGGGGGACCCCGAATCAGGGGGTCCTGGGGGGCAGGGGTGGGGCTGGACGCTGGGGACCCCGGGGTGGGGCAGACCTTGGGGTCCCCAGGGGGGTCAGGGGGTGCCTGGATGCTGGGGTCCCCGTGGGGCACAGGGTGGGGGTCTGGATGCTGGAGTCCCCGAGGGGGGTCAGGGGTGCCCGTCCACGGGGGTCCGTGGGTGGGGGGTTCCCGGCTGCCGTGGTCCCTGGGTGGGGGGTCGGGGGTGCCCATCCATGGGGATCTCTGGGTGGGGGTTTGTGGGTCCCCGGCCACCTGGGTCCTTGGGTGGGGGGGGTTGGGCCCCCAGCAGAGCTTTGGGGGGGTCCCCGGCCACCTGGGTCCTTGGGTGGGTGGGGGGGTCCCAGCAGAGCTTTGGGGGGTCCCCGGCCACCTGGGTCCTTGGGTGGGGGTCCCCAGCAGAGCTTTGGGGGGTCCCGGCCACCTGGGTCCTTGGGTGGGTGGGGGGGGTCCCAGCAGAGCTTTGGGGGGTCCCCGGCCACCTGGGTCCTTGGGTGGGGGTCCCCAGCAGAGCTTTGGGGGGTCCCCGGCCACCTGGGTCCTTGGGTGGGGGGTCCCCAGCAGAGCTTTGGGGGGGTCCCCGGCCACCTGGGTCCTTGGGTGGGGGGTCCCCAGCAGAGCTTTGGGGGGGTCCCCGGCCACCTGGGTCCTTGGGTGGGGGGTCCCCAGCAGAGCTTTGGGGGGGTCCCCGGCCACCTGGGTCCTTGGGTGGGGGGTCCCCAGGTTGGGGGGGTCAGGGGGTGCCCATCCACGGGGGTCCTTGTTGGGGGCTGGGAGTTCTCGGGCGCCTGGGCCCTCGGGTAGGGGGTCCCCGGACGCCCGGGTCCCTGGGTGGGGGTTCCCGGGGGGGGCGCCGGGGGTCCCGCTCACGGTTGTAGAGGGTGATGACGTGGAGGCAGTTGAGCAGCTGCCGCTTGTACTCGTGGATGCGCTTGACCTGGATGTCGAAGAGGGACGCGGGGTTCACCCGCACCCCGTACTCCTTCTCCAGGAACGCCGCGAACTTCAGCTTGTTCTCCTGGGGGGCACGGGGGTGGGCACCCAGCCGGGACCCCGGAGCTCCCCGCGTGCCTGCAGCATCCCCCGTCCCCCCACAGCCCCCACATCCTGCCCCGGACCCCCGTGAGCCCCCCCGAGCCCCCCGTGTCCCTCGGGGTCCCTGCGGCACCCCCTGTCCCCCCATAAGCCCCACATCCCACCCCAGACCCCATAAGTCCCCCCTGGACCCCATAAGCCCCCCAGAGACCCCTTGAAGGCCCTGGGACCCCGTAAGTCCCCAGGGGCCCCCATAAGTCAACCCTTGACCCCATAAGCCCCCCAGGAACCCCTATAAGTTCCCAAGGACCCCATAAGCCCCCCAGGGATCCCCATAACCTCTCTGAGACCCCCCATGCCCCCTCCATCCACCCTCCAGGGACCCCATAACCCCCAGGGACCCCCATTGCCCCCATCACCCCCGTATCCCACACCCCCGACGTCCCAGCGGCCCCCGGCCCCCCGGCCCCCCTCGGCCCCCCGGCCCCCGTACCTGCTTGACCTTGGCCACGTCCCGGATGAAGCTGTCGTCATCCACCAAGTTGCGGAGCTGCTGGAGCTGGTCCAGGTCGGCCACGAACTCCTCCCCGATGCGCTGGGGGGGGCGAGGGGGGGCATGGGGCAGGCCCCCACTGCACCACCCCATGGCACCCTACAGCACCCCAGGGACCCCCACTGCACCCCACTGGCACCCTGATAGCATCCCATGGACCCCCATGGACCCCCAGAGCACCCCATGGACCCCCAGAGCACCTCTCTGACCCCCCCAGCACCCCCCCAGCACCCTAGGGACCCCCCAGCACGCTAGGGACCCCCTCTACCCCCCCCAGGATTCCCACATGGCGCCCCAGGGATCCCTCTATAGCACCCCAGGGGACCCTCAGGGACCCCCTAGCCCCCTAGGGACACCCGTAGCACCCCAGGGGACCCCTCAGGGACCCCCTAGCCCCCAGCCCCCCGGCCCCCGAGGGGACCCTCAGAGGACCCTCCAGGACCCCTCTAGCCCCCAGGGACCCCCGTATCCCCTAGGGACCCCCACAGCACCCCAGGGATCCCTCTATAGCACCCCAGGGACCGCAGGGACCCCTATAGCTCCCTAGGGACCCCCATATCTCCCAGGGGATCCCCAAAGCTCCCCTGAGGACCTTCAGGGACCCCCAGCGTCCTCCAGGGACCCTCAAGGACCCCCTAGCCCCCAGCGAACCCCCATGCCCCCCGGGGACCCCTCTACGGCACTCTAGGGACCCCCATATGCCCCGGGACCCCCAAGTCGCCCCCAGCGCCCCCCCGCCCCCGTCCCCACCTGGGCGATGACCTCGGCCAGCCCCGGGTTGCAGAGCAGCAGCCAGCGCCGGGGCGTGATCCCGTTGGTTTTGTTCTGGAACTTGTGGGGCTCCAGCTCGTAGAAATCCTTGAACCTGCCCGGGGGACGCGGCCGTCGGGGGGGCGACCCACGGCGACCCACGGCCACCCACCGCCATGGGGTGGGAACCCACGGTGAAGCACAGGGACGGGGACCCATGGCCACGGGGTCCCATGGGGACAGGGAGCCCCGGGGATGGGGATGGGGACCCGCAGGGAGGGGGACCCACGGGCACCCACAGCAATAGGGACCCACGGCCGTGGGGACTCATGGCAGTGGATGGGGACCCACGGCCACGGGGACCCACGGCAATGGGGATGGGGACCCGCGGCAACAGGGACCCACAGCGATGGCGACGGGGACCCATGGGGACGGTGACCCACGGCCACGGGGACCCACGGGGACCCACGGCAACGGGCGGGGACGCACAGCGATGGGGATGGGGACGGAGACAGGACGGGGACGGGGACAGGGATGGGGACGGGGGTGGGACAAGGACGGGGACAAGGGACGGGGCTGGGACGACAGCGGGAGAAGGCGGCGGCGGCGGGGACAGCGGGAGGGCGGGCGGCGGGGGCCCTACACGCTGTTCTTGAGGATGTCGGAGTGGATGCGGGCGACGCCGTTGACGGCGTGGGAGCCCACGATGCAGAGGTGCGCCATGTTGATGCGCTTGACGGCGCCTTCCTCCACCAGCGACATCCGCCGCAGCCGCTCGTGGTCCCCGGGGAAGTTGGCGTAGACCCGCTGCGGGGAGCCGGGCGTCCGGGGGGGGACCCGGCCGCCCGGGGCCCATCCGCCCCCCGTTGCGCCCCACGGCCTCCGGGGGGGCCCATCCGCCCCCCATTGCCCCCCACTGCCCCCCCTCCAAGGACCCATCTGCCCCCCGAGGATGCAGGCGTCCGGGGGAGACCCAGGCGTCCGCCCCCCATCCGCCCCCCAAAGAACCCGGGCGTCCAGACCCCTCTGCCCCCAAGTGCCCCCAAGGACCCAGGTACCTGGGTGCCCCCACCAGCCCCCAAAGAACCTGGGCGTCCAGACCCCCTCTGCCCCCAAGGACCCAGGTATCTGCGTGCCCCCAAGCACCCCCAAGGAACCTGGGCCCCGGGTCCCATCCGCCCCCAAGTGCCCCCCAAGGACCCAGGTACCTGGGTGCCCCCACCAGCCCCCAAAGAACCCGGGCGTCCAGACCCCCTCTGCCCCCAAGGACCCAGGTATCTGGGTGCCCCCAAGCACCCCCCAAGGAACCCGGGCCCCCGGGCCCCCTCTGCCCCCCACCCGTGGGGCGGACGCACGTCGAGGAAGCGCTGGTTGATCTCGTAGATGATCTGGAGGTGCCGGGGCAGCAGCGCCTCGAGCAGGTGGAGGGGCCATCGCTCCAGCGCCTCGGGCAGCACCGTGTGGTTGGTGTACGCGCACGTCCGCACCGTCACCTCCCACGCCTGGGGGGACGCCGCACTTGGGGGGCTGCCCCACGGCGACCCGGGCCCATAGCGCCCTGGCCTGGGGACCCCCCCGTCCCGGGGGAAGCCGGGGTCTGGGGAGCCCCGTCCCTGCAGCACCCCCACCCTAGGGGACCCCCCGCCCTATAGCACCCCGCATCTGGGGGTCCCCCTGCCCCACAGCACCCCGTCCCTGGGGGAAAACAGACCCCTGGTGACCCGTGGCCTTTGGGGACCCCCTGCCCCCGGGGTCCCCCCCGTGTCCCCCTCCCCGTGTCCCACCTTGTCCCAGCTGAGCTGCTCCTCGTCCACCAGGATCCGCATCAGCTCGGGGATGGCCAGGGAGGGGTGGGTGTCATTGAGCTGGATGGCCACCTGTGGGGGGACACCGCTCGGGGACACGGCACGGGGACACGGCACAGCATGGGGACACGGCATGGGGACACTGCTTGGGGACACGGCATGGCATGGGGACACGGCACGGCATGGGGACATGGCATGGGGACACTGCTTGGGGACACGGCATGGCATGGGGACACGGCATGGGGACACTGCTTGGGGACATGGCATGGCATGGGAACACGGCACGGCATGGGGACACGGCATGGGGACACTGCTTGGAGACACGGCATGGCATGGGGACATGGCACGGCATGGGGACACGGCATGGGGACACGGCATGGGGACACCACGTGGGAACATGGCACAGGATGGGGACATGGCATGGGGACACTGCCTGGGGACATGGCACGGGGACACCACTTGAGGACGCGGCATGGCACGGGGACACGGCACAGGGACACGGCTTGGCACAGAGACATGGCATGGGGACACGGGGTGGGGACACAGCACGGGGAGGTGGCATGGGATGGGGACACGGCATAACACAGGGACACGGGATGGGGACAGCGCCATCGCTGTGTCCCCACCTTGTCGGGGAAGGTGTCGAAGGCGGTGGCACGGGGACGGGGGGACACGGGGGGACACGGGGGGACACGGGGGGACGGGGCTGTCACCTTGTCGGGGAAGGTGTCGAAGGCGGTGCGCACGGGGTCGCGGCTGCCGAACTTGGCGGACTTGAAGCGCCGGATGATGTCGTGCAGCGTGGCCGCCACCACGAAGTACTCCTGCTTCAGCCGCAGCTCCTTCCCCTCGAAGAACTGCGGACCCCCCAGCGTCACGCCGGGACCCCACCCTCGGGGACCCGGGGACCCCGCACCCACAGCTACGGGAGCCCCATCGTCGGCCCCACAAGGACACGGAGACGCCAGAGCCTCAGCACGCGGGGACCCCTGCCCTCAGCCCCACGGCGACGTGGGACCTCAGCCCCACGGTGACACAGGGAGCCCCAGCCCACGGGGACACAGGGAGCCCAGCCCCACAGCTACGGGACCCCCGTCCTCAGCCCCACAGGGACACGGGACCTCAGCCCCACAGGGACATGGGGACCCCAGCCCCACAGCTACGGGACCCCCGTCCTCAGCCCCACAGGGACACGGGACCTCAGCCCCACAGGGACATGGGGACCCCAGCCCCACAGCTACGGGACCCCCGTCCTCAGCCCCACAGGGACATGGGGACCCCAGCCCCACAGCTACGGGACCCCCGTCCTCAGCCCCACAGGGACATGGGGACCCCAGCCCCACAGCTACGGGACCCCCGTCCTCAGCCCCACAGGGACATGGGGACCCCAGCCCCACAGCTACGGGGCCCTCGTCCTCAGCCCCACAGGGACATGGGGACCCCCGCCCCCCCGCTACGGGACCCCGTCCTCAGCCCCACAGGGACATGGGGACCCCAGCCCCACAGCTACGGGACCCCCGTCCTCAGCCCCACAGGGACATGGGGACCCCAGCCCCACAGCTATGGGACCCTCGTCCTCAGCCCCACAGGGACACGGGACCTCAGCCCCACGGTAACACAGGGACCCCAGCCCCACGGTGACGCCAGCCCCCAACCCACGGTGACACCGCGACTCCAGCCCCACGGCCATGGGACCCCTACGGCACCCAGGGACCCCCACCCTCAGCCCCGTGGTGACACGGAGACCCCCATGTCCCAGCACCCCCTGCACCCCCAGCCCCCGGGGACCCAGGCACCCCCTGCCCCCAGCGCCCCCAGCCCCCTCACGTTGTCGTTGGGGTACAGGACGCGGGAGATGTTCTCCGCCAGGTTTCGGTCCAGCACGGCCTGGATGTACCCCCGACATTGACTGGGGAGACAGGGGGTCAGGGAGCCCCGCAGGGGGCAGGGGGCCCCAGGAGGGGTTTAGGGGGCCCCAGGAGGGGTTTAGGGGTGCATCATTACCCTAGGGGGTGTTTGGGGGTGCCGGGGGCTCTGGGGCATTGCTTGAGGTCTGGGGGGCCATTGGGGGTGTACAGGGAGGCATAGGGAGGTATTGGGGGTCTGGGGGTATTTGGGGTGTAGAGGGACCCTAGGGGTGCATCTGGGGGTCCTGGGGGTGTTTTGGGGATGCAGGGGGTTACGTGGGGTGCTGCAGCCCCGCGGGTGAATTTGGGGTCCCAGGGGAGTATTTGGGGATGCAGGAGGTCCTGGGGGCGTTTGGGGTGTGTTTGGGGGCGTTTGGGGGTGTTTGGGGGCCAGGGGGTGTTGGGGGGGCTTTGTTTGGGGGGCGTTTGGGGGGTGCAGGGGGGTGCGGGGGTGCTCACAGTCCTTCAGGTTGAACTCGTTGGGGGCGCGGGCCGACCAGAGCCGCATGGTGTTCACCGTGTTGTTGCGGTACCCGGGCACCGGCGTGTCGTACGGCAGCGCCAGCACCACCTGCGGCACGCGGCACGGCCTCGCACACGCGCGTGCAAGCCTGGCACCCGCCCGTGCAGCCCCCCACCCCCGCCCCGCCCCTCGCACGCTCCATCCCCACACGGCGTGCGCGTGCAAGGGCAGCCTCGCACCAGCACCCGGGGCCCTCGCGCGCCCTCGCACGCCCTCGCACGCCCTCGCACGCCCGCCCCGCACCCTCGCACGCCCCCTCCATCCCCAGGCCAGCGTGCACACGCAAGAGCAGCCTCGCACCGGCACCCTGCACCCTTGCACACCCTGGCACGCCCCGGCACGCCTCCCTTGCGCCCTTGCACATCCTCGCACGCCCTCGCACGCCTCCCCGCGCCCTCGCACGCCCTCGCACGCCCACCTGGGTGTCGAGCCACTTGGCGCCGTGGGGGCCGTGCTCGACGCGCCCGTAGAAGTGGATGGGGATGGTGTACTCGGGGCGCGCCTTCTCCCAGGGGTTCCCGTAGCGCAGCCAGTCGTCCGCCTCCTCCACCTGGGGGGGGCACAGCTGGGACCCCCACACACACCCCCAAACCCCCCCCGGCCCCCCCCAGGGCCCCCTGCGCCCCTGTGCCCCCTCATCTGCTCCCCAGGACCCCCCAGGGCCCCCTCAGGACCCCCGCCCTATTCGCCTCCCCCCCAAGGTGCTCAGGACCCCCCCTCCAGGACCCCGAACCCCTCATCTGCTC
The DNA here is from genome assembly GCF_034638445.1 of Ciconia boyciana. Taxonomy (NCBI): domain Eukaryota; kingdom Metazoa; phylum Chordata; class Aves; order Ciconiiformes; family Ciconiidae; genus Ciconia; species Ciconia boyciana. The sequence continues at coordinate 15,456,672 of NC_132949.1, read as the reverse complement.
CCCAAGACCCCCTGGGACCCCTCCTGGACCCCCCAGAACCCTCCCAGGACCCTTATACCCCCTCGTCTTCTCCCCGAGGCCCCTCGGGACCCCCCCAGGACCCCCTTGCCCTATTCCCCTTCCTCCCAGGACTCTCAGGACCCCCCAGGGCCCCCTCAGGACCCCCAGAACCCTCCCCAGGGCCCCTATGCCCCTCAGCTTCTCCCCAAGACCCCCATGCCCATCATTTGCTCCCTGCCCCCCGACCCCTATCCCCTCTCACCTGCCCCCCAGGGCCCCCAGGCCCCCTACCCCATTCGCCTCCCTCCCGAGACGTTCGGCCCCCAGCCCCCGTCACCTGCCAGCCCCCGAGATCTTCTGGTTGAAGATGCCGAACTCGTAGCGGATGCCGTAGCCGTAGGCGGCCAGGCCCAGCGTGGCCATCGAGTCCAGGAAGCAGGCTGGGGACCGGGGCGTCACCGGGGGGGACAACGGGGACCCCCCAGGGACCAGGGGCACCACAGGGACTGGGGGGACAACAGGCACCAGGGGGACAACGGGGACCAGGGGCACCCCGGGGACACCAGAAGCATCACAGGGACATCCCGGGGACAACGGGGACTGGGGACAATGGGGACCAGGGACAGCCCGGGGACTGGGGGACCAGGAGCATTGTGGGGACTGGGGACATCCTGGGGACATCGTGGGGACAACGGGGACCAGGGACACCCTGGGGACTGGGGGGACCAGGAGCATCACGGGGACCGGGGACATCCTGGGGACATCGTGGGGACAACGGGGACCACGGGGACAATGGGGACCAGGGACAGCCCGGGGACTGGGGGACCAGGGACATCCTGGGGACATTGTGGGGACAACGGGGACCAGGGACACCCCGGGGACTGGGGGGACCAGGAGCATTGTGGGGACTGGGGACATCCTGGAGACATTGTGGGGACAACTGGGACCACAGGGACAATGGGGACCAGGGACACCCCGGGGACTGGGAGAACCAGGAGCATCACGGGGACCGGGGACATCCTGGGGACATCGTGGGGACAACGGGGACCAGGGACACCCCAGGGACTGGGGGGACCATGGGGACGTCCCTGGGGACACAGAGGGACCAGGGACCACGCTGGGGACACAGGGACCCCGGGCGACTTGAGGGTGGTCGGAGCGGACGAAGGGGGTCTTGGGCAGGAGGGGGATGTTGGGGACACCGGGGTGACAAAGGGGGGGACATGGGGACCCCAGGAGACCCCAGGCAAAGCTGGGGGGGCGGCTCGAGCACTCAGGACCCCCCTAGCTCCCCCAGGCTCCCTCCCAGCACGCCGGGGACCCCCCGGCACCCTGAGACACCCCCAGCAACCCCGGGCCCCCCGGGCCCCCCTCCCAGCAGCCCAGGCCCCCCCAGGGCCCCCGGGCCCCCCACCTGCCAGGCGCCCCAGGCCCCCGTTGCCCAGCCCCGCGTCCTCCTCGATCTCCTGCAGCTCCTCCATGTCCAGCCCCAGCTGGGGCGGGGGGTCAGGGGCCCCAAAATCCCCTCCGGAGCAGGACACCCCCGCCCCCGGCTCCGTCCCCCTGCCTGTCCCCCCTGCTTCTCCCTCTCATTGTCCCCTCCGTGTCCCCCCATGCCACCCCAATGTCCCTCTCTGTGTCCCCCTGCTTGTCCCCCCGTGTCCCCCTCCCTGTCCCCCCATGTCCCCCTGCTCATCCCCTCCCCATCCCCCCACTTGTCCCCTTCATGTCCCCCCATGTCCCCATGCTCATCCCCCACATCCCCCCCACATCCCCCACTTGTCCCCTCCATGTCCCCCCATGTCCCCATGCTCATCGCCCCACATCCCCCTGTCCCCCCATGTCCCCATGCTCATCCCCCACATCCCCCCATGTCCCCATGCTCATCCCCCACATCCCCCACTTGTCCCCTCCATGTCCCCCCATGTCCCCATGCTCATCGCCCCACATCCCCCCCATGTCCCCCCCATGTCCCCCTGCTTGTCCCCTTACTCACCCCCCATGTCCCCCCATGTCCCCATGCTCATCCCCCCACATCCCCCCACTTGTCCTCTTCATGTCCCCCCCATGTCCCCCCATGTCCCCATGCTCATTGCCCCACATCCCCCACATCCCCCCACTTGTCCCCTCCATGTCCCCCCATGTCCCCATGCTCATCGCCCCACATCCCCCCATATCCCCCCATGTCCCCATGCTCGCCCCTCCCCATCCCCCCGCTTCCCCCATGTCCCCCGCTTGTCCCCTTACTCACCCCCCGTGTCCCCTCCCCTCTCCCGTTTCCCCCTGCTCGTCCCCTCCGTGTGCCCCCCATGCCCCCAGCCCCCGTGCCCCCTGTGCCCCCGTGCCCCCGTACCTGGTACAGGGCCTCGTCGCAGGCGCTCTGCAGCCCCAGGTTGACCATGGTGTTCTGCAGCGTCCGCCCCATGTAGAACTCCAGCGAGAGGTAATAGATGCGCTGGGGGGGCCGGCGGGGGTCAGCGGGGGTCACAGCCCCCCCCCGCACACGGGGACCCCCCCGGACCCCCCCGGACCCGCTGCCCCCCCGCCGCTATCCGGTGTCGGGATTAAATGGCAGCGGGTCAGCGGCAAAGGTCAGGTTAAATTTAACTGTCCCGGGTGGGGGGGCGGACCCTCCTGTGACCCCCCAAACCTGCACCCCCAAACCTGTACCCCCTGACTGCACCCCCCGGACCCTGCACCCCCTGTGACTCCCCCAAACCTGCACCCCCTCAGCTGCACCCCTCAAACCTGCACCCCGAGTGCACCCCCAGACCCTGCGCCCCCGGACTCTCCTGTAACCCCCAAACCTGCACCCCTGAGCTGCACCCCCAAACCGGCACCCCCTGAGTGCACCCCCGAGACCCTGCACCCCCCGACCCACACCCCCCAAACCTGCACCCTCAAACCTGCACCCCGGGCCCTCCTGTGACCCCCCAAACCTGCACCCCCAAACCTGTACCCCCTGACTGCACCCCCCGGACCCTGCACCCCCTGTGACTCCCCAAACCTGCACCCCTCAGCTGCACCCCTCAAACCTGCACCCCCGAGTGCACCCCCAGACCCTGCGTCCCCCGGACTCTCCTGTAACCCCCAAACCTGCACCCCTGAGCTGCACCCCCAAACCGGCACCCCCTGAGTGCACCCCCGAGACCCTGCACCCCCCGACCCACACCCCCCCCAAACCTGCACCCCTCAAACCTGCACCCCCGGGCCCTCCTGTGACCCCCCAAACCTGCACCCCCCAGACCCTGGACCCCCTGGACCCTCCTGTGACCCCCGAAACCTGCACCCCCCTGAGTGCACCCCCCAGACCCTGCAGCCCCCGACCCACACCCCCCAAACCTGCACCCCCGACCCCGCACCCCCCGGACCCTCCTGTGACCCCCCAAACCTGCGCCCCCGAGCTGCACCCCTGACCCCCAGCCCCCTCCCCTTGCCCCCGTGTCCCAGGACCCCCAGAGCCGGGCTCTGTCTCGGGGCCCGTGACGCCCCAGTGTCCCCAGTGTCCCCAGTGTCCCCAGTGTCCCCAGCTGCCCCGGTGACCCCGGGCCCCGCCGACCCCCAGTGTCCTTGGAGCCCCCAGCCCCTCCAGTGCCCCCAGCCCCCCAACTCCTTGGAGCCCCCAGACCCCCTTGACGCTGCCAGTCCCCCCAGCCCCCCCAGTGTCCCTACGCTCCCCAACGTCCCTGGTGCCTCCAGTCCCCAAAGCCCCAGACCCCCCGGGGCCCCTCTTGCAGCGGCACCGCTGGGCGTGCGGCCGGCAGCCCTGGGCCCCCGGGCCCCCCACCTTGGGGTCCTGCTCGTAGTGGCACTGCTGGGTGCAGAACCATCACCACCCCCGCCCCCCCACCTTGGGGTCCTGCTCGTAGTGGCACTGCTGGGTGCGCGGCCAGCAGCCCCCGGCCCCCGGGGACCCCCCCCCCGGGGTCCCTCTTGCAGCGGCACCGCTGGGCGTGCGGCCGGCGGCCGCGGCCCCCAGGCCCCCGGGCCCCCACCTTGGGGTCCTTCTCGTAGTAGTACTGCTGGGTGCGCAGCCACCGCCCCACCAGGTGGTCGCGCACGGTGTGGGCCAGCGCCTGGTAGTAGTCGCGGGTGGTGGCCACGTTGCGGTCCTTGACCAGGGTGAAGTGGAGGTGCCGGTTGAAGTTGCGCTTCAGCTCGGACACGTTCTCGGCCCCCGCCAGCCCCCGCACGCTGATCTGCCGCCGCCGCTCCTGGTCGCTCAGGGGTCGCGACATGGCGCCGGGGGGGGGGGTGTCGGGGCTGAGGCTCCGGGCTGGGGGCTGCGGGGCCGGGGCCGAGGCACCGGGCTGGGGGGTGGGGCTGTGGGCTCCGGGATGCGGGGGCTCCGGGGGGCAGCGGGCTCCGGGCGGCTCCGGGGTTGGGGGGGGGCAGCGGGCGGGGGGCTCCGGGCTGGAGGCGGCGGCGGCGGCGGGGGCCCGGCCGCTATGAGCGCCCGGCTCGTTCATTATTCATGAGTGGGCGGCGCTCGCGACGAAAGCCCGCCCCCAGCAGGCGCTGCGGCGCCCCCTCGGGGACGGCCGCCTCGTTCGTTATTCATGAGTGGGCGGCGCTTCCGGCGGGACACTCCCTCCGCGCGGGGCGGTGGCGCCCCCTGGGGAGGCCGCCTCGTTCGTTATTCATGAGCGGGCGGGGCTGGCGGAGGGCGCCACGCCCCGGCTGGGGGCGCAGCCCCTCTGCGCCCTCCCCCCGCGGGGGTACACGCGTGTCCGTGTCCCCCCTCCCCCCCCGTAACCGGAGCCGCGCTGAAGGTCGCGACATTTGGGGCAGGCGGCGGCTGAGTGACGGCCACAGGGGGTGGGGGCGGCCCCCCCGCTCGGGTTTCACGGCGGGGGGGGGAAGGGCGCGAGAGGCGAGGCGGGGGGAGGGGCGCGAAAGGAGGGGCCGGCGGGTGGGGGCGGGGTCCCCGCTCCGGCCTTTATTCATACACAAAAGAAAGCGCGCGGGGAGGGGCGGGGCTGGGGGCGGGGCCAGGGGCGCCGCGCCGCCCCCGCGCCCCGGGAGGGGGAGGGGCAGGCGGTGGTCCCGGGCGGGGCCCGGCCCGCTCAGTTCTGGGGGGCGGGGGCGGGGCGGGGGCATGCCGAAGGGGGCATGGCCGGGACCCCATCCCCATCATGGTGACGAAGTTAGAAGGGTCCATGGGGGGGCGGCGGGGGCGGGGGCGCGTACATCATGCCCCCGGAGCCAGGGGGCGGCGGGGGCGGGGGCCCCGGGGGAGGGGCGGCTGCACCCCGGGGGCAAAGGCACCATGGAGGGGCTGCCGGGGAGCGGGGGGCCCCGTAGAAGCCGCCCCCCGCCGCCCCCCCGCCCCTGCTGCTGCCAGGGGGAGGGAGCCGCTGCCAGCGCTCGTGGTGGTCGTCGTATCTGGGGGGAAGGCGTTAGCCGGGGGCCACTGACGGGGAGGGGCGGGGTGGGTGTGGTGAGCCAGGGGGCCACTGGGGGCGGGGGGGGCAATGAACCGCGGGGGGAGGGGAAGGGGAGGGGAAGGGGGAGGGGTCCCCAAGGCGAACAGCACCCACCTCCCCCGCACCGCCGGGGGGCCCATGGTGGCATGGGCTGATGGGGGAGCGCTTGCGTTAAGGGGGGTAATTAAAGGAGGAGGTGTTAATTGGGGGAGGGGCACACCTGCTGGGGGGGGGGGCTGAAACGAGCAAGATCCCACCCTCCCCCATGGCCCAGCCCCGGGGCAGGGGGTGATTGGGGGGGGAGGGGGATCAATGGGGTGGTGGGAACCAGGGGGTTGGGGGCGGTGTTAGTGGCCCCCCCGCGCGCGGGCCCCCAGGACCAAGCCCCCACTCACTTTGCTGCCAGCCCAAGGGGTGCTGCTGCTGCTGGGGGCGGCGGCTGCTGCTGCCATGGGGGAGGGGGCCGGAGGGGGGCGGCTGCCCACCGGGCGGGGGGCGGGGGGCAGCATACCCAGCGGCGGCGGCATCATACCTGCGGGGGAGGGGCGTTAGCGGGGCGGGGCGGGGGGGCGGGGGGCCGGGGGGTCCTCACCTTTTCCCTGGTGCAGGCGATAGACCCCAGAGCCCACCGGCGCATTGCCCAGGTACTGATCTTGGGGAAGGAGCGAGCGTCGCCTTAGCGAGGGGGCCGGCCCCCCGTACGCCCCCAGCCTCCCCGATCCTACACCCCAGCACGCCCCGCCCCTCGCCCTCCCCACAACACCCCAGAAATCCTCCCAAGCCCCCAATCCCCACCCCCCCAACCGCAGCCCCCACAACACCCCAAAAATCCTCCCAAGCCCCCAATCCCCCCCAACCACAGCCCCCACAACACCCCAAAATCCTCCCCAACCCCCAAAATCCTCCCCCCCCCCCCCCCAGGGTCTCATCCAGGAGCGAGACCCTTGCCAGGGGGAGGGGGCAATACAAACCCCACCCTTTTCACCCCAAAAATCCTCCTGCCCCCCAAATAACTCCCCCAACCCCAAATATATCCCCCCCCCCCCCCAAGGTCTCAGCTGTGAGCAAGACCCTGGGGGGCCAATAAAACCACCCCTTTTCAGCCCCCAAATCCTCCCAACCCCCCATCCCCAGCCCCCACCCAGGATTGTCCTTACCCATGTGGTGGGGCCCCGGGTGCCCGGGCGGGTGGGGGCCCTGCCCCATGGGGGGTGGTGGGGCTGCATCCAGGGGGGCCCGTTGGGGTTGTGCTGCAGGGGTGGCCCCGTGGCCCCCCCATGCCGGCCATGGGGTGGGGGAAGCTGTGGGGCCCCCCCGGCCCCCCCCCGTGCATCCCCTGCTAGGGGCGGCTCTCCGAGGGGCTGGAGTTCATCCAGGGCGGGCGGCTCTGTGGGGACAGGGGGGTTAGGGGGCGACCCCCCCCCGGCTCAGGGGCGCTCCCCCATGGCGGCGAAGGGGGCGGCGGCGCTCACGGGGGGCTGGCTGCTGGCCTGGCTGGCGGCGCGGTGGCTGCTGGAGAGGGGGCTGTTGTTGTGGGCGGCGTTGGAGCTGACCGAGACGGGGGCCTCCCCCAGCTCCGCCATCAGCGAGAGGTACTCCTTGTCCATCCGCGCCTTGTCCTGCGCCGACTGCGGGTCCCCGGGCCTGGGGGGGCGGCGGGCGGGGGGGGGGCGTCAGGCAGGGGCGGCCCCCCGGGCCGGGGGCACCCACCCCCCCTCCGCCCCGATCCCCCATCGCCTCTGCCCCCCAGAGCAAGGGGATGGTGCAGGGGCTTGGGGCGGTCTGGGATGGTTATGGGGTGTTTGGGGGTGCCTGGGGGGGGACCTGGGGGGGGCTTGGGGGCCGTTACCTGGCAAACTTGCAGTCGGAGGCGATGTGGCCGGCCCCGCCGCACTTGGTGCAGACGGTGGTGTTGGTGATGCTGCGGGTCTCGGTGCTCTGCCACGGCCGCAGGATCCTGGAGGGCGAGGGGCGCGTGCGGTTGTTTTGGGGTGAGGAGCAGTGGTTTGGGGTGCGGGGGGGGACTCTGGGGTATTCCGGGGCGTCACCGACCGGTTATCGTCCTCCCGCAGCGTGCCGTTGAGGCGCGCCAGCTCCCGCAGCTGCATCTTCCGCAGGTCGTTCTGGTCCTCGGGCGTCTCGATGCCTTGCTTCAGGATATTCCGGATCTGGTTTTGGGGCAGAACAGAGCTCAAACGGGGGCGGCGGGGCTCCGCGCGGCCCCCCGCGTCGGGGTTCCCCCCCGTACCTGCTCCACCGCCTTCTTGACGTTCTCCATGGTGTTGGCGGTGACCAGGGCGTGGAGGGGCTCGTCCTCCCCCGGCAGCATCTGCCCGTCCTTGCGGCCCACCTTGCCCTCCTTCACCGAGCCCTTTCCCCGGATCATGATCTTGGCGTTGCACTCCTTCTCGATGTTCTTCAGCGTGTTCCCCCTGCGGCGGCGGGGAAGGGGGGGTCACCGGGGGGGGCACCCCATGGTCCCCCACACCAGGACGCCACCGGCGGGGAGAGCTGGGAACATGGCGGCACCCTGGCATCGTTAGGAGCCCGGCCTCGTTAAGAGCGCACTGTCATTAAGAGCCCCCCAAAATTTTGTAGGGGATGCTGAGGGGGGCCACAGCCCAGGGAGAGGGAGGGGAAGGGGGTCACCCACCCAAACATGTGGGGGGACACACCCACACTGGAACCCCCCAGGCAGGGAGAGCTGGGAACACAGCAGCACCCTGGCATCGTTAAGAGCCCGCTCTCGTTAAGAGGGCAGTCATTAAGAGCCCCCCGAAATTTGGTAGGGAACACTGAGGCACACCCCAGGGAGGGGGAGGGAAGGGGGCCACCCACCCGAATGGGGGGGGGGGCACCCCACAGACCCACTGGGGCACCCACACCAGGACCCCGCAGGCAGGGAGAGCTGGGAACACGGGGCATCATTAGGAGCCTGACCTCGTTAACACCTCGGCCTCATTAAGAGCCCAGACTCATTAACGCCTGGCATCACTGGCAGCCCCCCCAACTTTTGGGGGTAACGCTGAGGGGGGATCCCCCCCCCACCAGTCCTGCAGGTGGGGAGAGCCAGGGGGGCAGCAGCACCCCGCCCTCGTTAAGCACCCGGCATCGTTAGCAGCCCCGGGGCCGTTAGGGGCCCCCCCGCTGTGGGGGTGCCGGGGGCACGGACGCACCTGGGGCCGATGAGGAGCCCCACGAAGTTGATCTCGGGGTACTCGTCCTGCGGGATCATCACCTTGTCGCTCACCCGCGTCGCCGGCGGCCTGCGGGGTGGGGGGGGGGGGGCGAGAAAGGAGCGTCAAGACACGGGGGGGCGCCCCAAAACGGCCGGGATGGGCCCCAAAAGCGCTGCCCCCCCTCACTTGTAGTCGGCGGGGGGCTTGAAGTCGGGGTTGAGGGCCACCATCTCGGTGATGAGGTTGTGCCGCTCCTCCTCCAGCTTCTTGCGGGTGCGGAACTCGCGGGTGTTGAGGCGCTTCCCCTCGCTGTTGTAGATGGGCTCGGGGGACGGCGACCTGGGGGGGCAGCGGCGTCAGCCCCCGCCCCGCCCGCCCCGGCACCCCCGGCCCCCCGGGGCGGGCTGGGCTCCTCGCCTCGCTTCTGCGGGGGAAGCTGGGGGGCTGCCCCTTTCCCCCCGGTTTTTGAGGCCTCATTTTGCCTGTTTCTCTGGTTTTTAAGAGGAAAAGCTTCCCCGTTGTGGGGTGGTTGGTTTTTTTTTTTTTGGGGGGGTGGGGGAAGCTTTTTTTTTCGGCTCGGCCGGGAAGAGCCGAGGGGGGGACGAGCGGAGCCGTGTGGGGGGCGAGGAGAGCCAGGCCCACAGTCAAAAATCGGGGTGAAAAATGAGAATTATCATCGATCACGGGATTAAAAAAAAAAAAGTCACAATTCCTCCCATTTTGGAGCTTTTCTCCCCGCCCCCCCCGCCCCTCCCACCCCCCAATTGCAAATTTAGGACGAGGCTGCAAGGAGGGAAGAGATTAGGCGGATCATCCAAAAAAATACATCCCGGGCGGCACTCGGAACCTGCACCCGTTTTGGGGCGAGAAAGAAACTTTTCTGGATTAAAACCAGTTGGCGCCACCGTCCTCGCGGCCTGAAGGGAACTGTCGACAGGCGAAACGAAAGGTCAGCTAATCACCGCTCGTTAATTATTAATCAGTAACATCCCCCCCGCCCCCCCCCGCCGCAAGCAGGCGTCCGCTGGTAATTAGCGCTAACGACGCCCCAGCTCGTTAACGATGCGCTCGGCCCTGGCGCGCTGCGGAGGAGCAAGTCAGGGTTATTGCCGATTTGTCTGCGTTTCCCCCCAAAACCCGAGGGCCGGGCGGCCGGTATCGCCCCCGCCCCTCCGGCCCCGGCTCGTTAGCGGGGTTCGTTAGCCGGCGAGGGACCCCGGCCTGCCCCGCCGCGGAGGAGCGGGGTCCAGGGGAAGGGGCGGGGCTGGAATTTGGCCCCTTTTTGACCGAATCGGTGTGAAATGAGGGGAAAGCGGGGGCGAGGCGGCAGCCCCGACTCCGGGCGCTCTCCCCCGCCGCGGGCAAAGCCGCCCCGGCGCCCGGCCCTCGTTAATCCGCCGGGGCCGATTAATGGATCCGCCGGGGCCGATTAATGGATCCGCCGGGGCCGATTAATGGATCCGCCGGGGCCGATTAATGGATCCGCCGGCGCGGCGGGGTTACGGAAGGGCCCCTTCCCCTGCGGCGGAGGGGCGGGGGGCGGCCCGGCCCGGTCCGGCCCGGCGGGCAGCGGCGGCAGGGCCGCGCTCGTTAGGGGTGCTGGCTCGTTAGCGGTCGCTGGCAGGCGAAGGTCCCGACCTGTCCTCAGGGTTAGGGGGGATGCCCAGGTCTCCCGTGCGCAGTTTGCGAGTCAGGTCTTCGATCTGCAGTTGCACTGGAAGAAACCCGGTTAGGACAGAGAGAGGGCGGGGGAAGAGAGTTACCACCACGGCCGCGCTGCCCCGCCGCCGCGCCCCGGACACCCGCCACCGGCGCCGCCTCGGCACCGGCACCCTCGGCACGTCGCCCGAAGCGGGCGTCGCTCCCCGAAACCGGGCGGCCTCGCTCAAAAATCGCCCGAAAGCCGGCGAGGGCCGGGGGTCGGAGGTGTCGGTGCCAGGGCGGAGCTTTGCGCCGTCGCGACGGAAGCGGGTTATCGCCAGACCCCGGCCCTAGGGGGTCGTTACCAAAACCAGCCGCTCTTACCCCAACCAGGAGACTATCGCTACAAAAGCAAACGTTATGACCTAAAAACCCCACATGAGCATCAAAAGCAGGCATGGTTACCAATAAAAAAAGGACGTTATTACCCCCAAACAAGAGATTATTGCTAAAAAAGCAAACGTTATTACCTAAAAAAATCACGTTATGACCCAAAACAGGCGTTGTTACCAAAAAAAACCAGACGTTATTACCTTAGAAACAGAGGTTATCACCTAAAAAAACCACATTGTTACCCAAAAACAGCCGTTATTACCCAAAAAAGGAAATTATTGCAAAAAATCCAGACATTGTTACCCCAAAAAAGGATATTATTGCCAAAACTCCAGACATTATTACCTAAAAAAGGACGTTATTACCCCCAAAAAAGCACGTTGTTACCTAGAAGTGCACATTATCACCCTAAAAAATGCACATTGTTATCCTAAAAAAGCACGTTATTACCTAAAAATGCACATTGTTACCCTCAAAAATGCACATTGTTACCTAAAAAAGCACGTTATTACCTAAAAAGGCACGTTATTACCCTAAAAAATGCACATTGTTACCTAAAAAAATGCACGTTATTACCTAAAAAATGCACATTATTACCCCAAAAAAGCACGTTATTCGCCCCAAAGCACCCGCCCAGCCCCGCGGCAGCGCCTGCCCCCCGCACCCCGCGCCCCCGGCCGCTCGCCCCGCAGGCGGGCGCGGCGTTACCGATGTAGGCGCGCTCCTGCTCGCGGGTGAGGCCGGGCGGGATGACGGTCGGCATGCCCGGGATCACCGTCTTCTGCTCCAGCGAGTCCTGGTTCCAGCGGCTCCGCTTCCGCTTCCGCGGGAACTCTGCGGGAAGCGCCGGCTCTGGGCCACCCGCGGGGCTGGGCCGGACGGGGGCGACCCCCCGGACCCCTCCAACCCCCCCCCCCAGCCCCGGAGGGGGAGCCCGCTGTGTCCCGGGGGGTCCCGCCCGGAGGTTCCCCCCGCCCCGGGCTCCATCTTGCCCGCACGCGTCCCCGACACGTGTCCCGGCCGGCGCGGGGGGGGCCGAAGGCCCGGGGCCCCCCCTCAGCGCGCGGTAACGCCGTGACCCCCCGCGCCCCCCCAACAACCCCCGGCCCCCCAACAGCCCCCTCGCCCCCCATAACCCCCTGCCCCCCGCGTCTCTCCCTCTTCGTCCCCCACTTCGCCGCTGCACCCCTTCCCTCCCGCCTCCCCCGCCCCCCTCGGCCACCCCTTCCCTCCTGCCCCCGTAACCCCCTGGCCCCCTTTGCTCCCAGACCCCTCGTACCCCCTGCCCCCCCCCGCCCCCCGGGACGTACCTGACCTCCTGGACCCCTTATGGCCGCCGGCCGCCCGCCCGCCCGGTTCATTCTGCCCGACACCTCCTCCTCCTCCTCCTCCCCCGCCGGGCCCGCTCTCCTCCGGCCGCTGCTGCGCCGGGGCGGCGGCCGGCGGCTGCTGGGGGGGGGCCGGCTGCTGCTGGGGGGCGGCCGGCGGGGCCGCCGCGGACTGCGGGGCCGCCGGCGGGTCGTGGCCGGGCGGCGGCGAGGGGAAGCGGTACTGCCCGTAGGGCGCGGCGCCCGGGGCCGGCGGCTGCTGCGGGGCGGCCGGGGCCGCCGGTTGTTGCTGCTGCTGCTGCGGGGCGGCCGCCGCCTGAGGCTGCGGCTGCTGCTGGGCCGGCGGCGGCGGCGGCGGGGGCGGCGGCGGCTGCTGCTGCGGCTGAGGCTGCGGCGGCGGCGGCGGGGGGGGCGGCGGCGGCGGCGGCGGGAGGGCGGCGAAGGGGTAAGCGGCGGCCGCCATCGGGCCTAGTAAGGCGGCCGGGGCCTGGCCGGCGCCTGGGGGCGGCGGTGGAGGCGGCGGAGGGCCGGGGAGGACGAGGCCGGGGGGCGGCGGCAGCGGGAAGCCGGGCTTCCCCGGCGGCGGGGGCGGGTGGAGCTTGCCCAGCGGCGTGGCGTTCGCCCCGGTCGCCATAGAGCCTCCCCTCAGCCGCCGGCCTTCGCGAACCTTCCACGCCGCCGCTACGCGCGCCCGACGCTCATTGGCCGAGCGGCGCGCCGATCAAGGCGTTCGCGCTCCGCCGCTGGCTGGCGGCGCTGCCCGTCTGCGCGGCGCCGCCGGGGATTGGCTGGGGGGCGGGCGGCGGGGCGGGGACGGGCGCTGAGGCGGCGGCGAAGGGGATTGGCGGCGAGGGACGTCGCTCAGGCGCCGCGCGGGGGAGGGGGAGGGGGCGAGCGCGGATTGGGCGGAGCGGCGGAGGGCGGGCCCGCCGAGGGGGCCGCCGCCATTGGCTACGCGCCGCCCCGCCCCGCGCCCCCGAACGAGGGCGTCGGTAGACCCCGTGCCGGGCGGGCGTGACGCCGGCGCCTGCCTCGCCCCTCATTGGGCTGCGGGCTCCGCGCCGCCTGATTGGCGGGCTCCGCCGTCGCGCAGGGAAGGCGCCGTCTGATTGGCGGAGGCGGAGGCTGGGGGGGCGGGCGCTCGTGCGCGGCGCCCAGCGGCCCGCCAAAACCTCGCCGCGAGGCATCGCGGGAATTCGGCCGGTACCGCCCCCCCCGCCCCGCGCAGAGGATCATGGGAGTCCGGGCCCAACACCCCCACCCCCCTCCCCCGGCCTCGACCCCCGGGCCCCCAAACCCCCGGCCCCCCAGCCCCAGCCCCCCAGCCCCCAGCGCCCCACACGTTCTCTCAGCTCCACGTTTATTCCCCCCCGAGCTCATTCCAGTGTAAAACCCCAATTGGGGGGGCACCCCAAACCGGCCCCCCAAACCGGGGGCACCGGCAGCCCCCAAACCCCTGCGGGTGGCGGGGGGGGCTGTCTCCGCGGGGGGCACGGGGCCTCATCGCAGACCGGGGCGCCCCGGGTTCTCAGGAGGGGTTTTGGGGGGTCCCCTAAAGTGGGGGGGTCCCCTAAAAGCTGCTCTGGTGCCCGGTGAGGAGGTAGAGGCTGGCGGGGGCCTGGGGGTCCCCCGCGGGGCGGCTCTCCAGGACGATGTCCCTGGGGGGGACGCACGGGCGGGGGAGGGGCCCCCGACATGGGGGGGTCCCCCCCCGCCCCCCCCGCCCCCGGTACCTGTTGGCCCCCAGGACGCGGAAGACGCGGGACTCGTCCGTCACCTCCTGCGTCACCTGGGGAGGGGGCTGGGGCACCCCGAAATACCCCCGGCCCCCCAAGCCCCCACCCCAAACCTCCCCCCAGCCCCGAATCGCACCCCAACCCCAAAGCCCCCAAAACCCGCCCCGACCCCACCCCACAACCTCACCCCTGAATCCCCACCCCAAAATCCACCCCGGCCCCCGTACCCCGCAGGTCCCCCAGGCCCTCCGCCGCACCCCCAAAGCCCCCTACCCCAAGCCCAGCCCCCAAATCCCCCAACGCCCCTGCGCCCCAAATCCCCCAACTCCCCTGCACCCCACGCCCCGCACCCCAAATCCCCCAACTGCCCCGTGCCCCAAATCCCTCCCAACGCCCCGCACCCCAACCCCAGCCCCCAAAACCCGCCCCAACACCCCTGCGCCCCAAATCCCCCAACTCCCCCGCACCCCACGCCCCCAGCCCCCAAATCCCCCCAACGCCCCCGCGCCCCAAATCCCCTAACTCCCCACACCCCAACTCCCCAGCCCCCAAATCCCCCCAACTCTCCCGCACCCCAACCCCAGCCCCCAAAACCTGCCCCAACACCCCGCGCCCCAAATCCCCCCAACTCCCCCGCACCCCAACGCCCCTGCACCCCAAATCCCCCCAACTCCCCGCACCCCAACTCCCCGTGCCCCAAATCCCCCAACTCCCCCGCACCCCAACGCCCTGCACCCCAAATCCCCCAACTCCCCGCACCCCCAGCCCCCAAATCCCCCCAACGCCCCCTGCCCCCACCCCCAGCCCCCAAAACCCGCCCCAACGCCCCCGTCCCCCAGACCCCACCTGGTTGCCCCCCAGGCTGCGGCCCTGCACCCCGTGGCGGCCGAAGGCCAGCACGCTGTCCGGCAGGCACACTGCGCCCCGACACCGCCGTCAGCCCCGAGCCCCCGGGCTGGGGGCACCCCAAAACCCAACCGGGACCAGGCTGAGCCCCAAACCCCCCCGGGACGGGGGCACCCCAAAACCCCTCGGGACCAGGGTGAGCCCAAAACCCACCCAGGACAGGGGTGACCCCAAATCCCACCCGGGAACAGCTGAACCCCAGCACCCGCCTGGGACCAGGGTGAACCCCAAAACCCCCCTGGGATGGGGGGGGACCCCAAAACCCGCCCGGGATCGGCTGAACCCCATCCCCCCCCCGGGACATCCGAACCCCAAAACCACTGGCATGGGGTCACCCCAAAACCCCCCAGGGCTGGGGGACCCCAACCTTCCCCCCGGGGAGGGGTGAACCCCCAAACCCCCAGACCCGCCCGGGGAGGGGGTGACCCCCAGCCCCCCCTCACCGAGGGTCTCCACGGGGAAGTCGAAGGTGAGCTGGGGGGCCAGGGCGGGGTGGGGGTGCCCCCCCAGATCCACCACCCGCACGCAGCCTGGGGGGGCGGGGGATCAGTGCTGGGGACCCCCCCAGCACCCCAACATCCCCCCAGCACCCCAAAACACCCCCAGCACCCCAACCCCCGGCACCCCCGCTCACCCCCAGACCCCCCCAGACCCCCAACCCCCACCAGCACCCCAAAACGCACCAGCACCCCAAAACCCCCAGCACCCTAAAACCCCCAGTCCCCCGAAACCCCCAGACCCCCAAAACCCCCAGCACCCCAACCCTGATTCCCAAGCACCCCAACCCCCCAGGCACCCCAAAACCCCCACAAGCACCCCAACCCCCAGGCACCCCAAGCTCCCCCGCTCACCCCCAGCCCCCCAGCTCCCCCACCCCCCAGCACCCCAAAACCCCCAGACCCCCAAACCCCTCCCAGCACCCCAACCCCCCAGGCACCCCAAAACCCCCACAAGCACCCCAACCCCCCAGGCACCCCAAGCTCCCCCGCCCCCCGCCCCCAAAGCGGGGCTCACCCCCGAAGCAGACCAGCACGGTGTCTCGGTCCACCTGGGTGAGGTGGGTGGCGGCGCGGCCGGGGGGGGCTGCGGGGAAAGGGGGGCCCCGTCACGGCAGGGGGCCCCCCCAAAATGCCTCCCCCTCCCTGAGCCCAAACCTCCCCCCCCCCAACCCCCCCCGGGCTCCAAGCCCCCCCAGACCCCAAATCCCCCTCCGCGACCCCCCAAATCGCCCCCAACCCCCCATTACCCGGGGGTTTCGGGGTTCCCCCGTCCCCAGCAGCTGGAAGTGGAGGCGGCTCCGGGGGGGGCCGGGCTCGGTGCCCCCCCCGCAGGTTTGGGGCTCGGTGGCCCCCACGCAGATTTGGGGGTACGCCTCCCCCGGCACCACCAGCAGCGCGAACAGCCCCCGGGGGGCAGGGCCACGGCCACGCGCTGGGGGGGGGGGAGAGGTCAGGGCACCCCCGGCCGTGCCCCCCACCCCCCGAACCCCCAAATCACCTTGAGGAGCCCGAAGCGGCGCAGGGGGGGGCACCAGCGCAGCAGCAGGAGGGCGGCGGGGAGGGCGGCGCCCAGGAAGGTGCTGCCCCCTGGGGTCCCTGACTGGGGGGTCAGGGGGACCCCACCCCAGAGCGACCCCCCGCCCGGGCCCCCAACTGACCCCCCATGGACCCCCCCAACTGGACCCCAAACTGACCCCCCATGGCACCCTCCATGGACCCCCAAACTGACCCCCCCCATATCTGGGGCACCCCGCTTGTGTGGGGACCCCCATGTCTGCACCCCACAACCGGGGGCCCCCACAACCACACCCCCGGCCTGGGGCCCCCAACTGACCCCCCCATGGACCCCCAAACTGACCTGCCCCCCAGCACCCCCGGACCCCCAAACTGACCCCCCACGGCACCCCCATGGTCCCCCGCACCATATCTGGGGCACCCCGCTTGTGTGGGGACCCCCACATCCGCACCCCACAACCGGGGGCCCCCCACAACCACGCCCCCCGGCCTTGGGCCCCCCCTGTCCGCGCCCCACGCCCCGGCGCCCCCCCCAGACCCCCCGGGCCCCCCTTACCCACGCGGCACCGCAGGCAGCCCTTGGTGTGGGGCACCTTGGAGGAGAGGGGGCCCCGCCTGGGGGCGGGGGTCAGGGGGGCGGCCCCACGGCGGGGGGGACCCGGGGGGCGGCCCCGCGCGGGGGCTGGGGGGCGGCGGGGGGGCCGTTACCGGGGGAGCAGGCGGGAGAGCGGGGAGGGGGCGTCCGGCCGCCGGCGCCGCTGGAAGAGCCCGGGCAGGTGGTGGGCGAGGACCTGGGGGGGCTTCCCTGGGGGCGAGCGACCCGGCTGCCCCCCGGCGCCCCCCGGCGCCCCGGGCCCCACATCCCGGCCCCATGCTGACGCTGGCCCCCACATCCCGGCCCCACAGCAACCCGGGCCCCACATCCCGGCCCCACATCCTGGCCCCACGGTGACCTGGGCCCCCACATCCCGGCCCCACAGCGACCCCAGGCCCCCACATCTCAGCCCCACAGCCGCCTGGACCCCCACATCCCAGCCCCACAGCAACCCGGGCCCCACATCCCGGCCCCACAGTGACCCCAGACCCTCAACAACCCCCCCAACCGAGACATCCCAGCCCCACGGTGACCTGGACCCCACATCCCGGCCCCACAGTGACCCCGGCCCCCACATCCCGGCCCCACAGCGACCCCGGGCCCCCACATCCCAGCCCCACAGCCGCCTGGACCCCCACATCCCGGCCCCACAGCGACCCGGGCCCCACATCCCGGCCCCACAGCGACCCCAGACCCTCAACAACCCCCCCAACCGAGACATCCCAGCCCCACGGCGACCTGGGCCCCCACATCCCAGCCCCACAGTGACCCTGCCCCCCATACCCCAGCCCCACAGCGACCCCAGACCCTCAACAACCCCCCAGGCCCCAGCTCCCCAGCCCCACACCACCCCAGCCCCACATGCCAGCCCCCAGCAGCCCCCCACCGGACAGCGAGAGCAGGACGTCGCTGATGCAGTAGAGCCAGGCGCAGCGGTGGGGCAGGAGCTGGGGGGGGCAGAGGTTTGGGGGGGTCCCCTCTCCAGGGGTGCCCTCTCGGGGGGGGCCCCCCGCTGCCCCCCACCTTCTCCAGCGTGTCCTCGTGCAGCTCGTGCAGGTTGAGGGTGTAGACCCCCTCCTCCGCCCCCACCAGCAGGTACTGATCTGGGGGGGGAGGTTTGGGGGGGTCAGTGGGGAGGGGGTGGGGTGGGGCGCGCCCGGACGCCTGGGTGCCCCCTACCTCGGGTTTCGGGGTGCACCCAGGTGAGGGCGGAGTTGATTCTCAGGGGGCAGCCATTGAAGACCTTGGAGAAGCAGGCGCCCATCTGGGGGGACATGGTCAGCCCCCAAACCCCTGAGCCCCCCAAACACCCTGACCCCCCAAACCCCCAGCCCCCCAGATCCCTGAGCCCCCCAAACACCCTGACCCCCAAAACCCCCAGCCCCCCAGATCCCTGAGCCCCCGAACGACTGGTACCCCAAACCCCCTGAGCCCCCAAAAGCCCTGACCCCCCACCCCTGAGCCCTCCAAAACCCCAAGCCCCCCCCCCAAACCTGACCCCCCCCCCAAGCCCCTGAGCCCCCCCAACCCCTCACCCCCCAAAATCCCTGCCCCCACTCACGTGGACTTTGGGGGTCGGGGGAGCCCGTGGCAGCGGGGTCTCTGCGGGGGGGGTGTGCTCGTTAGCCCCCCCACATTGGGGGTCCCCATCCTGGGGGACCCAGGCGTTCGGGGGGTTACGGGGGGGCACCCACCTCTGGCTCGGCGCTGGCCCAGCCCAGGGGCAGCGGCAAATCGGGGGGCCGGGGGGGCAGGGACCCCCCGGGGAGGGGGCTTGGGGGCTGCCCTCGGCGGGGTCCGGCTCCCGGCCCCCACTCCCAGGGGATGCTTGGGGGGGGGGGGGGTCCGGGGGTCCTGGGGGCAGAGAGGGGTGAGGGGGGCAGCAACCCAATATGGGGGGGTCCCGGGGGGCACCCACCTGTGGGGCTGCGGGGCGGACGGTCAGGCTCCTGGGGGGACGGGGGGGTCAGGGAGCGGGGGGGCCCGGCGTCCGGGGGGGGCCCAGGCGCCCGGGACCCCCCCGGGGCGACCCAAGGGTCGGGGCCCCCCCTCACCGCTCCTCCAGGGCGTCCTCCACCGACTGCAGGAGGCTCCTGGGGCGAGATGGGGGTCAGCCCCACGGCGGGGGGGTCAGCCCCACGGCGGGGGGGACGGGCCCCCGCCCCGGCCCCCCCATCGCTTACTCTTCCTCTCCCAGCAAGGTCCAGTCGCCGTCGTCATCCTCGCTCTGCCGGGCAGGGCAGATGTGGGGGGCAGCCCCATAGCCCCCTTGTGCCCCCCCAGCTGCCCCACAGCCCCACAAGCTGCTCCGCAGCCGCCCCACGGCTGCCCCACAGCTTCCCCACGGCTGCCCCCCAGCCCCCCCAGCTGCCCCATAGCCACCCCCCAGCTGCCCCCAGCCCCCAGCTGCCCCCAGCCACCCCACGGCTGCCCCACGGCCCCCTGTGCCCTCCAAGCTAAGCCCCCACCCCACAGACCCCCCATGCCCCCCACGGCTGCCCCACAGCCTCCCACAGCCAACCCCCAGCCACCCCACAACCGCCCCATAACCCGCCCCAGCTGCCCCACAGCCCCCCCCGGCCCCCCCGACTGCCCCACGGCCGCCCCACAGCCGCCCCTCACCCAGCCGCCGCCGGGCTCCGTCTCCTTCCGCAGGGGGGGCTCGAACTTCAGCTCCTGAACTGGGGGGAACGAAGGGGCCGTGAACGGGGGGGCGGGGGGCGGGGCGGGGTCCCGGGGTCCCGGGGTGCGGGGTCCCGGGGTCCCGGGGTCCCGGGGCGGGGGGCGGGTCCCCCTCACAGGGGGTCTCCGAGGGGCCGCGCTCGTCCTGCGACCGGATCCTGTCCGGGAAAACGTCGTCGTCCTGCGATCCCGGGGGGAACGGGGGGGTCAGGGGCCCTGGGGCACCCCGGCCCCCAAAACCTCCTGGGAACCCCCAACCCCCGCGGAACCCCAAAACTTCCCCAAGTTCCCCCAAAACCTCCCAGGCACCCCACCCCCCCGACCCCCCAAATCTCCCCGAGCCCCCCCAAAACCTCCCAGCGACCCCCCAAACCTCCCCGAACCCCAAATCTCCCCCGACCCCACCCTCGGACACCCCAAAACCTCCCCAGCACACCCCAACCCCCGGTGCCCCCAAACCTCCACCCAGAGACCCCAAACCTCCCAGGACCCCCCCCCCGACATTTTTGGGGCGTCACCTCGGGGTCCCCATCGTCCGGGTGGGGGGACCCCCCCCCGGGGCTCTGGGCCCGAACCAGCCGCTGGAGGCCGAGGTCCCGCGGGAGGGGCTGGGCGGTGAAGGGGTGCTGGGGGGCAGGGGTCAGGGGGTCCCCAAAGCCCCCGTGCCCCCCAAGCCCCCCCGTGCCCCCCAAGTCCCCCTCACCTGCAGCAGCTTGGCGGCCGTGGGGCGTTTTTTGGGGTTCTTGGTCAGCGCCAGTTTGAGGAACTGGTGGAAAGTGGGGGACCTGGGGGGTATGGGAGGGGTCCTGCACCCCGAACACCGCCCTGCACCCCACATACCCCCTTACCCCAGCCCCGGCACCCCCAGCTTCTTCCCCACACCCCAAATATCCCCCCTGCACCCCAATGATCTCCTTATCCCACCCCTGCACCCCAAATATTCACTGTGTCCCCCTGCACCCCAACCGCCCCTGCCCCCAAATATCCTCCCTGCACCCCAACCCCCGTATCCCACCCTGCACCCCAAATACCCCTTGTACCCCCAATATCCCCCGCACCCCAAATATCCCCTCATCCCACCCCCTGCACCCCAAAACCCACCACCGACTCTTCTCCTTCAACTTGGGGGGCTGGAAGCTGCTCTTGGCCATCAGCATCAGCGCCCTGGGGGGGGCACGGACACGGGGGTCGGGGGGTCCCGAGGGGCCCGGGGGGCCGGGGGCGGGGGGTCCCCCTCACCTCATGGGGTGCAGGTCGAAGAGGGGGGGCTGCAGCTCCGCCAGCTCGATGGCGGTGATGCCGAGCGCCCAGACGTCGCAGCGATGGTCGTAGCCCCCCGTCTTCTCCACCGCCGCCACCTCGGGGGCCATCCTGGGGGGCGCAGGGGGGTCCAGCCGGCCGGGCCCCCCCCCGGGCCCCCCCGGCCCCCCGGGGCCGCGCCCGGCCTCCCCCAGCTCACCAGTAAGGGGTCCCGATGAAGGATCGGCGCTTGGCCGCCGCCGTCAGCTCCGCCGACACCCCGAAATCCGCTGGCGGGGGGGGACGGGGGGTTGGGGACCCAGGCGTGCCCCGGGAGAGCCCCCAATATTGGGGGGGACCCAGGTGTCCGGCTGCCCCCCCCCAGTGTCTGGGGGGCACCCCCTGCGCGTCCGCGGGGTGACGCACCCAGTTTGACGTCCCCGCCGTGGGTCAGGAGGATGTTGGCGCCCTGTGGGAGACGGGGCAGCGTCGGGGAGGGGCCCGCGTGGGGCGCCGTGGGGTGCTATGGGTGCTGTGGGGCACTACGGGGTGCTGTGGGGTGCCATGGGGTGCTATGGGGTGCTATAGTGTGCCGTGGGGTGCTATGGGTGCTGTGGGGCACCATGGGGTGCTATAGCGTGCCGTGGGGTGCTGTGGGGTGCTATGGATGCCGTGGGGCGCTGTGGGGCACCATGGGATGCTGTGGGGCATTATGGGCACCGTGGGGTGCTGTGGGGTGTTATGGGTGCTATGGGATGCTATGGGTGCCATGGGGCGCCGTGGGGTACTGTGGGGTGCTATGGGTGCTGTGGGGTACTGTGGGTGCTATGGGTGCTGTGGGGTGCTGTGGGTGCCGTGGGGTGTTGTGGGGTGCCATGGGGTGCTATGGGTGCTGTGGGGTGCTATGGATTCCATGGGGTGCTGTAGGTGCTGTGGGGTGCTATGGGTGCTGTGGGGTGCTATGGATTCCATGGGGTGCTGTGGGGCGCCGTGGGGCGCGTCTCACCTTGACGTCCCGGTGCATCCTGCCCTGGCCGTGGAGATGCTGCAGCCCCTGGGGGTGGGGCGAGGTGTGCGTGGGCCCCTCCCCCCGGGAGGACCCCGGCACCGGGGGGCACCCAGGCCTCGGGTGGGGGGAGGGGGACCCCAGGGACCCCCACCCACCTGCAGGGTCTCTCGGCAGACGAAGGCGATCTGCGCCTCGGCCAGGGGGCCGCTGGCTGCGGGCGGACGGACGGACGGACAGGGGGCTGGGGAGCCCCCAGTGCTCCCCGCGCCCCCAGTGCCCCCCCCCCCCCCCCCAACTTCCGCCCCGGAATCGGCTCCGGGCACAAACAGGAAAACCTGCTTACAACACCCTGCCCCCCGCTCCCACGGGTGGGGGGCGGGGGGCCGCGCGTGGGGGCCCCAACCCCCTGCCCCCCGCCCCCCAGCCCCCGCCCCCCCAGCACCCACCGAGGCAGATCTCCTGCAGGGACCCCCCGCAGAACTCCATGCAGATCCACAGCCGGTCGCTCCTGGGGGAGGGTTAGTGGGGGCGGGGGCTGGGGGCGCGGGGACCCCGAAGTGCCCCCCACCTGAGGTAGCTCCCGAAATAGGCCACGACGTTGGGGTGCCGGCACTGCCGCAGCGTCGCCACCTCCTGCTGCACCCCGCTGCCGTCCTCGCCTGGGGGGCGGGGGGTCAGGGGGCGGGGACCCCCTTTCCCCGGGGGCCCCAGGCGTCCGGGGGCCCCCGCCACCCCCCGGGGTACCTGGCTCCAGCTGGATGATCTTGATGGCGGCCACCTCCCCCGTCCCCGTGTCCCGGGCCTGCGGGGGGACCCCGAAACTCAGCGCCCCCCACACGGGGCAGCCCCGCTGCACCCCAACCCCCCGGGACCCCCCGGGGCACCCCGGTTCCCCGGTCACGGCCCCCCCGCGTGTCCCCCTGTCCCCAGTGCGCCCCAGTGCCCGGCTCTGCTCCCTGCCCCCCCGTCCCCGTGCCCCCCATTCCCCCAGCCCCCTGCAGCTCCCGGTGCCCCCCAGTTCCTGGTGCCCTCTGACCCCCCGTTCCCAGTGCCCCCCAGTCCTCCCAGTTCCCCCCAGTGCCCCCCCGTTCCCAGTGCCCCCAGTCCTCCCAGTTCCCCCAGTGCCCCCCCGTTCCCAGTGCCCCCAGTCCTCCCAGTTCCCCCAGTGCCCCCCCGTTCCCAGTGCCCCCAGTCCTCCCAGTTCCCCCAGTGCCCCCCGTTCCCAGTGCCCCCAGTCCTCCCAGTTCCCCCAGTGCCCCCCCCGTTCCCAGTGCCCCCTGCTCCCAGTGCCCCCCAGTCCCCCCAGTCCCCCACCTTGTAGACCTCCCCGTAGCTGCCCCCCAGCCGCTGCACCAGCTCATATCGCAGCCGCGGGTCCAGTCGCGACACCTCGGGCAGGCTCATGGCGGGGGGTACCCGGCCCCCCAAACCCGGCCCTGTGTGCGCGCCCGTGCCCCCCGCCGGCCCTGCCCCCATGGCCCCGCCCCCCAAAAAGGAGGCGGCGGGAAAAAACAGCGGCCGTTTATTGGCTGATGGAGCGGGGGCGGAGCCCTGGGCACCCCAAAGTCCGGGTCCCCCCAAAGGGCCGGGGGGGCGGGGCAGGAAGCCCCTCAGGTCTGACCCCCCACCCCGGGGACCCCCAGGAGGTGGGGACCCCCAAAACACCTCGGGCTGGGGGTCCCCACTGCACCCCCGGACCCCAACCCCTTCCCCCCGGACCCCTCTTCTCCACCTCCAGCCCCCGGAGCCCCCTCCCCCACGGGGGGGCTCGGGCCCTGGCAGGGTCTCGGGGGGTCTCAGGTTGGGGGGGGTGTCTCGGGGGTCTCAGAAGCCCCTTGTGGGGTCCCAGAGGCCCTGGGGGGGCGGTCAGAGGTCCTTGTACGGTCCCGGGGGTCTTGGGGGGGTCTCAGAGCCCCGGGGGGTCCTGGGGGCTCAGAGGCCCTTGCGGGGTCTCGGGAGGGTCCCGGGGGGTCTCAGAGGCCCTTGCGGGGTCCCAGGGGGTCCGGGGGGGGTGTGTGTCTCAGAGGCCCTTGCGGGGTCCGGGGGGTCCCAGGGGTCAGAGGCCCTTGCGGGGTCCCAGGGGTCCCGGGGGTCTCAGAGGCCCTTGCGGGGTCCCGGGGGGGTCTGGGGGGGCTCAGAGGCCCTTGCGGGGTCCCAGGGGTCCCGGGGGGGTCCCGGGGGCTCAGAGGCCCTTGCGGGTCCGGGGGGTCCCGGGGCTCAGAGGCCCTTGCGGGGTCCCGGGGGGCTCAGAGGCCCTTGCGGGGTCCCAGGGGTCCCGGGGGTCCCGGGGCTCAGAGGCCCTTGCGGGGTCTTGGGGGGTCCCGGGGCTCAGAGGCCCTTGCGGGGTCTCGGGAGGGTCCCGGGGGGGTCTCAGAGGCCCTTGCGGGGTCCCGGGGGGTCCCGGGGGCTCAGAGGCCCTTGTGGGGTCCCGGGGTCCCCGGGGGGTCCCGGGGCTCAGAGGCCCTTGCGGGGTCCCGGGGGGGGTCCCGGGGGGGTCCCGGGGGCTCAGAGGCCCTTGCGGGGTCCGGGGGGGGTCCCGGGGGCTCAGAGGCCCTTGTGGGGTCCCGGGGGTCCCCGGGGGGGTCCCGGGGGCTCAGAGGCCCTTGCGGGGTCCCGGGGGGGGTCCCGGGGGGGCCCGGGGGCTCAGAGGCCCTTGCGGGGTCCCGGGGGGGTCCCGGGGGGGCCCGGGGGCTCAGAGGCCCTTGCGGGGTCTCTTGAGGAAGGCCAGGGTGTAGTCGCTGGGCGCCGCCTTCTGCTTCTTGAGCTGCACCTGGGACTGGGCCGTCAGCTGGAGCTTGATGGCGCTGGAGTTGATCTTGGGGGCGCGCAGCAGGTCCTTCATCCCCTTCATCTTCTCGCTCTGGAACACCAGCACCAGGCCCCCGGGCGCGGGCGGCGGCGGCGGCGGGGGGCCCGTGGCGGGAGGGGCGGCGGCGGCGGCGGCGGGGGCAGAGGGGCTCCTCGGGCGCGGGCCGGGGGGCCGGCGGCGGTCGGGGGCTTCTTGGGGAGAGGGGCTCTTCGGGCTTGGACTCGCGGCGGGGCCCCGGCGGCGGCCCTCCCGGGGTCCTCGCTGCCGGCGTCCTCGTCCTCGGGGGTCGGCGTCCCGCGACACCAGCGTCACCTTCTGACGGACCTGGGGGCGGGCAGGGGGTCCGGGGTCACCGCGAGGGACACAGGGGACACGCAGGGGTCCAGGAGGACGCACAGGGCGTCTGGGGTCACCGCGAGGGACACAGGGGACACGCAGGGGGTCCGGGGTCACCGCGAGGGATGCGCAGAGGGACACACAGGGGGTCTGGGGTCTGGGGTCACCGCACGGGACACGGGGGACACACAGGGGTCCAGGAGGACACGCAGGGGTCCGGGGTCACCATGAGGGACACGGGGGACACGCAGGGGTCCGGGGTCACCATGAGGGACACGGGGGACACACAGGGGGTCCGGGGTCACCACGAGGGACGCGCAGGGGGACACACAGGGGTCCGGGGTCACCACGAGGGACACGGGGGACACGCAGGGGTCCGGGGTCACTGCAAGGGACACGGGGGACACGCAGGGGTCCAGGAGGACACACAGGGGTCCGGGGTCACCACGAGGGACACGGGGGACACGCAGGGGGTCTGGGGTCACCACGAGGGACGCGCAGGGGGACATGCAGGGGTCCGGGGTCACCGCACAGGACACGGGGGACACGCAGGGGTCCAGGAGGACACACAGGGGGTCTGGGGTCACCGCGAGGGACGCACAGGGGGTCCGGGGACCCACACAGGGGTCTGGAGGGGGACACAGGGGACACACAGGGGGCCCGGGGGGGACACACACAGGGGGTCTGGGGTCACCTCAGGGGACATGGGGGCCCCTGGAGACCCCCCAGAGGTTACCGGGGACCCCAGGTAGGACATGGGGGACCCCAGGGACCCCCCAGGGCCCCCCCAAACCTCACCTGCCCATCGGGAGCATCTGAGGCAGAGCGCCAGCCGCGCCGCGGGGCTGCCCCGTCCTCCCCCGGGCCCCCCGGGCCCCCGCGCCCCTGGGGTCCCCCACGTTCCCGGGGTCCCCAAGCCCCGGGGAGCCCCCAAGCCCCCCGACCTGCCCGTCGAAGCGGCCGAGGGACTGGACGAGGAAGGTGGCCCAGCCGACGTGCAGCACGGGCGTGGGGCTGCCCTCCTCCCACTTGCAGATGCCGTCGTAGAAGCGCAGGAGGTGGGCGAAGCACTCGGGGTCCTGCAGCGCCGAGACCCCCGCCCCGGGGCTGGGGGGCGCGTGGGGACCCCCGGGGCCAGGCGGCCCCCCAAAAGGGGGGGCGGGCGCCCCAACACGCGGCGTGCCGCACGGGGGACCCCCCCCCCCACGGTGGGCAGGGGGCCGTCTGCCAGCGGGGACCCCCAAGTGCAGCCCCCCCCCCATACGTGGGGCACCCCCTTGGGCCCCCCCAAATGCAGCCCCCCGTAGCACACCCCAATGCAGCCCCCGATACCTGGGCACCCCCTGGACCCCCCCAAACGCAGGCTCTCTCTGTGGGGCGCCCCACAGCAGGAACACCCCCCAGCCCAGCGTTGCCTGCGGGCACCCCACCCCAAACGGGGGCTCCCCCCTGTGTGGGGCAGCGCGAATGGGGACCCCCGGATGTGGGGCACCCCCAGGCACCCCAAATGGTGACCCCCAGACGCGGGCCCCCAAAATGCCACCCCCAGAGGTGAGGGCCCCCCCGACGTGCCGCCACCCCCCCAAACGCAGCACCCCACGGCAGGGACGCCCCACGCGAGGCAGACCTCCCCCGTGGGGCGCCCCACGCCCAGGGCCCCCCCAACCCGGGGCCCCCCACCTCGGCGCCGTCGCCCTCCCCGGGGGCTCGGCGGCGTTGGCCGCCTCCTTCAGCAGGTTGGGGATGACGTCGTTGGCCACGTCGAAGAACTCCTTGTAGATCTCCTCGTCCTCCCGGCAGTAGTTGTAGCTGTGGGGCAGAGACGGGGGGCTGGGGGGCTGCCCCACGGCGCTGAGGGGGGGCTGCCCCACGGCCACAGAGGGGGCTGGGGACCCCCGAGAGGGACACGGAGCCCGGGGAGGGAGGGGGGACCCCTGAGAGCCCAGCCCGAACCCAGGCAGGGACACCCCCTCTTCCCAGCCCCACGGCGCCCCATAGCCCTGGCAGGGTGGGGGGGCACAGGCTGCCCCACAGCTGCAGAGAAGGACACAGACACCCTCCCCCCCCGAGAGGGCTGGGGACCCCCGAGAGGGACCCCAAGAGCCCAGCCCGCTGCCAGGCAGGGCCACCCCCTGTTCCCAGCCCCATGGCTGCCCCACGGCTCTGATGGGGGGGAGCACAGGCCACCCCACAACCCCAAAGGGGGATACTGACCCCCAAGAGCCCAGCCCCGTCCCAGGCAGGGCCACCCCTGTTCCCAGCCCCACGGCTGCCCCACGGCCCCCACCCCCAACAGCGACACAGAGAAAGAGAGACCCCCCCAGACAGCCCCCCGGCCCCCGGCGAGGGCTGGGGACCCCGAAGACCCCGGGCCCCCATCGCCCCCAGCTCACTCCTGGATGACGGTGGCCGTGTCGGCCCAGGCCTCCAGCGCCTCCTTGACGTTCTTGTTGCGGCAGTGGTACCCGGCCAGGTACATGTAGGGGTAGATGTGCTCGTTGTTGTAGTAGGTCCGCGCCGAGAGGATGCCCTGGGACGGGGGCCGGGGTGGGGGGTCAGCCCCACACCCTGCCCCACGGCGCCCGGCCCCACGGCGCCCGGCCCCACGGCTCACCTTGTGGTAGATGGTGAGGGGGTCGGGTCTGCCCGGGGTGGGCTCCAGCTCCTCCAGGTCGGCCAGGTTGCCCAGAGCCATGGGGTATCTGCGGGGAAGGTCGGGGGGCCAGCCCCACGGCGGGTCGGGGGGCCGCCCCACGGCGGGTCGGGGGGCCGGCAGCCCCACGGCGGGTCGGGGGGTGGGGGGGAAGCCTCTCACCTCTCCAGGTGCCCCAAGTCGTAGAGCAGCCAGAGCAGGCGCTGCAAGGGCAGAGGAAGGAGGAGCTGGGGGGTGCCCCACGGCCGCCCCCCCTGCCCCACGGCCGGCCCCACGGCCGCCCCACCTGCTGGAGCTGCAGCAGCTCGAGGCTGTCGGTGTGCAGGTCGATGGAGGGGTTGATGGCGCAGACCATGAAGGCCACCTCCATGTGCCGCGTGCAGCGCAGGTACGAGCCCTTCAGGTAGAGCCAGCTCTGGGGGGGACACGGGGACCGGCGGTGACACAGGTGACATCCGCCCGCGTCCCCCTGCGTCCCCCCACCCCCGCCGAGGCACCCGCGCTCTCCGCCACGCTGCTGGCACTGTCTGTCCCCGCCCGTCCTCGTTGTCCCCAGCTGCCCGTGTCCCCCGTCCCCCCCCGTCCCCCTGGGTGTCCCCCCATCCCCATCTCCCCTTGTCTCTGTCCCTTTGTGTCCCCATCCCTGTCCCCTTGAACGCCCCCCATGCCCATCCTTGTCCCCCTGTGTCCTCCCTGTCCCCATGGCCATGCCCCTGGGTGTCCCCTGTCCTGCCCCCCCAGCCACGCCACCGTTCCCGGTCTGTCCCCTCCAGCCCCTGTCACCCCTCTCCCTGTCCCCCCCGTGTCCCCCCGCCCCGTCCCCACCCTCCCGGCCACGCTGGCATTGACCATCTGTCCCCTCCAGTCCTTGTCACCCCTCTCCCTGTCCCCCATGTCCCCCGTGTCCCCCCGCCCCGTCCCCCACCCTCCCGGCCACGCCACCGTTCCCGGTCTGTCCCCTCCAGCCCCTGTCACCCCTCTCCCTGTCCCCTGTGTCCCCCCGCCCCGTCCCCACCCTCTCGGCCACGCCACCGTTCCCGGTCTGTCCCCTCCAGCCCCTGTCCCCCCCCGTGTCCCCCCGCCCCGTCCCCACCCTCTCGGCCACGCCGGCGTTCACGGTCTGTCCCCGCCGGTCCTCGTTGCCCTTGCCGTGCCAGGTGACCTCGGCCGTCTGCTCGCCGCCGGCCCCGAAGGCCACCCAGGCGTGGTCCTCGGACAGGGCCAGGTGGACGTCGGGCAGCCCCAGGGCCTGGCAGGCCCCCACCACCGCGAAGGCCACCCCCGAGCTGTCCAGCTTCGTCCCTGGGGGGCGGGGGCGTGGGGCCGGCTCAGGGGGGCTGCCGCCCCACGGCCCCCCCGGGGTCCGCACGCGGCTGCGGGGCCGTCCCGCCGTGGGGTGGCCCCTAAGTGAGCCCCGAGCGCTGCGGGGCAGGCCAGACACCCTGCGGGCTGGGGGGCGGCCCCCAAAGCGACCCCCGAGCGCTGTGGGGCAGCCCACAGCCCCGTTATCATCTACGGGGCGGCCCCCCGGGGTCACCCAGCAGGGGGTGTCCCTCACAGACGCTGTGGGGCAGGCCCTAAGGTGACCCCCAAGCACCGTAGGGCACCCCACAGCCCCCTTGGCTGCCATGGGGCAGCCCCCAAAATGACCCCAAGCACCGTGGGGCACCCCACAGCCCTCTTATCAGCTGTGGGGCAGCCCCAAAGTGACCCCAAGCCCTACGGGGCAGGCCCCAAACTGACCCAAACCACTGTGGGGCAGCCTACAGACCCTTTGTCAGTTATGGGGCACCCCCCAGTGTGACCCCAAGCCCCACAGGGCACCCCCCAGCCCCCTCAGCTGCCATGGGGCACCCCCAAAGTGACCCCCACCACCATGGGGCAGCCCACAACCCCCTTACCAGCTGTGGGGCAGCCCTCAAAGTGACCCCAAGCCCCGCAGGGCACCCCACTGACCCCATGTCAGTTATGGGGCAGCCCTCAAAGCGACCCCAAGCCCCGTGGGGCACCCCACTGACCCCATGTCAGTTATGGGGCAGCCCTCAAAGCAACCCCAAGCCCTGTGGGGCACCCCACTGGCCCCACGTCAGTTATGGGGCAGCCCTCAAAGCAACCCCAAGCCCTGTGGGGCACCCCACTGACCCCATGTCAGTTATGGGGCAGCCCTCAAAGCGACCCCAAGCCCCGTGGGGCACCCCGCTGACCCCGTATCAGTTATGGGGCAGCCCTCAAAGCGACCCCAAGTCCCGTGGGGCACCCCACAGCCCCCCCAGCTGCCGCGGGGCAGCCCGCAGCTCCCCCTGACCGGTGATGAAGCTGAAGAGGGACTGGATGTGGGCCCGATCCTTGAAGTAGGAGCGGCTGAGGCTGTTCCAGATGACGTCGGAGACTTTCTTCACCAGGTCCCGGGAGGAGAAGCCGTCGGGACGGGGGTAGAGGGAGAGGTCCACGGCCCCCCGGATCTGGGCGGTGAAGCGGGCGTAGAGGGCGGCCACGATGGAGAGCTCGGCCACGGGGAAGTAGGCGAGGGTGTGGGGCTCGGGGCCCGGGCGGGCCTCGAAGCTGATGCCGGGGACGTTGGTGGGGAGGACGCGGTTGACGGCCAGGAAGTGCTCGACGAAGCCCAGCACCAGCGAGAGCAGCACCAGGTCGGGCTCCGGCTGCCGCAGCTCGGCCTCGAAGAGCCGCACCACGGCCCCCACCGAGCGCAGCGGGAAGAGGGCCTTCTGCCAGGCCTTCAGCCCCATGGCGGCGCCTGGGGGGCACGGGGGATGAGGAGGGGGCACGGGGCTGTGGGGTGGGGGACGGGGAGGGGCTGAGGAGGGGGATACGGGGCTGTGGGGCGGGGAGGGGGACACGGGGTTGGGGAGGGGCTGCGGGGTGGGGGAGGGGTCAGGGAGGGGGAGGAGCGGTGCGGTGGGGTGGGGAGGGGGACATGGGGTTGGGGAGGGGCTGCGGGGTGGGGAGGGGGTCAGGGAGGCGGGAGGGAGCTGTGGGGGTGGGGGCAGGGGAGGGAGGGGTTACGGGGTGGGGAACGGGGTCAGGGAGGGGAGGGGAATAGGGAGGGGAGGGGAATAGGGAGGGGAGGGAGTAGGGAGCTGTTCCCCGCCGCCCCCGGGCCTGCTGAGGAGCCCCACGAAGCCCCCGGCCCCTCGCTCCCCGCAGGCCCCGCCGCCCCCCGCGGGTCCCCCCGGGCCCGCTCCCGCGGCTGCCCGACCCCCGGGCCCCCCCGCCGCCCCTCACCGTGGCCGCCGCCGCCGCGGCGGGCAGCGCGGGGCACGACGGGAGTGGGCGTGGCCGCCGCGCGGGGCACGACGGGAGTTGTAGTCGGGGCGCGCGGGGGCTGCCGGGACGGTGGGGGAGTCCCGCGGCCGCCATCTTACACCCCCCCCCCCCGCGGGGCCCGGTTTCACCCCGAATCGCCCCAAAGGCCGCAATTCCACCCCGAACCCCCCGATTTCACCCCAAATCCCCCGGCCCCCACCCCCCAGTCACCCCAAAGGTGCCAACTGCACCCCAAGTGGGCCTCAGGGCCCCGATTTTACCAAAATCCTCCCCAAAGGCCCCGATTTCCCTGCAATTCGCCCCAAAAGCCCCGATCCCCCCCCCCAAATTTTCCCAAAGGCCCCCATCTCCTCCCAAATCAGCCCAATCTCCCCCAAAGCCCCTCTCTCCCCCCAATTCACCCCAAACGCCCGATTTTATCCCAAATCACTCGAAAGGCCCCAATCTCCCCCAAAGCCCCTCTCTCCCCACCGTTTCCCCAAAGGCCCCGCTCTGCCCCAAAACCTCCCCAGGGCTCCAATCTCCCCCAAAAGCCCCAATCTCCCCCAAATCCCCCAGAGGCCCCAATCTCCCCACAGTTCCCCCAAACCCCCACTCTCCCCCCAAATCCCCCAGCGCTCCGATCTCCCCCAAATCCCCCAGTGCTCCAATCTCCCCCTATTCCCCCCAAAGGCCCCAATCTCTCCCCAAAGGCCTCAATCTCCCCCAAATCCCCCAAACCCCGCACTCTCCCCCAAATCCCCTCCAGTGCTCCAATCTCCCCACAGTTCTCCCCAAACCCCCACTCTCTCCCCAAATCCCCCAAGCCCCCAATCTTCCCCAAATCCCCCAGTGCTCCAATCTCCCCCTATTACCCCTCCAAATTCCCCCAAAGGCCCCAATCTACCCCCTATTCCCCCCAAACCCCCAATCTCTCCCCAAATCCCCCCAAGCCCCCACTCTCCCCCAAATCCCCCCAAGCCCCCCGCTCTCCCCAAATCCCCTCCAGTGCTCCAATCTCCCCCTATTCCCCCCGAAGGCCCCAATCTCCCCCCTATTCCCCCCAAACCCCCGCTCTCCCCCAAATCCCTCCAGTGCTCCAATCTCCCCCTATTCCCCCCGAAGGCCCCAATCTCTCCCCAAATGCCCCCAAGCCCCCGCTCTCCCCCAAATCCCCCAGTGCTCCAATCTCCCCCTATTCCCCCCCGAAGGCCCCAATCTCCCCCTATTCCCCCCAAACCCCCCGCTCTCCCCCAAATCCCCCAAGCCCCCGCTCTCCCCCAGCCCCCCCCCAGCCCCCCACGCCCTCCCCACCCCCGAAGGCAGCGGGGCCGGGGCGGTTTCCCCCGCCTTTATTGGGGCGCGGGGGCTCAGCGGCGGCGCTGGGGCAGGCAGAGCCCCCCGTGCTGGCGGGAGCGCGCGGCCCCCGCTTTGCAGGCGCAGCGGAAGGAGCCGCTGGTGTTGACGCAGCGCTCGTGGCGGCACCGCAGCCCCCCCCGGCTCGGCTCCCGGCACTCGTCGATGTCTGCGGGCGACCGGGGTCAGGGACCCCCGTAAACACCCCCGCCCCCCCGCCCCGGGACCCCCCGAACCCGCCCCGCGGACCCCTGGGGCGGCAGGGCCCGGTGACCCCACTGGTGTCCCCCAAACACCCCCCCCCTCCCCAGCGCCCCCGGTACAGCCCAGCACCCCTTGCAGGGGTCAATGTCTAGGGAGGGGTCCCCAAAGCCAGCCCCCTTTCGGGGTCCCTGCTGTCTGGGGGGTCCCCCATATGCATCCCAAAGCCAGCCCCCCCGGGGTCCCTGCTGTCTGGGGGCTCCCCATATGCACCCCAATGCCCCCTAAAACAGGCCAGCGCCCCCCGCCTTTGGGGACCCTGCTGTCAAGGGGGCTCCCCCAAAGCCAGCCCCCCCCCCCCTTGGGGTCCCTGGTGTCTGGGGGCTCCCCAAAGCCAGCCCCCTTGGGGTCCCTGCTGTCTGGGGGGCTCCCCATATGCACCCCAATGCCCCCTCCCAACAGGGACCCCCAAAACAGGCCAGCACCCCTTTGGGGGACCCTGGGGTGTGCGTGTCCCCCCCCCAACAGGGACCCCAGTGCTTGGGGGGAGGGGGGGCGGCCCCCGCTCCGCTTTGGGGGCACCCGGGGGCTCACCCAGGCAGCGGGTGCGGGAGGGGTCGGGCTGGAAGCCGGGGGGCACTCGCAGCCCGGGCGGGGGAAGGAGCGGAGGCAGCGGCCCCCCCCGGGGCAGGGGCACTCGGCCGAGTCCTCCTCCGAGCTCTCCTCGCCTGGGGGCACACGGGGGCTGGGGCCTGGGGGCTCCAGGGGGGTCCCAGGGTTGGGGGTCCCTGGGGGCTGGGGGTCCCAGGGCTGAGGTTTGGGGTCCCCAGGGGAGGATCCCAGGGTTGGGGGCTCCCTGGGGGCTGGGGGGTCCCAGGGCTGAAGTTTGGGGTCTCCAGGATGTGGGGTCCCCACGTTGGGGGGTCCCTGGGGAATATGGGGGTCCCAGGGCTGAGGTTTGGGGTCCCCAGGATGTGGGGTCCCCACGTTGGGGGTCCCTGGGGGCTGTGGGGGTCCCAGGGCTGAGGTTTGGGGTCCCCAGGCGGGAGGATCCCAGGGTTGGGGGTCCCTGGGGCTGGGGGGTCCCAGGGCTGAGGTTTGGGGTCCCCAGGATGTGGGGTCCCCACGTTGGGGGGGGTCCCTGGGGGCTGTGGGGGTCCCAGGGCTGAGGTTTGGGGTCCCCAGGCGGGAGGATCCCAGGGCTGGGGGTCCCTGGGGGCTGGGGGGTCCCAGGGCTGAGGTTTGGGGTCCCCGGGGGTCCCTGGGGGCTGTGAGGGTCCCAGGGCTGAAGTTTGGGGTCTCCAGGATGTGGGGTCCCCACGTTGGGGGGTCCCTGGGGAATATGGGGGTCCCAGGGCTGAGGTTTGGGCCCCCCCATGATGATGGCTTGGGGGTCCCAGGGGTGCTTGGGGGTCCTGGGGGGTTTGGGGGTCCCACGGTGTTTGGGAGTCCCGGGGGCTTTGGGGGTCCCGGGGACGCTCAGGGGCCCCGGGGACGGTCGGGGGCCCCACGGTGTTTGGGGGCCCCGTGGGGTTGGGGGTCCCGCGGGGTTGGGGGTCCCACGGGGTTGGGGGTCCCACCTCTGCGGGGCCCCCCCAGGCCGAGGGGGCTGACGTCCCAGAAGGAGTTGCTCTCGCTCTGCGAGGAGGAGCACTGCAGGCCTGGGGGGCCCGCGTCACCCCCGGCCCCCCCAGCCCCCCACGCCCCATAGGGACCCCCCCATACCCCATAGGGACCCCCCATATCCCATAGGGCCCCCCTTAGGGCCCCCTCATACCCCATAGGGCCCCCCATAGCCCCCCAGCCCCTGATATCCCACAGGGCCCCCCATAGGCCTCCCCCAGCCCCCCATATCCCTTAGGGGCCCCCATACCCCATAGGGCCCCCCTCATACCCCATAGGGCCCCCCATAACCCCTCAGTCCCCCCATATCCCATAGGGCCCCCCCATAACCCCTCAGTCCCCCATATCCCATAGGGCCCCCTCATACCCCATAGGGCCCCCCATAACCCCTCGGTCCCCTCATACCCCATAGAACCCCCCATAGGCCCCCCAATATCCCATAGAGCCCCCCATACCCCATAGGGCCCCCGATATCCCATAGGGCCCCCCATAGGCCCCCCCATACCCTCATAGGCCCCCCCATGCCCCGTAGAGCCCCCCACGCCCCCTTAGGGCCCCCCATAACCCATAGGCCCCCCATACCCACAGCCCCCCCGCCCCCCGCTCTCCCCGCTCACCTGGGGGCCGGGGGGGGCAGGGCCGGCAGTGGTGCCCCCAGCCGGCCCCCCCCCGGCAGCAGCACTCGTCCAGGGCCAGGGGGCCCCCCCCGAGGGGAGCCCCGCACACCCCCTCCTCGCCCCGCCGCTGCCAGCACACGTCCCGCCGCTCCGGGGGGGGCCGCTCGGGGGGGGCGCGCTCTGCGGGGCACGGGGCTCGCACGGGGCTCGCACGGGGACCACGGGGCTCGCACGGGGCTCGCATGGGGCTCGCACGGGGACCACAGGGCTTGCACAGGGCTCGCACAGGGACCACGGGGCTCGCATGGGGCTCGCACGGGGCCCACGGGGCTCGCACGGGGCTCGCACGGGGACCACGGGGCTCGCACGCCTCACGTGCAGGCTCAGACACCCACACCGGCCTCGCACGGGGCTCGCACGGGGACCACGGGGCTCACATGCCTCACGTGGGGGCTCACACACCCACACCAGCCTTGCACAAGGGCTCACACGAGGATCACGGGGCTCGCACGGGGTTCACACACCCACACCGGCCTCACACGGGGCTCGCACGGGGACCACGGGGCTCGCACACCCACACCGGCCTCGCACAGGGCTCGCACAGGGACCACACGGCTTGCACAGGGCTCGCACGGGGACCATGGGGCTCGCACGGGGCTCGCACGGGGACCGTGGGGCTCACACACCCACACCGGCCTCGCACAGGGGCTTGCACAGGAACCACGGGGCTCACATGCCTCACGTGGGGGCTCGCACACCCACACCAGCCTTGCACAAGGGCTCACACGAGGATCACGGGGCTCGCACGGGGCTCACACACCCACACCGGCCTCGCACGGGGCTCGCACGGGGCCCACGGGGCTCACACGCCTCGCACAGAGGCTCACACGCCCACACCAGCCTCGCACGGGGGCTTGCACGGGGACCACAGGGCTCGCACAGGGCTTGCACGAGCATCACAGGGCTCACACGCCCAAATCAGCCTTGCACAGGGGCTCGCACGAGGATCACGGGGCTCGCACGGGGCTCACACACCTCGCACGGAAGCTTGCACACCCCCCCCCCCAGCCTCGCACAGGGGCTCACATGCCTCACATGGGGCTCGCACGAGGATCACGGGGCTTTACACGGGGCTCGTGTGCCTCGCACGGGGCCTTGCACAAACTCAGGTGCCTCGCATGGCCCTTGCACACCCCTACATCCCTCGCACGGCCCTTGCGCACCTTTGTGCCCCCTTGCACGCCCCACATGCCCTCACACGCCCCTTGCACGCCTTCGTGCCCCCTTGCATGCCCCTTGCACGCCCCACATCCCCTCGCACGCCCCTCACACGTCCCTCACGCAGCCCTTGCACGCCCCCACATTCCCTTGCACGCCCCCCACGCCCTCACATGCCCCCGCACGGCCTTTGCACGCCCACGCTCACACTCGCACGGCCTTTGCACGCCCCTCCCCGCCCTCGCCCGCCCCTCGCAGGTACCGCGCACACCTCTACGTCCCCTTGCAAGACCCTCGCACGCCTCCCCACGCCCTCGCACGCCCTTGCGCGCCCTCGCGCGCCGCGGGCGCTCACCGGGCTCGGGGGGGGGCAGGCAGCGGCGCTGCAGCGGGTGGTAGCGGGTGCCGGGGGGGCAGGTGCAGCGGAAGGAGCCGCGCGTGTTCTCGCACGCCCCGTCCACGCAGTTGGACTCGTCCAGGCACTCGTCCACGTCTGGGGGTGGGGGGTGGCTCGTGGGGACCCCCGGGACCCCACGAACTCGCCCAGGGACCCCCAGGACCCTCAGGGACCCCCGGCACCACCCCCACCCCCCCCCCGGGGTGCCCCCGCACCCCAGCAGCCCGCGACGTATCGCGGCCCTGCCTGCCCCCTGCCCCCATTGCCCCCATGGCCCCCACTGCCCCCATGGCCCCATTGCCCCCTACTGCCCCCATTGCCCCATTGTGCCCCATTGCCCCCCATCGCTCCCCAGTCCCCGACTGCTCCCGATTGCTCCCCATTGCCCCCCACTGCCCCCCAACTGAGCCCCATTGAACCCATTGCCCCCCGGCCCCCCGCACCCAGGCACTGCAGCAGCCCGCTGTCGTAGTCGAAGCCCTGCTTGCCCCCATGGCCCCCCATGGCCCCCCATGGCCCCCCGGCCCCCCGGCCCCCCGCACCCAGGCACTGCAGCAGCCCGCTGTCGTAGTCGAAGCCCTGCTTGCCCCCATGGCCCCCCATGGCCCCCCATGGCCCCCGGCCCCCCGGCCCCCGCACCCAGGCACTGCAGCAGCCTGCTGTCGTAGTCGAAGCCCTGCTTGCCCCCCATGGCCCCCCATGGCCCCCCATGGCCCCCCATGGCCCGCCCATGGCCCCCCGGCCCCCGCACCCAGGCACTGCAGCAGCCCACTGTCGTAGTCAAAGCCCTGCTTGCCCCCATGGCCCCCCATGGCCCCCCATGGCCCGCCCATGGCCCCCCGGCCCCCCGCACCCAGGCACTGCAGCAGCCCGCTGTCGTAGTCGAAGCCCTGCTTGCCCCCATGGCCCCCCATGGCCCCCCATGGCCCCCCATGGCCCCCGGCCCCCAGCCCCGCACCCAGGCACTGCAGCAGCCCACTGTCGTAGTCAAAGCCCTGCTTGCCCCCCATGGCCCCCCATGGCCCCCCATGGCCCCCCCATGGCCCCCGGCCCCCCAGCCCCCCGCACCCAGGCACTGCAGCAGCCCGCTGTCGTAGTCGAAGCCCTGCTTGCAGTAGCACTCGTAGCCCGGCTGCGTGTTGACGCATTTCCCCTCCTTGCAGATCTCGGCCCCGAAGAGGCCGCACTCGTCGATGTCTGCGGGGGCGTCAGGGCCAGGGACCCCCGCGACGGGGGCGGACCCCGGGGACCCCCAGGGGATGGGGGACACCCCTCCTCCTCCCCCCCCCCCGGGGACAAAGGGGGGGGGGACCCAGGGGGCACGGGGGGCCTCCGGGGGGCAGGGGGACCCCCCCCGAGGGACACGGGGACCCCCAGGGGACACAGGGACCCCCCCCCCAGGGGGACAGAGGGACCCCCAGGGGACATGGGCACCCTAAGGGGACAGGGGGACTCCCAGGAGACCCTCACGGGGGGAGGGGGACCCAGGGGACAGAGACCCACAGGGGGACAAAGGGACCCCCCTGGGGGAGAGGGGGACCCCCCCGGGGGATGGAGGGACCCCCCCGGCGGACAGAGACCCCCAGGGGACAGGGGCACGGGGGACCCGGCGGCTGAGTGCCTGGGGAATGGGGACGGCGATGGGCACGGGGGCGTGGGGACCCCAAGGGGTGGGGACACGGGCGGGGGGCACGGGGGGCTCACCCCGGTGCACAGGGACCCCGTAGTCGAGGCCGTTGTCGTCCTGGATGAAGCCCTTCCCGTCGGGGCAGAGCGCCAGGAACTCGGCTGGGGGGTGTCAGGTGGGGGGTCCCGCACCCCAAACCGCACCCGGGGCCCCCCACGCGCAGAGCGGACCCAGGGGGTGGGGAGCCCCTCCCCAGCCCGCACGGACCCCCGGACACCCCAAGGGTCCCCTCGCTGGGCCCCCGAGGAGGGGACAGGGCTGGGGTCCAACTCACCGGGGACCCCCAGCCCCACCCTAGACCCCCCCGGACCCCCAAGGGTGGGGGTAACACCCTGCTGGGGACCCCCAGACCCACTGCAGCCCCCAGCCCCATCCCGGCCCCCAAGGAGGGGACAAGGCAGGGGTAACACCCCGCTGGGGACCCCCAGCCCCACCCTTGAGCCCCCAGGACCCCTGAGGAGGGGACAGGGCTGGGGTCCAACTCACCTGGGGACACCCAGACCCACTGCAGCCCCCCAGCCCCATCCCGGCCCCCCAAGGAGGGGACAAGGCAGGGGTAACACCCCGCTGGGGACCCCCAGACCCACCCTTGAGCCCCCAGACCCCCGAGGAGGGGACAGGGCTGGGGTACCTCTCACCGGGGACCCCCAGCCCCACCCTAGAGCCCCCAGGACCCCAAGCCCCCCAAGGAGGGGTGGAGATGGGGTAACACCCCGCTGGGGACACCCAGACCCACTGCAGCCCCCCAGCCCCATCCCGGCCCCCAAGGAGGGGACAAGGCAGGGGTAACACCCCGCTGGGGACCCCCAGACCCACCCTTGAGCCCCCCAGACCCCCTGAGGAGGGGACAGGGCTGGGGTCCAACTCACCGGGGACCCCCAGCCCCACCCTAGAGCCCCCAGGACCCCAAGCCCCCCCAAGGAGGGGTGGAGATGGGGTAACACCCCGCTGGGGACCCCCAGCCCCACCCTTGAGCCCCCAGACCCCCCGAGGAGGGGACAGGGCTGGGGTCCAACTCACCGGGGGCCCCCCGCCCCACCCTAGAGCCCCCAGCCCCCTCCAGCCCCCCCCAGGGGTCCCGGCCGGGGCCCCGCGCCCCGTACCGGAGGAGGGGAGGGGGCAGGGGTACACCTCGCAGTGGTCCCCCCAGCCGGCGCCCAGCGAGCAGCAGCACTCCCCCCGCGTCACGTTGGTGCCCAGCACCGAGTCGCAGAAGACGGGGTCGTCGAAGTTGAGGTAGCACTCCTTCCGGGGGGCCGGGGGCTCCCGCGCTGAGACCCCGCCGCCACCCGTCACCGCCGGCTGGCCCCGGAGCCCCCCGGGGCCCCCAGTCCCTTGGGGACCCCCAGGAACCCTCCCCAGCCCCCCGGAAGCCCAGACCCCTGGAGCCGCCCCCAGCCCCCCGGGGATCCCCGGTGCTCCCCAGAGCCCCCCAGACCCCTGGAGACCCCAGCCCCTTGGGGACCCCCAGCCCCCCCCCTCCAGCTCCCCCATCCCCCAGCGACCCCCATCCTGCAGGGACCCCCCCATCCCCCCGGTGCCCCCCAGACCCCTGGAGCCCGCCTGATCCCCAGCCCCCTGCAGAACCCAGCCCCCCAGCCCCTTGGGGACCCCTACAGACCCCCAACCCCTTGGGGACCCCCAGCCCCCAGGGACCCCCCAGCCTCCTGGAGCCCCCAGCCCCCATGGACCCCTTCAGCCCCCCAGACACCCCCCCATGGACCCCTTCGGCCCCCCAGATCCTCTCCCCCCCCCCCAGACCCCTAGAGATCCCCCAGCCCCTTGGGGACCCCCACGGACCCTCCCCAGCCCCCTGGAGCCCCCAGCCCCCCCGGCCCCCCCCCAGGCCCACCCTGGCAGCTGCGGCGGTCGGGCGAGGGGCTGAAGCCGGGGGGGCAGAGGCAGGCGAAGGAGCCCTCCAGGTTGGTGCAGGCGCCGTGGGGGGCGCAGAGCCCCGCGTCCAGCGCACACTCGTCGATGTCTGCGGGAGCCGCCGGCCTCGCACGCCCCTCGCGCAAAGCACGTGGGCGCGGGGCCCCCCAACCTTGCGCGCGAGGGGACGCACGGGGACGAGGGGATCGACCGGGCGGCGGCGCGCCGAGAGCGGCGGCGCGAGGGGCGTCGCACGCGCTGCCGCGCGACGAGCGGTCGCGCGAGGGGGTCCTGCGCGCGCTGGGGCGCAACGCGCGGTCGTGCGAGGGGCTGCGGCGTGCATCGCACGGCACCCGCTGTCGCGCGAGAGGCCATCGTGCGCGCTGCGGTGCGGTACGGGGTCGCGCGAGGGGCTTTCGCACGGGTGTGGTGCACGCTGTCGTGCGAGGGGCTCTCGCGCGCTCCGCTGCACGACGCGCGGTCACGTAAGGGGCTCTTGCACGCACCGCCGTGCAACGCGCGGTCGTGCGAGGGGCTCTGGCGCGCACCGCGAGGCCGATCACGCTCACTCGGCTGGCCGGCCCTGACGCGCGCCGCCATGCAACGCACGCCCGCTTGTGCAAAGAGCCCTTGCACGCCCGGCCCCGCCGGGGCCCTTGCACGCTCCTGC
The DNA here is from genome assembly GCF_034638445.1 of Ciconia boyciana. Lineage (NCBI taxonomy): Eukaryota > Metazoa > Chordata > Aves > Ciconiiformes > Ciconiidae > Ciconia > Ciconia boyciana. The sequence goes on along the minus strand of NC_132949.1, from coordinate 15,416,321 downwards.
ACGCGCGAGGGGAGTTTTGCACGCGCCGCCGCGTGACGCGGCTCAAGGCTTTTGCGCGCGCCGCTGCACGAAGGGGCCGTCGCACGCTCGGGGCGGGGGCTTCCCTTGCACGCGCGCGTGCGAGCGCTCACCTTGGCACTTGCGGCCGTGCAGCAGGGTGTAGCCGGGCCGGCAGAGGCAGCGGTAGGAGCCCGGCGTGTTCACGCACTCACCCCCCACGCACGCCGCCGCGAACTCACACTCGTCGATGTCTGGGGGGGGAGGATGGGCGACGGCCCCCCGGACCCCCATACACCGCCCCCAGCCCCCTATACAGCCCCCAGACCCCATAACCTGCCCCAGACCCCCTACGCCCGCCCCCAGACCCATATATCCACCCCAGACCCCATATCTGCACCCCTGGACCCCATACATCCACCCAGACCCATATACCCCCCAGACCCCATACACCCACCCCCAGACCCCATACACCCCCCAGACCGCATGTACCCCCCAGATCCTGTATGTCCGCCCAGACCCATATATGCCCCAGACCCATATAGCCCCCCAAACCATATATGCACCAGGCCTATATATCCCCCAGACCCCTATATAACTGCCAGGCTCCATATACGCAACCCCTGGCCACACATATGCACCCCCAGACCCTATATATGCAACCCCAAGACCCTTATATCCACCCCAAACCCCATATAACCCCCCAGACCCCTATATCCCCAGTCCCCTATAGGTCCCGTCCCAGGGCGGGGGGCACCTTCGCGGCGGGGCGGGTCCCTGGCGGGGTGCGCCCCAGACCCCTATACAACTCCCCAGGCCCCCTGTATCCCCCAGACCCCGTATACAACCCCCCAGACCCCCTATACGCCCGGTCCCCTATAGGTCCCGGCCCGGGGGGGCACCTTCGCAGCGGGGCGGGTCCCTGGCGGGCTGCAGCCCGGGGGGGCACTGGCACTTGAAGGAGCCGGGGGTGTTGACGCAGACCCCGCTGGGGCAGAGCCCCCCGCCCTCGCACTCGTTCACGTCTGGGGGACCCCGTCAGCCCCCGCCCGGGGGGGGCACGGAGCCCCCGGGGGGGGGGGACATGGATATTGGGGTCCCCGAGGTGTGGGCACATGGATATGGGGGTCCCCAGGGTGGGGGGCACGGATATTGGGGTCCCCGGGGTGGGGGCACATGGACATTGGGGTCCCCGAGGGAGGGGGGCACGGAGCCTGGGGTCCCCAGGGTGGGGGCACATGGATATTGGGGTCCCTGGGGTGGGGGGCACGGATATTGGGGTCCCCGAGGGGCACATGGACATTGGGGTCCCCAAGGGAGGGGGATGGAGCCCGGGGTCCCCAGGGTGGGTGCACGCGGACATTGGGGTCCTGGGGGGGCATGGACATTGGGGTCCCCAGCGTGGGGAGTGCCCGGGCAGGGGGTCCCAGGGATGGGTGTCCCCAAGGGGGTCCCAGGGTGGGGGCTCCTGGGGCAGGGGGTCCCCAGGGGTCCCTGGGGATGGGTGCCAGGGTGGGGGTCCCCGGGGGGTCCTGGGGATGGGTGCCAGGGTGGGGGTCCCCGGGGGTCCGCACCGATGCAGGCGCCGTTGTGGCCCCGGAAGCCGGGGGGGCAGGGGCTGCAGAGGAACCCCCCGGGCTGGTTCTCGCACTTGCCCTCGGGGCACGTCCCCACGTCCAGGCACTCGTTGATGTCTGGGGGGACACGGGGGACAGGGGGACAGGGGGACAGAGGTACACAGGGAGACAGGGGCATGGGGGACACAAGTGACACGGGGGACAGAAGCAACATGGGGACGTGGGGGACAGGGGGGGCACGGGGGACACAGGGACACGGGGGGACACAGGGAGACAGGAGGGCACCGGGGACACAAGTGACACGGGGGACACGGGGACGTTGGGCACCCCACAGCATCCCGTTATCGGGGGGGCATCCCTGCAGGGTCCCCCGTCCCCGGTGTCCCCACTGTCTCCATCCCCCTCCCTGTCCCCATGTCCCCTGCCCATCCCCACGTCCCCATGCCTATGTCCCCACCCCTGTCCCCGCGTCCCCACGCCGGTGTCACCTTCGCAGAGGGGCTGCCGCGAGCTCTTGCGCCGGTAGCCCGGGTGACACTCGCACTTGTAGTGGCCGGGGACGTTGGTGCAGGTGCCCCCGTCCCCGCAGATGTCCGCCTTGGCACACTCGTCGATGTCTGCGCACGCGTGCTCAGTGCCACCGTCCCCAACCCCGTCCCGTGTCCCCAACCCTGTCCCCATCCCTGCCCCATCTCCCCCACCCCCTGCCCATGTCCCCTGCCCCTTCCCCATGTCCCCTTGTCCCCACATCCCCATGTCCCCTTGTGCCCATGTCCCTGCATCCCGTCCCCGTGCCTCCATACCCCTGTGACCCTGTGTCCCCATGCTCCATGTCCCCACACCTCTATGTCCCCTTGTCCCTGTGGCCCAGTGTCCCATGTCCCCGTGCCCCTGTCTCCCTGTGCCCTGTGTCCCCGAGCCCCCACGACCCCGTGTCCCCCTGTCCCCATGCCCTGTGACCCTGTGTCCCCCTGTCCCCATGCCCTGTGACCCTGTGGCCCCATGTTCCCATGCTCTGTCACCCTGTGACCCCATGTCCCCATGCCCTGTGACCCCGTGACCCCGTGCCCCCATGCCCTGTGACCCCTTGTCCCCATGTCCCCATGCCCTGTGACCCCGTGACCCCATGTCCCATGTCCCCATGCCCCGTGTCCCCCTGTCCCCATGCCCTGTGACCCTGTGGCCCCATGTCCCCTTGCCTCATGTCCCCTGTCCCCATGCCCTGTGACCCCATGTCCCCATGCTCTGTCACCTTGTGACCTCTTGTCCCCTTATCCCCATGCCCCATGTCCTGTGCCCTGTTGCCCCATGTCCCCTTGTCCCCATGCCCCATGTCCCCATGCTCTGTGACCCCATGTCCCCATGCCCCATGTCCCCATGTCCCCTTGTCCCCATGCCCCATGTCCCCATGCTCTGTGACCCCTTGTCCCCATGCTCTCTCACCGTGACCTCTTGTCCCCTTGTCCCCATGCCCCATGTCCTGTGCCCTGTTGCCCCATGTCCCCTTGTCCCCATGCCCCATGTCCCCATGCTCTGTGACCCCATGTCCCCATGCCCCATGTCCCCATGTCCCCTTGTCCCCATGCCCCATGTCCCCATGCTCTGTGACCCCTTGTCCCCATGCTCTCTCACCGTGACCTCTTGTCCCCTTGTCCCCATGCCCCATGCTCTGTCACCCTGTGACCCCATGACCCCATGTCCCGTGTCCCTGTGCCCCGTGTCCCCTGTCCCCCTGCCCTGTGACCCTGTGGCCCCATGTCCCCTTGCCTCATGTCCCCTTGTCCCCATGCCCTGTGACCCCATGTCCCCATGCCCCATGTCCCCATGTGACCTCTTGTCCCCATGCCCCATGTCCCCATGCTCTGTCACCCTGTGACCTCTTGTCTCCTTGTCCCCATGCCCCATGTCCCCATGCCCTGTGACCCCATGTCCCCATACCCCATGTCCCCATGTGACCTCTTGTCCCCGTGCCCCACGTCGCCATGCTCTGTCACCCTGTGACCTCTTGTCTCCTTGTCCCCATGCCCCATGTCCCCATGCCCTGTGACCCCATGTCCCCATACCCCATGTCCCCATGTGACCCCATGTCCCCATGCCCCATGTGACCCCGTGTCCCCATACCCCATGTCACCCTGTGACCCCGTGTCCCCGTGCCCCACGTCGCCATGCTCTGTGACCCCGTGTCCCCGTGTCCCCGTGTCCCCATGCCCCGTGTCCCCGTGTCCCCGTGCCCCGCCCCTCACCGGCGCAGGAGCGCACGCCCTTGTGCAGGCTGAGCTGGAACCCGCGGTGGCAGTGGCAGTTGTAGGAGCCGCCCGTGTTCATGCAGACGCCGCGGCCGGCGCCGCACGGCTCCGCCTCGCACTCGTTCACGTCTGCGCGGGGGCACACACGTGTGAAGGCGTGACGCCCCCCCCCGCGGCGTGACGTGCTGCGCCAGGCGCCGTGCCCCCCGCGCGCGCGTGCGCTCGTACGTACGCGCGTGCGCGCTTGTGCCCCTCCATGCACACGCGTGTGCAGGCGTGCAGTGAAGCTGACCGCCACCCCTAGCAGCTCTGGGGTGCACACAGCCCCCCCCAGCCCCCCCGTACCCATGCAGCAGCGGCCCTGGGGGTGCACAGAGACCCCCCCCAGACCCCAAACCCCCTCATACCGGTGCCATAACAGCTCTGGGGTGCACAGAGACCCCCCAGGCCCCCAAACCCCTCATACCGGTGCCATAACAGCTCTGGGGTGCACAGAGACCCCCCAGCCCCCAACCCCCCATACCGGTGCCATAACAGCTCTGGGGGTGCACAGAGACCCCCCCAGCCCCCCAAACCCCCCCATACCGGTGCCATAACAGCTCTGGGGGTGCACACAGACCCCTTCAGCCCCCAGCCCCCATACCCATGCAGCAGCGGCCCTGGGGGTGCACAGAGACCCCCCCCAGATCCCCAAACCCCTCATACCGGTGCCATAACAGCTCTGGGGTGCACAGAGACCCCCCAGGCCCCCAAACCCCCTCATACCGGTGCCATAACAGCTCTGGGGGTGCACACAGACCCCCCAGACCCCCAAACCCCCCATACCGGTGCCATAACAGCTCTGGGGGTGCACACAGACCCCTTCAGCCCCCAGCCCCCCATACCCATGCAGCAGCGGCCCTGGGGGTGCACAGAGACCCCCCCCAGATCCCCAAACCCCCTCATACCGGTGCCATAACAGCTCTGGGGGTGCACAGAGACCCCCCAGGCCCCCAAACCCCCTCATACCGGTGCCATAACAGCTCTGGGGGTGCACACAGACCCCCCCCAGACCCCCAAACCCCCCATACCGGTGCCATAACAGCTCTGGGGGTGCACACAGACCCCTTCAGCCCCCAGCCCCCCATACCCATGCAGCAGCGGCCCTGGGGTGCACAGAGACCCCCCCAGATCCCCAAACCCCCTCATACCGGTGCCATAACAGCTCTGGGGTGCACAGAGACCCCCCAGGCCCCCAAACCCCCTACCGGTGCCATAACAGCTCTGGGGTGCGCACAGCCCCCCCAGCCCCCCAGCCCCCCCTACCGGTGCAGTACCGGCGCTGGGGGTGCCAGCGGTACCCCGGGTAGCAGAGGCAGCTGTACCCCCCCGGCCCCATCACGCACTCCCCGGGGCCGCAGATGTTGCGGTTCAGTTTGCACTCGTCTGTCTCTGGGGGCACGGGGGCTCAGGGGTCCCAAAGGGTCCCAAGGGGGTCTCGGGTGGGGGGGTCCCAGGGAGCTTTGGGGGTGGTGGAGGGGTCCCAGGGAGGGAGTTCTGGGGGTCCCAGGGGGATGCCAGAGGGGTCCCAGCGGGGTCTGGGGGTCCCAGGAGGGTCCCGGGGGTCTCGGGGGTCTCAAGGGTGTTCCAGGGAGGTCTGGGGTCCCAGGGGGTCCCAGGGGATTGGGGGTCCCAGGGGTCCCAGGGGAGGTTTGGGGGCTTAGAGGGGGTCCTAGGGGTGTTCCAGGGAGGTCTGGGGGTCCCAGGGAGTCCCAGGGAGGTCCCAGGGGTCCCAGGAGGACTGGGGGTCCCAAGGGGAGGTTTGGGGGCTTAGAGGGGGTCCCGGGGCTGTTCCAGGGAGTCCTGAGGGGCTGGGGGGCGGGAGGGGGTCCCAGAGGGATTGGGGGGGGTCCCAGGGCCTCAAGCGGGGTTCCAGGGAGGACTGGGGGTCCCAGGGGGTTCCAGGGGCCCGGGGGTCCCTCACCGGTGACCTGGGTGGGGGCGATCTCGGCGGCGCTGCGCGTGTGCTGCTCGGCCACCACCCGCCAGACGACGGCCGTGGTGGGACGGGCGACCACCTCTGGGGGGGACACGCCGCGGGGTCCGTCCCCCCGCCACGGTGGCCCCGTCCCCGTCCCGCCTCTGTCCCCGTGCGCGTCCCCTCCTGTCCCCGTCCTCGTCCCCGTGCGTGTCCCATCCCGTCCCCGTCCCTGTCCCCAAGCGCGTCCCACCCTCTCCCCGTGCGTGTCCCATCCCGTCCCTGTCCCCATCCTTGTCCCCGTCCCTGTCCCGTCCCCACGCGTGTCCCCGTGCGTGTCCCCATCCTTGTCCCGCTCCCCATCCCCTGCCCGTCCCCATCCCCGTGCACTTCTCATCCTGTCCCCATCCGTCCCTGCCCCGTCCCCCTCCCTGTCCCTGTCCTGTCCCCTTGCACGTCCCCATGCTGTCCCCATCCCCTCGGTCCCCATGTCCCCATCCCATCCCCATGCATGTCCTCTCCTGTCCCCATTCTCGTCCCTGTCCTTGTCCCCGTCCTCATCCCTGTCCACGCACCCATCCTTGCGCACGTCCCCACACCGTCCCCGTCCCATTCTTGTCCCTGTCCGTGTCCCCGTCCTCCTCCCCGTCCCCATGCTGTCCCCATCCCCCGCCGATCCCCATGTCCCTGTCCCCGTCCTCATCCCTGTACGCTCCCTGTCCCCATGCACGTCCCCGTCCTGTCCCCATCCCGTCCCTGTCCCCATCCCCGTCCCGTGTCCCCCCTTACCGGGGTACCGGGGGGGGTCGGTGCTCCCCGGGGGCTGCTCCAGGCCCTGCTCCTCCGAGTGGGTCCAGAAAGCTGGGAGCTGGGGGGACACTGCTGTCCCCTCTGCTCCCCCCGGCCCCCCTGCTCCCCCCATGTCCCCCCGGCCCCTCCACTCTGCCGCTGTGTCCCCCGCCCCCCAGTCCCCCACCATCCTCCTTGTCCCCCCATGACGTCCGCAACGTTCCCATCCCTCCCATTGCCCCCAGCCCCCCATGTCCCCCCCATGACCCCCCCCCACTGCCCCCCCCGTCCCCCCACACTCACCATGGCCGGGGGGGTCACGGCTGTGGGGGAAGGGGGCGATGAGACCCCAGAGGGATCCTCCCACGGGGGGGGGACACAATGTGGGGTCACAGGGGGATGCTGGGGACCCCGGGGGATACAGGGTCATGGGGGGCACGGGGGGACACATAAGGACCCCAGGGAACATGGGGGGGACAGAGGGGGGATACAGGGGACCCCAAGGGACATGGGGGGCACAGGGACATGGACAGGGGAGACAGGGATATGGGGGGGCACAAGGGACCCCGGGGATATGGGGCGGGCACAGGGACATGGTGGGGAGGACACAGGGACGTGGGGGGGACTCAAGGGACCCCCAGAGACATGGGGGGTCATGGAGCTCTAGGAGGGACATCAGGGGTCATGGGGGACACAGGGGACCGCAGGGGACATGGGGGGTCACAGGGACCTGGGGGGACACAGGGGACCGCAGGGGACATGGGGGGGTCACAGGGACCTGGGGGGACACAGGGACCGCAGGGGACATGGGGGGTCACAGGGACCTGGGGGGGACACAGGGGACCGCAGGGGGACATGGGGGGGTCACAGGGACCTGGGGGGACACAGGGGACCGCAGGGGACATGGGGGGTCACAGGGACCTGGGGGACACAGGGGACCGCAGGGGACATGGGGGGTCACAGGGACCTGGGGGGACACAGGGGACCGCAGGGGACATGGGGGGGGTCACAGGGACCTGGGGGGACACAGGGACCCCAGGGGACATGGGGGGTCACAGGGGACCCCAGGGGACATGGGGGTCACAGGGACCTGGGGGACACAGGGGACCCCAGGGACATGGGGGGGTCACAGGGACCTGGGGGGACACAGGGGACCGCAGGGGACATGGGGGGTCACAGGGACCTGGGGGACACAGGGGACCGCAGGGGACATGGGGGTCACAGGGACCTGGGGGGACACAGGGGACCCCAGGGGACCCGGGCGGACACCGGGGGAGGCGAGGAGCCGGGGGGTGACCGACCTGGGGGCGGGGCGCGTCGGGGGGCGCGGGGCTGGGGGCGGGCGGGGGGCCGGGGGGGCCGCTCGGGGGCCCCGTCGGGGTGGATGTGGAGGGTGAAGTCGCTCTCGCCCTGGATGGTGAGGGTCTGGTGGGAGGTCAGGACGTGGTAGCCCTTCCCCGCCGGGCAGATGGCCTTGAAGGCAGCTGGGGACGGGGGGGTCAGCGGGGTCAGCGCCCCCACTGCCCCCCCAGACCGGGCTGGCATCCCCCCGGCTGCCCCCCCCAGACCGGGCTGGGCTCCTGACCCAGCATCCCCCCAAAATGGGAACCCCCGCGCTGCACCTCCTGATGGGGGCACCCTGAGCCCCCCCAAAACGGGTACCCCGACCCTGAACCCCCTCCCCAAACGGGGATGCTGACCCTGCCTCCCTCCCCCCCAAAGATGGGCACCCCCACCCTGCATCCCCCCCGAATGGGACCCCTAAACCTGTACCCACCCATGGGTACCCCAACCCAGCCCCCCCAAATGGGAACCTTGACCCTGCATCCTTCCCCCCAAAAAAATGGGTACCCCCACCCCGCTTTCCCCCACCCCACTTTCCCCCGATGGGTACCCTGCCCCCCATCCCCCCCAATGGGTGCCTTGACCCTGAATCCCCCCCAATGGGTGCCCCAACCCCACATCCCCCTCAATAGCTGGTGTCCCCCCCAAAAAAATGCCCCCCATCCCCGCAAGTGGGTACCCTGACCCCACCCCCCAAGATGGGCACCCCCCATCCCCCCCAATGGGTACCCTGCCCCCCATCCCCCATCCCCCAATGGGTGCCCCAACCCCACACCCCCCCAAGAGGTGCCCCCCCCATCCCCCAGCGGGTACCCTGACCCCACCCCCCAAGATGGGCACCCCCATCCCCCAATGGGTACCCTGCCCCCCATCCCCCCATCCCCCAATGGGTGCCCCAACCCCACACCCCCCCCAAGAGGTGCCCCCATCCCCCAGCGGGTACCCTGACCCCACCCCCCAAGATGGGCACCCCCATCCCCCCAATGGGTACCCTGCCCCCATCCCCCATCCCCCAATGGGTGCCCCAACCCCACATCCCCCCCAAGAGGTGCCCCCCCCAAGATCCCCCCCCATGCCCCCAGCGGGTACCCTGACCCCACCCCCAAGATGGGCACCCCCCATCCCCCAATGGGTGCCCCAACCCCACATCCCCCCAAGAGGTGCCCCCCAAGATGCCCCCCAGCGGGTACCCTGCCCCCCATCCCCCCATCCCCCCAATGGGTGCCCCAACCCCACATCCCCCCCCCAAGATGCCCCCAGCGGGTACCCTGACCCCCCAGACGGGTGTGCGCCTGCCCCCGCGCCGCCCCCGGCGCCCCCGCACCGGTGCCGTCGGCGGGGCAGCGCTCGCAGCGGCCCCCCAGGCCTTGCCCACGCTGCAGCAGCAGGTCTGGCGCGTCAGGCGGGTGGGCAGGGGGTGCTGGCACTGCTGCGCCGACACCAGCCGGAAGCAGAGCCCCCTCTCCTCGCCCTTCTCCGCTGCGGGGCGAGGGTCACGCACCCCTAACCCCCACGGGACCCCCCCGGAGCCCCCCCAAAAGCCCTGGTGGCCCCCCCTCCGGCCCCCGGAGCCCCCCAGAGTCCCACAGACACTCAGAGAGCCCAGAGCCCCCCAGAGTCCCATAGACCCTCACAGACCCCCCCATAGACCCCCCCCACAGACCCCCCAGACCCCCAAGGACCCCCCATAGACCCCCAGACCCCAAGCCCCCAAAGACACCCAGACCCCCAAAGACCCCCCGACCCCCAAAGAACCCCATAGACCCCCCAGTACCCCAGACCCCCATAGACCCCCATAGACCCCCCCAGTACCCCAGACCCCCATAGACCCCCCATAGACCCCCCAGTACCCCAGACCCCCATGGACCCCCATAGACCCCCCAGTACCCCAGACCCCATGGACCCCCATAGACCCCCATAGACCCCCCAGTACCCCAGACCCCCATGGAGCCCCCATAGACCCCCCAGACCCCCAAAGACCCCCCCACAGACCCTCACAGCCCCCACACCCCCAAAGACCCCCCCAGCCCCCCGGACACTCACAGCCCCTCCATAGACCACCCCCCCAAACCCCCCCCAACCACCCCAGATCCCTCCCAGCCCCCCCCAGCCCCCCCCCAGGACCCCTCGGACCCCCGCCCCACGTACGCAGGCACTGGCTGCGGGAGGGCCCCAGCACGTGCCCGGCTTTGCAGGCGCAGCGGAAGCTGCCCTGGGTGTTGAGGCAGTCCCCGTGCTGGCAGACCCCTGCATGGCGCACTCGTTGATGTCTGCGGCAGCCGCGTCAGCGCCCCGCACACGCGTGGCCCCCTGCGTGCGCCCCGCCACGCCCGCGCCTCGCCCCGCGCCTCGCCCCGCCCCGCGCGCCTCGCCCCGCGCACCTCGCCCCGCTACGCGCGTCGCACGCGCGCCCGTGTACGCGCGCACGCGTGCGGCCCCGTGCGTGCGCGCGTGCGCCCGGCCCACGCACGAGCCCCGTGCACACACCCGTGCACGTCACCCCCACGCGCGCACAGGCGAGGCCCCGTGCGCGTCCCCTGGGCACGCGCAGGCGTGGTCCCGCGCAAATCCCCACGCTGCGCGCACACGCCTGGCCGTGCGTGTCCCTGTGCGTCCCCGTGCGTGTCCCCGTGTGCGTCCCTGTGCACATCACCATGCACGTCCCCGTGCACGTCCCCGTGCGTGTCCCCATGCGTGTCCCCCTGTGCATGTCCCCGTGCATGTCCTCGTGCGTGTCCCCCTGTGTGCCCCCGTGCATGTCCTCGTGCATGTCCCCCTGTGTGCCCCCGTGCGTGTCCCCGTGCGTGTCCCCCTGTGTGTCCCCGTGTGTGTCCGCGTGTGTATCCCCATGCACGTCCCCATGCACGTCCCCGTGCGTGTCCCCATGCGTGTCCCCCTGTGCATGTCCCCGTGCATGTCCCCGTGTGTCCCCATGCGTGTCCCCCTGTGCATGTCCCCGTGCATGTCCCCGTGCGTGTCCCCGTGCGTGTCCCCGTGTGTCCCCGTGCGTGTCCCCCTGTGCATGTCCCCGTGCGTGTCCCCGTGCGTGTCCCCCTGTGCATGTCCCCCTGTGTCCCCATGCGTCCCCGTGTGTGTCCCCGTGTGCGTCCCTGTGCACATCACTATGCACGTCCCCGTGCGTGTCCCCATGCACGTCCCTGCGTGTGTCCCCATGCGTGTCCCCTGTGTCCCCCGTGTGTCCCCGTGTCCCCCGTGCGTGTCCCCGTGCCCGCGCACACGCACCCCCGCCCTCGCGCCCCTCGCGTGCCCCTCGCGTGCCCCTCGCGCGCTCGCGTGCCCTACCCTGGCAGTGGCTGCTGTTGAGGCGCTTGTAGCCCTGGGGACAGGCCCCCCGTGCTCCCCGGACGGGGCCCGTCTTCTGCACCCCGTGTCTGCAACACCCCCACGGTCACGCCCGGACCCCTCGCGTCCCCGCGGGCGGGGGGGGGGGGGGGCCCGGACGCCCGGGTCCCCCGGGGGCGGACCCCCACTCACACTGGAGGTGGGGACACTTGTGGCACTTGCTCTGTCCCCAGGCGGTGCCGATGCTGCCGCAGCAATCCTCCTGCTTGGTCAGCCCCGGCAGCGGGTTGCTGCCACACTGGGGGGTTGGGGTGTCAGCACCCCAAATACCCCCTGCACCCCCAAACACCCCCAGCCCCCCGAAATACCACCCCAGCCCCCCAAATACCCCACAGCGCCCCACGTCCCCCCGGCACCTATTGCGCCGTCTGCTCCTCGTGCAAAGCTCGCACCCGGCGCACCCCGGGTCCCCCCCTGCACCCCACAACCCCTCTGCACCCCACGACCCCCCCACCCGTGCCCCCTGCACCCCACACCCCCTCATGCACCCTGTGCACCCCTCGCATCCCCCCGCCCCCATTCTCCCCACGCACCCTGCACACCCCAGGTCCCCTGTACCCCCTGCCCCCCACTCCCCTGCACCCCCATACGCCCCCACACCCCCAGACTCCCCATTCCCCCTGCCTCCCTATGCCCCCCAGGGACCCCGTTCCCCCGCCCCCATGCTCCCTGCACCCCTATACACCCCTTGCACCCCCATGCCCCCTGTCTCCCCAAACCCCCCAGCCCCCCGGAACCGCCACGTGCCCCTGCACCCCAAACCCCTGCACCACCAGCCCCCCATGCCCCCTGTCCCCCCAAACCCCCAGCCCCCATGTCCCCCATGCGCCCTGCACCCCTCCATGCCCCCTGCACCCCCAAGCCCCCAGCCCCTGCACCCCCAGAACCCCCATGTGCCCCTGCGCCCCAATTCCCCCAGACCCTGCACCCCCAGCCCCCACGCCCCTGCCTCCCCAAACCTCCCAGCCCCCGATGTCCCCCCATTTCTCCCAAGCCCCCTGCACCCCCAAACTCCCCAGCCCCTGCACCCCCAGCCCCCCAGCCCCCCACTCACCGACTGCTTGGGCAGGGTCTCCTGGAAGCAGCGGCCGAGGGGTTTGTGGGTGTGGGGCCGGGGGGGCGCGGGGGGCTTGCTGCCGGCGGGGGGCTGCGCCGGGTGGGCCAGCAGTAGCCCGGGGCCACGGGGGGCCCCCTCGGGGGGCCGGGGCTCGATGCGGTGAACCTGCACCGAGGCCTCGGGGGGGTGGTGCACCCGCACGTTCACCAGCGGCGGCGGCACCTGCACTGGGGGGGCACCGGCACCTCGGCACCCCGACACCCCCGGCGTGGGCACCCCCGCGCCCCGGGAGCGGGCGAATGTGGGACCCCCGGGACCCCTGGCGTGGGCACCCCAGCACCCCCGGGAATGGGCGTACGCGGGGACCCCCCCAGGTCCCTTGGTATGGGCACCCCCAGACACCCCGACATGGGACCCCTGGGACCCCCTGTTCCCCTTGACCGCCTGCACGGGCACCCCAGCACCCACGGGACCCGGGCAATGGGCACGTGTGGGACCCCCCGGGACCCCCAGCATGGGCACGCCAGGACCCCGGGTGTATGTGGGACCCCTGGGACCCCCTGCCCCCCAAGACCCCCAATACGGGCACCCCCTGACACCCCAGTGTGGGATCCCTGGGACCCCCAGAAATGGGCACCCCCAGTACGGGCACTCCATGACCCCCGGGACCCCAGGGATATGTGGGACCCCCCGGGACCCCCAGCATGGGCACCCCAGACATCCCAACAGGGGACCCCTGTCCCCCAGGACCCCGGGACGCCCAGGACGCTGGGACCCCCAGCACGGGCACCCCGGGACCCCGGGAAGGGGTACCCCAACATGGGACTCCGGTGCCCCCCAGCGCGCCCCCCCAGCCCCGGCACCCCCAGCTCCGTGGCACGGGCGCCCCCGTCCCCCACATCTGCCCCCTGCGCCCCCCAGCCCCCCGGTACCTTCAGCCGAGTGGTGCCCGGGCCCCAGGGGCACGACGAAGGTGGCGTGGCTGACGTGCCCCCCCGTGTCCCCCCCGTGGGCTCCCCCGGGGGCTCTGGGGCCGCTGCCGCCCCGGGGCCGTCGGCGATGACCTGGACGGCGTAGACGGCGACCTTGGCCCCCGGGGGGGGCTCGGGGGGGGCGTCGGGGGGCGCGCGGGGGGGGCGGCGGGGGGGCCCCCTGGCGCCCGGCCGGGACTTGGCAGAAGCGGCCGGTGAAGGCGGGGGGCAGAGGCAGTGGGAGCGGGAGCTGCACTGGCCCCCGTTCATGCAGGGCAGGGGGCAGACCACTGCGGGGAGGGGGTCGGGGGGCCTGACCCCCGAACCCCCGTGCCCCCAAGGCCCTGCACCCCCAACCGCCCCGTGCCCTGCGAGACCCCCCCCAAACCCCCTGTGCCCCCAAATCCCTGCACCCCGACCCCAAACCCCCGTGCAAGGCCCCCAAACCCCTTTGCCCCCAAATCCCTGCACCAACCTCTAACCCCTCCTGTGCCCCCCAAGGCCCCCCCCAAACCCCCTGTGCCCCCAAATCCCTGCACCCCGACCCCAAACCCCCGTGCCCCCAAGGCCCCCCAACCCCCTGTGCCCCCAAATCCCCAACTCCCCCGTGCCCTGCGAGACCCCCCAACCCTCTGTGCCCCCACCCCCAAACCCCCTGTGCCCCTGAAGGCCCCCCAAGCCCCCGCGCCCCCAAATCCCTGCACCCCCGCGCCCCAGGGCCCCCCAGCCCGTGCGCAGCCGGTGCCGTGTGCTCGCACACGCGTGTGCACCCGTGTCCCGGCGCGCAGGGTGGGCGTCTGTCCCCACGTCCCCCGTCCCCGCGGCTGTCCCCCTCCCCGCGCCACCCTGTCCCCGTCCTGTCCCTGTCCCCACCCCTGTCCCTCTGCCACCCCGTCCCTGTCCCCATCCCTGTCCCACGCTGTCCTCGTCCCTGTCCCCATCCCTGTGCCGTGCCCATGCCTGTGTCACCCCGTCCGTGTCCCCATCCTGTCCCTGTCCCCATCCCTGTGCCCTCCCTGTCCCTGTCCCCATCCTGTCCCCGTCCCCATCCTGTCCCCGTCCCCATCCCTGTCCCACCCCATCCTGTCCCTGTCCCCATCCCTGTGCCACGCTGTCCCCATGCCCACGCCAACCTGTCCCCACCCCTGTCCCCGTGCTACCCCATCCTGTCCCCATCCCTGTCCCCATCCCTGTGCCACGCTGTCCCCGTGCCCACACCAACCCGTCCCCATCCCTGTCCCTGTCCCCATCCCTGTCCCTGTCCCCATCCCTGTCCCCATGCCCACGCCAACCTGTCCCAGTCCCTGTCCCCATCCCTGTCCCTGTCACACCCCTGTCCCCGTCCCTGTGCCACGCTGTCCCCATGGCCACGCCAACCTGTCCCCATCCCTGTCCCATCCCTGACCCTCTGCTACCCCATCCTGTCCCCTTCCCTGTCCCCATCCCTCTGCCACGCTGTCCCCATGCCCATGCCAACTTGTCCCCATCCTGTCCCCATCCCTGTCCCCGTCGCTGTCGCATCCCTGTGCCACGCTGTCCCCGTGCCCACGCCAACCTGTCCCCCTGCCTGTCCCCATCCTGTCCCCATCCCTGTCACATCCCTGTCCCTGTCCCCGTCCCTGCGCCACGCTGTCCCCATGCCCATGCCAATTTGTCCCCGTCCCTGTCCCCATCCTGTCCCCATCCTTGTCCCTGTCACATCCCTGTCCCTGTCCCCATCCCTGTGCCATGCTGTCCCCATGCCCATGCCATCCTGTCCCCGTCCCTGTCCCCATCCCTATGCCTGTCCCCGTCCCTCTGCCACGCTGTCCCCGTGCCCATGCCAATTTGTCCCTGTCCCTGTGCCCACGCCAACCTGTCCCCATCCCTGTCCCCATCCCTGTCCCCATCCCTGTCCCCATCCTGTCCCCGTCCCTGTGCCACGCTGTCCCCATGCCCATGCCAACTTGTCCCCATCCTGTCCCCGTCCCTGTCACATCCCTGTCCCCGTCCCTCTGCCACGCTCTGCCCATGCCCATACCAATTTGTCCCCGTCCCTGTCCCCATCCTGTCCCCATCCTTGTCCCTGTCACATCCCTGTCCCTGTCCCCATCCCTGTCCCCATCCTGTCCCTGTCACATCCCTGTCCCTGTCCCCATCCCTGTCCCCATCCTGTCCCTGTCCCTGTCACATCCCTGTCCCCGTCCCCGTCCCTCTGCCACGCTGTCCCCGTGCCAATTTGTCCCTGTCCCTGTGCCCACGCCAACCTGTCCCCATCCCTGTCCCCATCCTGTCCCCGTCCCTGTCCCCATCCTGTCCCCGTCCCTGTCCCCGTCCCCGTCCCTCTGCCACGCTGTCCCTGTGCCCGTGCCAATTTGTCCCCGTCCCTGTCGCATCCCCGTCCCCGTCCCCCTGCCACGCTGTCCCCGTCCCCGTGCCCACGCCAGCCCGTCCCGCTCCCCACGCCCCCCGCCCCGTCCCGCCGCTCACCGACGCGGAAGCCGGAGCCGGTGAGGGTGTCGGCGGCGTGCCCGTTCTCGCCGATGAGGGTCATGTTGGAGCCGGGCTGGCAGGAGTCGCGGCACAGGCCCTTCAGGCACGTCCGCCGGCAGATCAGGGGGGCGAAGACCACCTTGAAGCGCTCGCGGGCCACGGCCGCGCGCCCCCCGCCCGCGCCCAGCGCCGCCAGCGTCGCCAGCGCCACCCACGCCCCCCACCACCGCCCCATGGCGCCCGGGGCTGCCCTCGACGCCGGCCCCGCGTCGCGGGCCGCGAGGGGTCACGCCAAGCCGGCGGCGGCGGCGGCGGTCGAGGCCCGACGCCGGGGGTCCCCCGGGAGGGGGGGGGGGGGAGAGAGGGGGGGCGGGGGTGCTCGCCCCCCCGGCAGGAGCGAGGCCGGGGGTGGGGGGGCGGGGGCCCTCGCCGGGTGCCGGGGCGGGGTCTCCAGCCTGCGGCCGGCGGGCTCCCGTCGGCCGGGGAAGGTGGCCGCCTGGGCTGGCGCTGGAACGGGGCGGGGGGCGGGGGTGTGGGGGGGGGGGCCCGGCCGGGCTCCCGCTGGAGCGGGGAGGGTGGGCGGGAGCCCGGCCGGGCGCTGCGGGGCTGGGGGAGGGAGGGGCCCGGATGGCCGGGTCCGCTGCCAGCGCCGGGGGGGCGGGGAGGGCCCTGCGGCCGCGCGGGACCCCGGGGAGGGGAGGGGGGACACGCGGGACCCCCGGGAGCGCTGGGAGCCCCGTGGGGGGGGATGGGGCGCAAGGAGGAGGCGGGCGCCGGGGGGGGCAGGGTTTATTTGGCCGCGCTCCCCCCGCGCTGCCTCGTCAGCGCCCACGCGTGGGGGCACCCCCCGCCTCCCGCCCAGTGCATCCCCCGCCCCCCGGGGCGGGACTTCCGGTCCGTCCCCCTCCCCCCACGGTGGAGGCGGGAGTTCCGTTTTTCCCCCACCACGGGGGTGGGGGGGTGGAGGGGGTGGGACTTCCTGTTTTCCCCGCCGGGAGGAGGGCGGGACTTCCTGCCGTAGAAAGGAGTCCCCGCCCTGGCGAAGGCGGGACTTCCTGTAATGCCCTTTGTTTTGACCTATTGGGTGCCTGAGTGGGCGGGACTTCCTCTGCTGCCAGCTGTCCGTCGTGCGGCGGAGGGGGGCCGGGGGGGCGCGCCCCTGAGGAGGCGGGACTTCCGGCGCCGCCCCGCCCCCGTCCATCACGGGGAGGCGGGAGAGTCGCGGTCCCTCATTGGTCGTCGAAGGGGTCGCGGGGGCGGGGCCAGGGGTCGCCGGGGGGCGGGTCCCGCCGGGGCCCCGCCGAGACGAAGCTCCAGGGGTCGATGCGGGGGCGCAGGGGGAGGGCGGGGCCGCCCCGCGGGGCCGGGGGGCGGGGGCGCGGGGAGGGGGCTGGGCAGCGCCGCGCCTGGGGGCGGGGGAGGGGTCAGGGGGCCACGGCCCCTCCCCAGCCCCATAACTGCCCCCCATCCCCCCAGAGCCGCCCCCGGAGCCCCCAACCACCCCCAGAGCTCCAGAGCCCCCCGCAGACCCACGGCTGCCCCACAGATACCGCGACCACCCCACAGGCCCCCCCCAACCGCCCCATAACTGCCCACAGAGCCCCATAACCTCCCCACAGATGCCCCAAGCACCCCACAGCTGCCCCACAGCCCCCATAACCGCCCCACAGCCCCCCCAGCTGCCCCATAACTGCCCACAGAGCCCATAACCGCCCCCGCCTGCCCCCAACCACCCCCACAGGCCCCCAACTGCCCCACAACCACCCCATAGAGCCCCATAACCACTCCACAGATGCCCCAACCACCCCATATCTGCCCCACAGGCCCCCAGCTGCCCCATAACCCCCGCAGAGTCCCATAACGAGCCGCTGGACCCCGAACCACCCCCGTATCTGCCCCACACACCCCCCAAACTGCCCCGTAACGGCCCCAAAGCCCCTCAACTGCCCCATAAGCTCCCCACAGACCCCCGTGACCAGCCCGTGGACACCCCAACCACCCCATAGCCACCCCACAGACCCCCCGGCTGCCCCACAACCACCCCACAGACCCCCCCGCCAAGCCCACTTACCCCACCCGGGGGTCCCAGCGCCCGGGCTCAGCTCGCGGGGTCTCCGGGCACCCAGGGGCGACGGCTGCAGCACCAGCTCGGGGGTCCCGGGGCTCCGGGCGCGACCCGGCTCAGGGGTCCCGGGGGTCCCAGGGGTCCGGGCACGACCCGGCTCAGGGGTCCCGGGGGTCCGGGGCCAGTTCAGCTCGAGGGCCCGAGGGGTCTGGGCTCGCCCCTGCTCGGGGGTCCCAGGGGTCCGGGCCTGACCTGGGTCTGGGGTCCCAGGGGTCCGGACTCGGCTCGGATCCGGGGACCCGGGCGTCCGGGCTTGGCTTGGCTCAGGGGTCCCGGGCGTCCGGGCGCGACCCGGCTCAGGGGTCCCGGGCGAGCTCAGCTCCGGGGAGCCGGGGGTCCGGGCCCGGCTTGGCTCAGGGGTCCCAGGCGAGCTCAGCTCCGGGGACCCCGCGGTGCGAGCCCGCCCCGTCTCGGGGGTCCCGGGAGTCCGGGCGGGCCGGCGGGGGGAGAGGCGGAGGAGGCCGGGGGAGGGCGGGGGCTGCGGGGGGTCTCGGCGGGGGACAGGTCGCGGCCGAGCCCCAGCGACGCCAGCAGGGCCGAGCCGCGCAGCAGCGCCCGGCGCAGCAGCCGCGGGGTCCCCCCCCGCTCCCCCCGGCCCTCCTCGGGCTCGGGGGGCCCGGCCTCGCCTGCGAGAGATGGGGGGGGGGGGGTGGGGTGTCAGCTGGGGTGGGACCCCAGGGAACCCCCCGGGGCCCCCCCCCCGGGGACCCCCCGGGACTCACCGTTGGGGGACGCGTCCCCTGGGCTGAGCTCGTCGGCGTCCAGGTACCAGGTGGTCTCCTCCGGCCGCAGCCTCCGCCTGCGGGGGGGACGCAGGCGTCGGGGGGGGGTTAGGGCCCCCCAGACCCCCCCGGCCCCCCCAGGGGTCCGGCACCCACCTGCCGTTGGGGGCGCAGCCCTTCCCCCCGCGCCGCTCCGGCCCCCCGAGCCCCCGCGCCGGCTCCTCCTCCTCCTCCGGCTCCACTGGGGGGTAAGGGGGTGTGACGTCATCCCCGGGATGGCATGACGTCACACCCGACGCAGCACGATGCAAAACGCTACCGCGCCCCCCCGTAACCGTGATGTCACACCCCGCCCACCAATCCCAGCGGGTCCGTGATGTCATTTTCTCTCCCTTCTCTTCCCGCCTGGTTGTGACGTCGCTTCCTCCGCCAGCCGGCTGGCGATGTCATATCTCAGCGGTGATGACATCACCACCCAGGGTTCCCCACCAAGTCAGGACCGTGACATCACCTCCCGGCAAGCGTGACATCGCTAGCAGGACCTCCCCGATTGGCCGCCCCCCGCGCCCCGGGCGCTGACGTCACTCACGCTGGATGGCGCGCAGGCGGGGGAAGGGGGGCGACCCCCCCCCCGGCCCCTCCTGGGGGTCGCGGCTCCGGGGGTCCCCCCCCGGCGCGGCCTGGACCGTCAGGCGGTGCTTGAAATCTGGGGGGCGGGGGGCACAGGGGTCAGCGGAGCCCCCAGCCCCCCAAAACCCCCCAGCCCCAACTGCCCCCCAAAACCCCCCAGCGCCCCCCCCCCGTACCCTGCGGCATGCTGATGTGGTCGGCGGGCCGGCGGGGCCGGCGGAAGGGGGGTCTCCGGCGTTTGGGGGCCGGGGGGGGCCGGGGGGGTCCCCGCAGCATCAGGCTGAGCTCCCGCTCCAGCACCTCCAGCTCCCGCCGCGCCACCGCCGCCTCCCGCTGCCGCAGCGCCTCGGCCTGGCACCGCTGCGCCCGCGACGCCCGCGCCACCGCCTCCTCCCGGCTCCGCAGCTCCTGGGGGACGGGGGGGGACGGGGGGCACGGGGGCACGGGGACACGGGGACACGGACCCGCCGTCAGCAGCAGCGGGGCAGGAGGGGGCCCCCGCGGCGGCCTTTGGGGGGGCCCGTGGGGGTCCCGAGGGCGTCCCGAGGGGTCGGAGGGTGTCCCAGGGGCACCGAGGGGTCCCAGGGGGGTCCCGAAGGGTGCCGGGGGATCTGGGGGGCCCAGGGGGCCCAGGGGAGTCCCAGGTGTCCCGGGGTCCCAAAGGGATCCCAGGGGGTTCCAAGGTGTCCCAGGAGGGTCTAGGGGGTCCCAGGGGATGTGAGGGTGTCCCAGGGGGTCCCAGGGGGTCCCGGAGGATCTGGGGGTGTCCCAGGGGGTCCCAGGGGGTCCCGGAGGATCTGGGGGTGTCCCAGGGGGCCCAGGGGAGTCCCGGGGATCTGGGGGTGTCCCAGGGGGCCCAGGGGGTCCCGGAGGATCTGGGGGTGTCCCGGGGGCCCAGGGAGTCCCGGGGATCTGGGGGTGTCCCGGGGGCCCAGGGGGTCCCAGAGGATCTGGGGTGTCCCGGGGGGCCCAGGGGGTCCCGGAGGATCTGGGGGTGTCCCAGGGGGCCCAGGGGGTCCCGGAGGATCTGGGGGTGTCCCGGGGGGCCCAGGGGGTCCCGGAGGATCTGGGGGTGTCCCGGGGGGCCCAGGGGGTCCCGGAGGATCTGGGGTGTCCCGGGGGGTCCCAAAGGGATCCCAGGGGTTCCGAGGTGTCCCCAAGGTTCCCAGGGGGTCCCAGTCACTCAGGGAGTCCCGGGGTCCAGGTGTCCTGGGGTCCCAGGAGTCGGGGGGGGGGGAGGAGTCCCAAGGGGGTCCCAGGGGATCCCAGGAGGATCTGGGGTTTCCCAGGGGTCCCCAGGTGTCTGAGGTGGGTCCCAGTTGTTCAGGGGGACTGGGAAGGGTCCCGGGGGTCTCAGGTGTTGGGGGTCCCAGGAGGGTCTGGGGGGTCCTAGGTGTTTGGGGAGGGTCCTGGGGGTCCCCGGGGGTGGCACCTTCTCCCGCGCCCGCAGCTCGTCGAAGAGCCCCTGGATCTCGCGGCGCCAGCTCTCCTGCAGGGAGTGGAAGGACTCGGGGGGCCCCAGCCCCCCCGGCTCCAGCCCCGACAGCCGCCGCAGGATGTCCCCAAAGCCCGGCCGCCGGTGGGGGTCCTGCTCCCAGCAGGCTGCGGGGGCACCCAGGCGTTAGGGGCCGGGGGGCTCCCAGGGGACCCCGGCATCCCCCACGTCACCCAGGGGGTCCCACAGGGCACCCAGGTGTCCGGGCACCCCCAAACCCCCCCCCACCCCACTCCCCACCCAGGAACCCGGAGGTCCAGGCACCCTGCGTCCCCCCCACCCAAGGGCTCAGGCATCCGGGGCCCCCCCGCCACCCCGGGACCCCGGTGGCCGGGGACCCCCAACCCCACAAAGGACCCAGGTGCCCGGGCCCCCCCCCAGCCCCCAAGTGTCCGGGTACCCCACAAAGGGCCGGCCCCCCGGCGCAGACCTGCCATCAGCTGGGCGAAGGGCTGGGGGCAGGTGGAGGGGATGGGCAGCGTCAGCTTGTTGACGGCCACCCCGTAGGCCACCGCCAGCCCGTCGATCCCCCGGTACGGCACCTCCCCCGTCAGCAGCTCCCACAGCAGCACCCCGTAACTGCGGGGAGGGGGCGTCAGACCCCGGGGCCCGCTCTGACCCGTGCCCCCCCCCCGGGGGACCCCAGGGACCCGGGCGTCTGGGTGCACTGCAACCCCCCCGCCCAGGGACACAGGGGTCCGGGCACCCCCAGACCCCCCACCCATGGGCCCAGGGGTCCGAGCACCCCAGACCCCCCCACCCATGGGCCCAGGGGTCCGAGCGCCCCAGACCCCCCACCCATGGGCCCAGGGGTCCGAGCACCCCCAGACCCCCCCACCCATGGGTCCAGGGGTCCGAGCACCCCCAGACCCCCCCATGGGTCCAGGGGTCCGGGCACTCCCAGACCCCTCCACCCATGGGCCCAGGGGTCCGAGCACCCCAGACCCCCCCCATGGGCCCAGGGGTCCGAGCACTCCCAGACCCCCACCCATGGGCCCAGGGGTCCGAGCACCCCCAGACCCCCCACCCATGGGCCCAGGGGTCCGAGCACCCCAGACCCCCCCATGGGTCCAGGGGTCCGAGCACCCCAGACCCCCCCATGGGTCCAAGCACCCCCAGACCCCCCACCCCCAGACCCATGGATCCAGGCACCCCAGGACTCAGGGGTGGGGGTCCCCATCTTCCCCCAGGACGCCCAGGCACCCCCCACCCATGGACCCAGGCACCCCAAACTACCCCCGTGCCAGGACTCGGGGGTGGGGGTCCCCATCCTTCCCCCCGCCCCCCGGGGCCCCCCACCCCATGCGGCACCTCCAGACGTCGCTGCCCTTGGAGAAGGTGGAGGCCTTGATGACCTCGGGCGCCATCCAGGCGTAGGTGCCGGCCGCGCTCATCTTCGTCGTCCGCTGCCACTCCCGGGCGAGGCCGAAGTCGGTGATCTTCAGCGTCTTCCCGCTGACGTCGTCCCCCTCCACCGGCTGCGCCAGCAGCACTGCGGGGGGCGGCGGTCAGGGCACCCCGGTGTCCGGGACCCCCACCCTGGGGACTCCGGCGTTTGGGACCCCTCCACCCTGGGGACCCCAGAGTTTGGGACCCCCCACCCTGGGGACCCCGGTGTTTGCGACCCATCATCCCCGGGCACCCCGGTGTTTGGGACCCCCCACCCTGGGGACCCCAGACTTTGGGACCCCCCACCCTGGGGACCCCGGTGTTTGGGACCCATCATCCCCGGGCACCCCGGCGTTTGGGACCCCCCACCCTGGGGACCCCGGTGTTTGGGACCCATCATCCCCGGGCACCCCGGCGTTTGGGACCCCCCACCCTGGGGACCCCAGACTTTGGGACCCATCGCTCCTGGGAACCCCAGAGTTTGGGACCCCCCACCCTGGGGACCCCAGACTTTGGGACCCATCGCTCCTGGGGACCCCAGAGTTTGGGACCCCCCACCCTGGGGACCCCGGTGTTTGGGACCCATCATCCCCGGGCACCCCGGCGTTTGGGACCCCCCACCCTGGGGACCCCAGACTTTGGGACCCATCACTCCTGGGGACCCCAGAGTTTGGGACCCCCCCACCCTGGGGACCCCAGAGTTTGGGACCCATCGTCCCCGGGCACCCCGGCGTTTGGGACCCCCCACCCTGGGGACCCTGGCCCTGACCCCCAAGAGGCTCCAGGGTCCCCCTCTGCTCCGCACGCAGGAGCCGGGGGGTTCCAACGCCCCGTCGCACGCAGCACCCGTGGGCGCCCCCCTCGCCCCCCGAAGGCGGCACCCGTGTCCCGTGCGTCCCCCCCCCAGCCCGCGCTCACCGTTGCTGGACTTGAGGTCGCGGTGGATGAGGGGGACGGGGGTCCCGGCGTGCAGGTACCGCATCCCCCGGGCCACCTGGCGGGCCCAATCCAGGAGGACGGCGGGGGGCACCCTGCGCCCCGCCAGCGCCCGCGAGAGGGGTCCCCCGGCCGCGAACTCCATCACCAGGCAGAGGTGGGGGGGCTCCAGGCAGACGGCGCGCAGGGCCACCACGTTGGGGTGCCGCAGGCGGGCGTAGAGCCGGGCCTCCCGCCGCAGGCTGGCCGCCCCCGCCGCCCCCGCGTCCCCCCGCGCCGCCTTCACCGCCACCACCTGCCCCCGCCACGTCCCCCGGAAGACCCTCCCGAAGCCCCCCGCCCCGATCACCTCCTCCAGCCGCAGCTCCCCGAAAGCCGCCCGCGCCGGGCCCCCCCCCGGGGGGGGAGCAGGACCCCCCGGGGAGGGGGCGAGGGGAGCGGGACCCCCGGGGAGGGGGAAGGGGAGCGGGACCCCTCGGGGGGGGACGGGGAGGGGGAGCGGGACCCCCCCAGGAAGGGGGGGGAAGGGGAGCGGGACCCCCCCAGGGGTGACAGGGAGGGGGACGCCCGGTCCCGCTCCATGGGGTGCTCCCCCCCCGCCCCGGCCCCCAGTGGTGGTGCTGGGGGGGTGGCTGGGGGTCCTATGGGTGCCTGGGGGGGCCTACGGGCGCTCGGGGGGTCCTATGGCTGCCTCGGGGGGGCCTATGGGTGCCCGGGGGACCCCATAGGGGCCGTATAGCGCCTAGGGGTCACCGGGGTCACCAGGGGCCCTATAGGTGCTGCCTGTAGGGTCTGCTGGCTCCTGGGGGTCCCGCTGGGGCACCGGGGGACCTACGGAGGCCTCTGGGTGCCTATGGGGGTCTATGGGGGCCTATGGGTGCCTCTGGGGGTCTATGGGGGCCTACGGCTCCTGGGGGTCACTGGGGGTCCCCACGGGTCTCTATACCTTACCTGAGTTTCTATGGGTTTCTATAGCTCTTATAGGTCCCTCATAAGTTACTACAGTAGCTACAGGTCCTTGTAGTTTCTATAGGTCCCTTACGAGCTGCCACGGTCCTTACAGCTCCCTATTGTCTCTATGGGTCCCTACGAGTCCCTACGGTCTCTATGGGTCCCTGGGGGTCCCTGTGGCTCCTATAGGTCCCCGCGGGTCCCTATAACCTCTACGGGTCCCTGTTGCTCCCGCAGGTCCCTGTGCGTCCCTATGGTCCCTATAGGTCCCCGGGGGTCCCTACGGCCCCTCCCGGCCGCTACGAGCCCCTGTGGGCCCCCAGGGTCCCTCCGCCCCCTCCCCCCCCACCCCGGTCCCCTCCGCCCCCCTCCCCCCGGGTCCCCTCTGTCCCCTCCCGTCCCCCGGGGCCCCCCCCTCCGCCCCCGGCCCGGCCCCGCCTGGTCCCCGCCGGTGCCCCCCGTCTCCCGGGGGGGGGAAGGAAGCGGCGTCTGGCGGCGTCCCCCGGGGCGGGGCTGGGGAGGGGGGGAAAGGGGGGCGGCCCGGCCGCCTGTGGGTTCCCGGGGTCGGCGGCGGTCCCCCCCCGGCCCGGCCCGGCCCGCGCTGGCTGGAGGCGGCACCGGGAAGGCGGAGCCGGGACATTGTCACCGGGACAAAGGAAAAGGAACCAGGGCCGGACGGGGCGGGCCCGGCGCTGGGCTGGGGGGGCCCGGACGCCCGGGCCCTCGGGGCGGGGGGAGGGACGTCGGGGACCGGACGCCTGGGCCCACGGGGGGGGGGGGCGCGGACCGCTGGGACCACTTGGGGACGGCGGGACCGGGCTGGGGACGCGCACGCACGCGCGCACCCTGCGGCCCGGTGGCCCCGGGGCCTACCCCGAGGCGGGGGCCCGCGGCGGGGCGGGGCGGGGCCCCGAGAGCCGGGGCGGCCCCGCGGCGCGGGCCCAGGCCGGGACCCCGGGAAGCGCCGCGGGGGGACCCCGCCGCCCGGCCCCGCTCCCGTTGCGCGCATGCGCGAAGCCCCCTCCCCCCCCCCGCGCCCCAGCGGGCGCGTTGCGTTCCGCGCAGGCGCGGCGGGGGAGGGCGGGGCAAGCGCCCCGCTCGGGGCGCATGCGCGGAGGCGCTTCCGTTCCGGGGAGACGCGGCCGTCGGCGCCGGCGCTCTCCGCTAGTGCGCATGCTCAGGGCGGGAAGGGAGGGGCGGGCGTCTCCGTCTGGCGCACGCGGTGGTGCGCATGCTCCAGGCGCCCGGTGGTGCGCATGCTCCAGGCGCCTGGGAGGGCGTGTCGCACCGGGCGCACGCGCTCTACGCATCCGTGGGTTCGAGCGGCGCTAGCGCGCACGCTCCGAGCGGGAGGGGGCGTGTCCCTCCCGTCGCGCGCGCTCGGCCCCTCCCTCCCCTGTGCTCGGCGCTCCTGCGCATGCTCCCGCGTCGCGCGTGCGTCCGGAAAGGGGTCGCACGCGTGACGCCAGCCGCGCGCCCCGGAAGCGCTGCGGAGCGTTTCCGGCGCGGACCCGGAAGCGGCGGCGGCCGCCGGCGGAGCGGGGTGGCGGGGCCGCCCATGGCCGCGGGGCGGCGGCGGCGGCGGGGGGGCGGCGGCGGCAGCGGCGGCAGCGATGGGGTCGCAGGCGCTGCAGGTGCTGCGGCAGGGCGTGTGGGCCTCGCTGACGGGCGGCTGGTTCCTGGACCCGCACCAGAGCGCCTTCGCCAACTGCTTCCACCTCTACGCCTGGCTCTTCCTGCTGGGGCTGCCGCTCGTCCTCTACACGGTGGGCCGGGGGGTGCCGGCCTCCGGGAGGGGTCCCGGAGGGCTCCCGGGGGCTCCTGTGTGCGGGGAGGAGTCCCGGGGGGGCTCTCTGGGGGCCGAGAGGGGCCCTGGGGGGCCCCGGGAGGGGGCTGGGGTCCGGGAGGGGTCCCGGGGGCTGGGAGGGAGCCTGGGGGGCCCGGGAGGGGCGCAGGGGGTCCCAGGGGCCGGGAGAGGGCCCGGGGGGTTGGGGGCCGGGAGTGGGCTCCAGGGGGTCCTGGGGGGCTCTTGGGGCTGGGGAGGGTCCTGGGGGTGCCGCCTGACACACACCCCCCCAGGCGCTGCCCCCAGCCCGGGGGTGGGGGCCCTGTACTGCGGGCTGGTGGCCTCCTTCTTCGCGGTGGTGAAGACGGTGAACTACCGGCTGCACGCCATGTTCGACCGGGGGCCGAGCCCGAGGGGGACCCCGAGGGGGGCGACGGGGGCGGCCGCCCTGCTGCACCCCCACACCCCTGAGGAGGGGGACAGCTCCCCGAGGTGAGTCGGGGGCGGCCGCTGCTTGGGGGGCTCTGGAGGCTTTGGTGGGGGACGTGGGGGTGGGTGGCAGCTGCTGGGGGCTGAGAGAGCTTCTGGGGGGCAGGGGAGCCGTGGGGCTGCTTCTGGGGGGGGACATGACACAGTGATGGGATCGGGGGGCTTGGGGAGGTGGGGGGTGTGGAGGGTCCCCACGTGCTGCTGGGGGGAGCCTGGGGGCGTGGGCAGGGCTGGGGGGGCGTGGGACACCCCGGGGTTTTTGGGGGCACGCTGTGGGTCTGTGGGTTCCCCAGGGTGGAAGGGAGGCCTTGGTGGGGGGGGTAGGGGTGTGTGGGTGTCCTGGGGCGGAGGGGGGGGCACCTCGTGGTCTGTGGGTGCCCCAGGGTGGACGAGGGGGTGCAGGGGGTCCCCTCACACCCCCCCCCCCCGCTGACGGCCCCTCGCAGGCCCCCGGGGGGGGGGTGGAGCTGACGGTGTTCCGGCGGCCGGGCTCGACTCCCCCCGTGCGCTGCAGCTCCCAGCACTCGCTCTGCGGCTTCAATCAGCTCTCGGTGAGTGGGGGGCACGGGGGGCATCCCCTGCGCTGGGGGTCCCCGTGTCCCCCCGTAACCCCCCTGTCATCCCCCCCCAGGAGCTGCTGCCCCACCTGGCGGACGCCGGAGCGGCCACGGGTGAGTGTCACCGTCACTGCACCCCTCCCGCAGCCCCGAGACCCCCACCCCGGTGCCCCCCACCCCTAACGCCCCCCCGCCCCTGCTGTGTCCCCCTCCCAGACATCCGGCAGCTGGTGCAGGAGCAGGGCAGCAACAACGTCATCGTCACCGCAGCCGACCGCGACCGCCTGCGCTGCGGCCCCCGCCCCGCCACCGGTGGGTCTGGGGGGGGGGCACGGGGCGCTGGGGGGGCAGCCCCGGCGCTGGGGTCCCCCCTGCCTTTCTCCCCGCCCCCCCCCCTTCCACAGCCACGGGGAGCCCATCGGCAGCCGGCACGGAGGAGGGGGTCCCGGCCGGCAGCCCCCCCCCGTCCCCCCCCCGGCGCGGGGGCTCGTCGGAGAGCGGGCTGAGTCGGGGGGGGCCGGGGCGCGGGACCCCCAGCAGCCAGCGCACGGCCTCCACCCGCCTGGACAGCCCCGGGGCCCCCCCGGCAGGCAGCGACACCGACCCCCCCTCGGAGGCAGAGCCCCCCCCGAGGGCCGGGGGGGGCCGGGGGGGGTCTTCGGGGGGCTCCAGCCTCAGCCTGGCCTCCAGCCACCCCCCTTCTCCTCCTCTTCCTCCTCCTCCTCCTCCTCCTCTTCCTCCTCCAGCCTCTCGGCCGACTCCCCCCCGCCGCCCCCCGGCCCCCCGCCTGCACCCAGCCCCCTGGCCAAGGCCGACCTGGAGGCCCCCCGAGGGGGATGGGGGTGAGGCGGATGGGGCCCCCGGAGCGTGACCGGCCAGGGGAGAGCCCCGGCTCAGGAGGTGAGTGGGGCAGGGGGTCCAGCCCCATAGTGGGGGGAGCCGGAGGGGTTCCAGCCCCACCGTGGGAAGATTTGGGGGTCCAGCCCCATAGCGGGGGGTCCGGAGGGGTTCCAGCCCCACAGTGGGAAGATCTGGGGGGTCCAGCCCTATAGTGGGGGGGTCCTGAGAGGTTCAAGCCCCATAGTGGAAAAATTTAGAGATCCAGCCCCATAGTTGGGGGGTCTAGAGAAGTTCCAGCCCCCATAGCGGGAAGATTTGGGGGTCCAGCCCTATGGCATGGGGGCTGGGGGGGAATCCAGCCCTATAGCTATGGTGTTCTGGGGGTCACCGGGGGTTCCAGCCCCATAACGTGAGGATTGGGGGTGCCCAGCCTCATAGCTGAGAGGGGCTGGGGGGTCATGCTCTGTGGTGGGAAAACCTGGGGGGTCCAGCCCCATAACTGAGGGGTCCTGGGGGGCTGGGGGGGTGCAGCCCCCTAGTGGGAAGACTTGGGGTGACTTTCCCCATAACTGGGGTGTCTGGGACATCTGGGGGGCTCCAGTCCCGTAGTGGGAAGACTTGGGGTGCCCCGCCCCATAGCTGAGAGAGTCCTGGGGCTCTGTGGGCACCCCCAACCCTTGTGTCCCCCCCCCAAACCCAGCACTGGGGGGGCAGCGGGGGCCCCCCCCCGGCCAGGCCACCCGCCGCCGCCACCACGCCGGCTCCAACCCCACGCCGCCCTCCTCCGCCATGGGCTCCCCCCCAGGTAAGCCGCCCCCGCTTCCTCTCTCCCCCTCCCCGCGCCTGCCCTCTCCCCCTCCCCGGCCCCCTTGACCCCCCCTCTCCCCCAGGCTGCCCGAGCCCCCCCGCGGCCGCCCGGCCCCCCCGGGGCGGGCGCTGACGCTGCCGGCGGCCCTGCAGCTGGCGGGGGCCCTGCTGCTGCCCCGCGGGGCCCTGCACGAGGCGGCCGCCTTCGACGACACCTCCGAGGGCGCCGTCCACTACTTCTACGACGAGAGCGGTGAGACGCGGCCCCCCCGGGGCCCCCCCGACCCCCCCCGGACCCCCTCACACACCCCCCCTCGCTCCCCGCAGGCGTCCGGCGCTCCTACACCTTCGGGGCGGCCGGCGGCGGCTACGAGAACCCCGTGGGGCAGCAGAGCGGGGCCGAGCCCCCGGCCAGCAGCGCATGGTGAGGGGGGGCTGTGGCAGGGGTGGGGGGAAGATTCGGGGTGTCCTGGCCCCGTACCAGTGGGGTTTGGGGTCTCGCTGCCCCATAGCTGGGGGGTCTGAGGGGGCCCTGCCCCATAGCTGGGAGATTTGCCGTGTCTTGGTGCTGTAGAAGGAAATTTGGGGTGTCCTTGCCCCATAACTGGTGAACTTGGGGTGTTCCATATCTGTAGTAAGACATTTGGGGTGTCCCTGGCCCCATAACTGGGGGATTTGGGGTGTTCCAGCCCCATAGGAGGGAAATTCAGGGTGCCCCAGCCCCATATCCAGGGGATTTTGGGTGCCCCAGACCTGTAGCAGAAAATTTGGTGCATCGGGGTGCAGTAGTTGTGGGGTTTGGGGGGGCCTGGTCCCATAGCTGGCAGATTTGGACTGCCCCAGCCCCATAACTGGGGGATTTGGGGTGTCCATGGCCCCATAACTGGGGGATTTGGGGTGCCCGAGCCCCATAGAAGCAGATTCAGAGTCCCCAGCCCCATATCCAGGGGATTTGGGGTGCCCTAGACCTGTAGCAGGAAATTTGGTACTTTTTGCCCCGATAGCTGTGGGGCTGGGGGAGTCCTGGTCCCATAGCGGGGAGCTTTGGGGTGCCCCAGCCCCATAGTGGGGGGATTTGGGGGGGTCTTGGTCCCACAGCTAGGAGATTTGGGGTGCCCCAGCCCCATAGTGGGGGGATTTGGGGGGGTCCTGGTGCCATAACTGGGGAACTCGAGACCTTCCAGCCGTGTGGTGGGAGACTTGGGGGGCCCGGGCCCCATAGCGGGGGGCTTCAGGGTGTCCTGCTCCCGTAGCTGGGGGGTGGGGGGGTCCCAGCCCCACAGCAGGGAACTTTGGGGTTTCCCACCCCCCCTCACACCCTGTCCCCTCCCCCAGGGACCGTCACTCGCCCTCCTCCAGCGTCACCTCGGCGGAGGCGGCCGAGGGTCCCCCCCGTCCCTCGGGGGGACTGCCGCTGCGCCGGGGACCCCTCGAGGCACCCGAGGTGAGTTGGGGGGGACAGGGGACACGGGGGGGACACGGAGGTGGAGATACGGGGGGGCACACGCATGGCCCTGCGTCCGTCCCTCGCAGAGCACCTGAGTGGGAGGGGTAAGGGGGGATACGGGGGGGTCCGGAGGTGGGGGTGACAGGGGACCGGTGTCACCCCCTGCCCCCCAGCTGGAGTTGCTGGAGCCCCCCCGGGAGCCGGCGGGGGCCCGGCCCCCCCCTCGCCGCGCCTACCGCTGCCGGGTGCTGCCGGGGCGCTGGGTGCGCCTGCGCTACGACCGCCTGGCCCTGCTGGCCCTGCTGGACCGGTGAGTGGTGCTGGGGGGGGGCGGGACCCCCCCGGGACCCCCCGCCCCTCTGTGACACTGGGGGGTGGCCCCGAGACCCCTCCCGGCCCCGGGGGTGGCCTCAGCCCCACCCTGACCCTTCAATGTCCTGGGAATGTCCCTGAGAGCCCCTGGGGTTTGGGGACACCCCTGAGACCCCCTTCTGGCCCCAGGGATGTCCCCAAGCCCCCCAATCCCGGGGACGTCCCCAAGACACCCCCCATGACCCCAGGGATGTCCCCAAGACCCCCCCATGACGCCAGGGATGTCCCCAAGACCCCTCTCTCTGGCTCCAAGGATGTCCCTGAGCCGTCCCGATCCCAGGGACATCCCCAAGACCCCCCATGACCTCGGGGACATCCCCAAACCCCCTCATGACCCCAGGGATGTCCCCAGGGCCCCCACATGACCCCAGCGATGTCTCCAAGCCCCCACACCTTGGGGACATTTGCAAGACCTTTCCCACGAGCTCAGGGATGTCCCCAAGACCCCCGCATGACCACAGGGATGTCCCCCACGCCCTCCCGTCACCCCAGGGATGTCCCCAAGCCCCTCCCCACCTTGGGGACATACCCAAACCCCCACTTTCTGCCCCCAGGGATGTCCCCAAGCCCCGCCACAACCCCAGGGATGTCCCAGCATCCCCCCATCCCCACCCCCAAGGCCATCCTGTCCTCCCCCGTCACCACCAGGGTCCCCCATCCATCCCTCCCCACCCGTGGGGGTCCCGTGCGTGTGTGTGTCCGTCCCCCCCCCACAATCCGTCACCTTGCAGGAACCGCCGGGTGCCGGAGAACGTGCTGGCGGTGGCCCTGGTGGCCTTGGTGGCCTTCCTGGGCTACGGGCTGCTGCTGCGGGGGCTCTTCCGTGACCTCGGCCTCTTCCAGTTCTGCCTCGTCATCGCCGGGTGCCAGTACTCCCTGCTCAAGGTGGGGGCTGGGGGGCGAGGAGGGGTCCCCGGGGGGGCAAAGGGGGTCCCCAGGGGGCAAAGGTGTCCCCAGGGGGGCAAAGGGGGTCCCTGGGGTCCCCGGGGGCAAAGGTGTCCCCAGGGGGCAAAGGCGGGTCCCTGGGGTCCCTGGCAGGGCAAAGGTGTCCCCAAGGGTCCCTGGGGTGGCAAAGGTGTCCCCAGGGGGGCAAAGGGGGGTCCCTGGGGGTCCCCGGGGGGGCAAAGGTGTCCCCAAGGGTCCCCGGGGTGGCAAAGGTGTCCCCAGGGGGCAAAGGGGGTCCCTGGGGGTCCCCGGGGGCAAAGGTGTCCCCAGGGGGGCAAGGGGGTCCCTGGGGGTCCCCGGGGGGGCAAAGGTGTCCCCAAGGGTCCCCGGGGTGGCAAAGGTGTCCCCAGGGGGGCAAAGGGGGGTCCCTGGGGGTCCCCGGGGGGCAAAGGTGTCCCCAGGGGTCCGGGGGGGGGCAAAGGTGTCCCCAGGGGGGTCCCTGGGGGTCCCTGTCAGGGCAAAGGTGTCCCCAAGGGTCCCCGGGGTGGCAAAGGTGTCCCCAGGGGGGCAAAGGGGGGTCCCTGGGGGTCCCCGGGGGGGCAAAGGTGTCCCCAAGGGTCCCCGGGGTGGCAAAGGTGTCCCCAGGGGGGTCCCTGGGGGTCCCTGTCAGGGCAAAGGTGTCCCCAAGGGTCCCCGGGGGGGCAAAGGGGGGTCCCTGGGGGTCCCTGGCAGGGCAAAGGTGTCCCCAGGGTCCCCCCCGTCCCCACCGCGTCCCCTTTTCTCTTTCAGAGCGTGCAGCCAGACGCCGCCTCCCCTATGCACGTGAGTGCCCGGGGGGGTCTATAGGTGCTGTATGGGCTGGGGGGCAGGGCTATAGGTGCTCTGTAGGTTCTTGGGGTGCTGTTACCCCTGCTATACAGTTCAGGGGGTGTTGCTATAGGTGCTGTGTGATTCCTGGGGGGGCTGTCACACGGCTTCTGTCATTCGGCGGGGTTGCACGTATACGCTGTACAATTCTATAGGATTCCCTATAAAAGCTGTGTGGTTCTGGAGAAATTATTATATGTGCTATGTGATTTTAAGGGAATCTATACATGCTGTACGGCATGGGGGGTGCTTACACCTATTATATGCTTCTATAGGAAGAACTTTATATGTTCTGTGATCTTAATGATGTCCTTATGCATGCTGTATGGTTCTGGGGGGTCCCTACAGATGGTATATGGTGCTGGGGGGGTCGTTGCACGTCCTGTGCGTGTCTGGGAGCCTTCTTTCGTATGCTATATGGTTTGGTGAGGCTGTATGTATAGGATAGAATTGTAAAAGGATTCCTATAGGTGCTGTATGGCCTTGGAGAGGGTCTGTATATGCGCTCTGTGGCCTTGGGGGTCCCTGTATGTGCTGTAGTGCTGTATGGTTTTGGGGGTCCCTATATGACCTGTATGGTTTTGGGGGGTCCCTATATGACCTGTATGGTTTTGGGGGGTCTCTATATGACCTGTACGGTCTTAGAGGGTCCCTATATGACCTGTACGGTCTTGAGGGGTCCCTATATGAGCTGTACAGTGCTGGGGGTCCCTATATGAGCTGTATGGTCTTGTGGGGGGTCACTATGTAGGCTGTATGGTCTTGGCAGCCCCAAGGGGGGGGTGTCCCTGTGTACGTTATATGGCTCATGGGGGTCCCTAAACACGCTGTATGGCCCCAGGGGGTCCCTCTGCCCACGGGGGGGGCAGGGGAGGGGGCAGGGCCCGGGGGGGTCCCGGGGGTCCGTGTGCCCCCTCCCCGCGCTCACCCCCTCCCCGCAGGGCCACAACCGGCTGATCGCCTACAGCCGCCCCGTCTACTTCTGCCTGGCCTGCGCCCTCATCTGGGGGCTGGACGCTGCCGCCCGCGCCCCCGCGCCCCCCGGCCCCCGCCCCGCTCTGCGGCCTCCCCTCCTCACCCCCGCCGCCGCCCGCGCTGCCCGCGACGTCGCCACCGGTGAGACGCAGACGCCGGGGGCTCTGGGGTGGGGGTGGGGTCTTACTGACACCCCCCCCCGGCTAATTTTGGTGCCCCCCAGTGTTCACCCTCTGCTTCCCCTTGGTTTTCCTGCTGGGGCTGCTGCCCCAGGTCAACACCTGCCTGATGTACCTGCTGGAGCAGGTCGACATGCACGTTTTCGGCGGCACCGGTAGGGGCTTGGACCCCCCCCCCGAGGGTCTGGGGACCCCCATGCCCTGTTTTGGATGGGGGGGTGTTTCCTGCTAACCCCCCCTCTTTGCAGCCGCCACCAGCCCCCTGGCCGCTCTCTACGGGCTGGCCCGCAGCCTCCTGGTCGCTGCCGCACTCTACGGCTTCTGCCTGGGGGCCATCCAGGTATGGGGGGCTCCGGGGGGGGCTCCGAGGGGTCGCTGGTCTGCCCTGGGGTCCCTGATGTGCCATGGGGTTCCTGGGGGGTCCTGATCTGCTCCAGGGAGTCTTGATCTGCCCCAGGGGGTTTCAGTCTGCCCCAGGGGTCCCGGGGGGGTCCCTGATCTGCCCCAGAGGTCCCCGGGGGGGTCTTTGGTTGCTCAGGGGGTCCCTGACCTGCCCCGGTGGGTCTTTGCCCCAGGGGTCCCGGGGGGGTCTCTGACCTGTCCCAGGCGGCCCTGACTTGCCATTGGGTCCCCAGGGGGGGTCTCAACCTGCCCCAGGGGGGTCTTGAGCTGCCCCGAGGACCCCCCGAGTGGGTCCCTGAGCTGCCCTGGGGTCTCTGTGGGGTTTGAATCTGCCCCTGGGGGCCGTGACTGGTTCTGGGGGGCTTGGGGGGGGGGCGGCACCTGTGGGTCCCTGGGGGTTCAGACCTGCCTGGGGGGGTCTCCAGCCAATTCTATGGGACTCATGGGGTCCCTGGCGTGCCTCGTGGGGTCCCTGTGGGCCCCGAGGGGGCTGTAGGGTGCCCGTGGGGCTGGTGGGGTGCCCGTGGCCCCCCCCCACTGCCCCCTCCCCGCCCCACAGGCGCCGTGGGGGGAGCAGCAGGTCCCCCTCCTCTTCTCCGTCTTCTGCGGGCTCCTGGTCGCCGCCTCCTACCACCTCAGCCGCCAGAGCAGCGACCCGGCCCTGCTGTGGTGGGGGGCCCGGGGGCCGGGGGGCCGGGGCACCTGGGGGGACCTGGGGTGGGGGGACCAGCAGGGACCCAGGGGAGAGCGGGGTCCGTGGGGGTCTGGGGGAGGATCAGGGGGTGTGGGGGAGGAATGGGGCATCTAGGGGAGGAATGGGGGGCTGGGGAGGGGCTGGGGGTCCCGGGGGGGACACACACGACACAGAGGGAGCCCGGAAGCCTGGGTCCCCTGGGGTGGGGGCACGGGGGGGACCCCTGGGCACCTGGGTGGGTCCTTTGCGGTGGGGGTCCCACGGGGAGGCTGGGCTGGGTCCCAGACACCCGAGTCCCCCTGCCTGGGGGGGTGGGGGGGGGGGGCCCAGGCGCCTGGGGCCCCCATTTTGGGGTGTGGGGGGGTCCCAGACGCCTGGGTCGCCCCCCAGGTCCCTCATCCGGGCCAAGCTGTTCCCCGAGCTGGAGAGCCGCAGCCCCGAGGGGCCGCCGGGCAGCGAGGTCCGGGACCCCCTCCCCGAGCAGCTGCGTGCCTCCCTGGTGAGGACGGGGACGGGGGGGGACATCGAGGACATGGGGAGGGGGCGTGGGGACATCAGGGACACCATGGGGGGACGGAGACGCCGTGGGGAGGGGGTCTTGGGCGCCATGGGGCGCCTCAGGGACGCTGTGGGTGCTTAGGGGTGTTGGGGGTGATGTGAGGATGTTGGGGACACTGGGGGGGACACGCTGGGGACACCACGGGGGTGTGGAGGATGATGGGAGGACGCTGGGGACGCTGGGGGGGGCGTTGGTGACAGCGGGAGGGGGACACCGGGGGGTGTTGGGGGTGATGGATGTTGGGGACACCGGGGGTTGTTGGGGGTGCTCTGGGGGGCTTGGGGACACCGTGGCAGGGCCGGGGTCCCTGTGGGGACCGGGAGGGGGGACAGTGGGGTTCCCCGCTGACGCCCCCCCGCAGCGGGAGGTCCTGCTCTCGGACCTGGTGGTCTGCCCGGCGGTGGCCGTGCTGACCTTCGCCATCAGCGCCAGCACCGTCTTCATCGCCCTCAAGGTACGGGGAGGGGACGGGGGACACCGGGGGGGGGATGACAGGGTGGTCCCGGCAGCCCTGACCCCTCCATGTGTGTGTGTGTCCCCCCCAGTCGGTGCTGGGCTACATCCTGCATGGGCTGGTGGCCCTGCTGGGGCTGGTGGCCCATTACCTCCTGCCCCAGCTCCGCAAGCAGCTGCCCTGGGGCTGCCTGGCCGGGCCGGTGCTGCGGCCCCGCGAGTACAGCCAGTTCGAGGTCCGCGGTAGGTGGGGGACAGCCTGGGGGGGAAGGCGTGGGGGTGTCCCCCACCCCGCTGACCCCCCTTGTCCCCCCCCGCCCCGTCCCAGGCGCGGCGCAGCTGATGTGGTTCGAGAAGGCGTTTGCGGGGCTGCAGGCGCTGGAGCGGCTCTGCCTGCACCCCGCCGTCGTGCTGCACGCCCTCACCCACCAGGCGCAGGCCCTCAGCGCCCGCCCCGATGCCGCCTGCCTGCAGTAAGGACCCCCCCGGGATGCCCCCCCTCCCTGGGACCCCCAACTGGGAGAGCAGACCCTCCGTGGGCACCCCAATCCCCGGGCAGCCCCCCTGCACTGGGACCTGCTGCCTACCCTGGGGACCCTTCTGGCGCTCAGCCCACCTCGGGGGTCCCCAGCGCACCCCCAGGACCCCCTAACACACTCTGGGACCCCCAGCCCACCTCTGGGGACCCCCAACCCCCCCCCAGGACCCCCTCAACTCCTCCCTAGTCCCCCTTTTGCACCCCCCATGCTGCTTGGGTGCCAGCTTGCTGCCTGCATCACTCTCTGCCCTGTGGGGGGGTCCATGGGGTGCTGGGGTGGTCTAGGGGGTGCTGGGTGCCCCTGGAGGGGTCTGTGGGGTGCTAGGGGCTCCCAGAGTAGTGTGGGGGTTGCTGGGGTCCCCCAGGGTGGCTGGGGGGGAGTCTAGGGGGTGTGGGGTGCCCCTGGGAGGTGCGGGGGGCACCCAGGGGGTGCAGGGTGGGGGGTCCCTATCACACCGCAAGCACTTGGGGAGCCCACACCTTGTCTGCAGGGGGTTTGGGGGGGCCACATCGTTCACGGTGTGTCCCCTGTCGCGTGTCCCCCCCCCCAGCGCGCAGGCGCTGCTGCTGACGGCGGCGGGGCTGCGGCTGCTGCGGGGGTCCTTCTGCAGCCCCTCGCAGCTGCCCCCCGCCCTGGCCCTCGCCCTCCTGCTCTTCCGCTGCGACTTCCCCCGCCTCTCCCAGGGGCTGCTCCTTGACCTCTTCCTCGCCTCCTTCCTCGCCGCCAAGGTGGGGGGGGCCCGGGGGGACACCCAGGCGTCCGGGGTGGGGAGAGGCATGGGCACCCGGGAGGATCCGGGTGTTTGGGGGACGTGGGACTGCAAGGGGGCATCTAGGGGGACCTGGGTGTCCAGGGGGAACCCGGGGGGGCCCAGGTGTTGAGGGGGACCCAGGCATCTGGGATGGGGCGGGGGGCATGGGCATCTGGGGGGATCCGGGCACTTGGGGGGACCCAGCTATCTGGGGGGATGTAGGTGTTTGGGGGCACCCAGAGGGGGTGACCCAGACATCTGGAGGGACCGAGGTGTCTGGGGTGGGGAGACATCGGCATCGGGGGGGGTCTGTAAAGAGGCACACGGGGACACTGCTATATTGGGGGGACCCAGGGGGTGAACCAGGCATCTGGGGGAACCCAGGCGTCCGGGGCGGGGGGGGGGACACATGGGCATCCAGGGGGGATCCAGGCATTTGGGGGGACGTGGGTTTGTAGGGAGGGACACGGAGGTGTCTGGGGAGGACCTAGGTGTTTGGGGGGGACCCCGGCGTCCTGGGGGGGGCCCCGGGGTCCAGGCTGACGGGTGCCCCCAGCTCTGGGACCTGCTGTACAAGCTGCGCTTCGTGCTGACCTACATCGCCCCGTGGCAGATCACCTGGGGCTCGGCCTTCCACGCCTTCGCCCAGCCCTTCGCCGTGCCCCGTATCCTGCAGCGGGGGCAAACGGGGGGGGGCTGGGGGCTCCCTGGGGCACGCGGGGCTCTCGCTGGGCTGTGGGGAGGGGGCTGGGGGTCCTCTAGGGGGTTGGAGTCCTCCCATGGGTCAGGGTTGTCCCCTGGGCCAGGGTTTCCCTGTAGGCTGGGGTCTTGGTGTGGGTCGGGGTCTCTCTGTGGGGTCGGGAGCCCTCCCCAGTGGGTTGGGATCCCCTGGGCCAGGCTCTGCCTGTGGGTCAGGGTCCCCCCCATGAGTTGGGGTCCCCCAGAGCTGGGGGCTGGGGCCTCGATGTGGGTCAGGAGGGGTCTCTCTATGGGGCTGCCCCCCCCCCCATGGGCTGGGGTTTCCATGGGCCGGGCTCTCCCTGTGTGTCGGGGTCTGGGTGTGGGTCAGGGGCTCTCGGTGGGGTCAGGTCCCCCCGCGGGTGGGGGTCTCGGTGGGTCGGTGGCCCTTGACGGGGCAGACTCGGGGCTGCTGCTGGCGCAGGCGGTGCTGGGGGCCCTGCTCTCCTCCCCCCTGGCCCCCCTCCTGGGCAGCGCCCTCTTCCTCCTCTCCTACGCCCGCCCCGTCAAGTTCTGGGAGCGTGACTACAAGTGAGGGGGGCAGGGGGTCCCAGGGGGTCCTGGGGGTCTCGGGGCCGTGGGGCAGCACCCTCTTCCTCATCGCCTGTGCTGGGGAGGGGCCTCGGGGGATGCTGGGGGGATCTGGGGGTCTGGGGAGGGTCCAGGATGAGGTTTGGGGGGATATGGGGGTGTGGGGGGGGACCTTGGCGTCTGGGGAGGGTCCAGAATGGCGTTTGGAGGGGATATGGGGGTTCCGGGGGTCTGGGGAGGGGCCAGGGTTGGGACTGGGGGGGCTATGGGGGTGCTGGGGAGGGACATGGGGGGGATCTGGGGGTCTGGGGAGGGGCCAGGGTGGGTCTCGGGCTGGTGTGGGGGCAGGGGGGTGTTATGGGGCTCTGTGGGGGGTGCTGGTGGTTATGGGGGGTTGTGGGGCCGTAGGGGGTGCAGGACAGTTGGGGGGTCACCGTGGGTCTGACTGGCCCCCCGGCCCCTCAGCACCAAGAGAGTGGATCACCCCAACACCCGCCTGGCCACGCAGCTCGACCGGAACCCCGGTGGGTGTCCCCCGGCGCGGCCCCCACAGCGCCTGCCCCACAGCAGGGCCCCCATAGCACCCAGCCCACCCCATGGCCCCTCGCAGCCCCCCATCGCAGCGCCTGTTCTGCCCCAGGGGCCCCCAGGACCCCCACCCACCCCAGAGCCTACCCCAGACTCCCTCCTGGGACCCCGCAGCCCCAGGCCAGCCCCATAGCCCCCATATCCCCCACTGCCGTCCCAGCACCTGACCCAGGCAGCCTTACAGGGCCCCTATATTCCCCCATAGCTTCCTATACCCCCCATATCCCCCTATGTCTCCCCACTGCCATCCCAGTG
Source organism: Ciconia boyciana (assembly GCF_034638445.1). Taxonomy (NCBI): domain Eukaryota; kingdom Metazoa; phylum Chordata; class Aves; order Ciconiiformes; family Ciconiidae; genus Ciconia; species Ciconia boyciana. The sequence continues at coordinate 15,377,586 of NC_132949.1, read as the reverse complement.
CCCAGGGGCTTCCCCAGCCAGCCTTACAGTGCTCCTATAGCCCCCGTATCCCCCCCTACTGCCATCCCAGCGCCCAGGGGCTGACCCAGCCAGTCCCATAGCCCCACGTAGCCCCCCAGCTCCCTATATCCCCCATAGCCCCCCACTGCTGTCCCAGCACCCAGGGGCTGCCCCAGCCACTCCCACAGTGCCCCCATAGCCCCTATATACCCCCATAGCCCCCCATATTGCCCCCGCTGCTGTCCCAGCACCCAGGGCCTGCCCCAGCCACTCCCACAGTGCCCCCATAGCCCCTATATACCCCCATAGCCCCCCATATTGCCCCAAATCCCACCCAGGCTCGGACGACAACAACCTCAACTCCATCTTCTACGAGCACCTGACGCGGGCGCTGCAGCGGGCGCTGAGCGGGGACCTGGAGCTGGGGCGCTGGGGCCCCGCCGCCGCCGGGGACTGCTTCGTGCTGGCCTCCGACTCCCTCAACGCCCTCGTCCACCTGGTGGAGGTGGGACACGGGCTGGTCACCTTCCAGCTGCGCGGCCTCGAGTTCAGGGGTGAGCGGGGACGTCCTCGGGGCGGGGGGGGACGTCATGGGCGGGGGGACACGCGTCGGGGACGGGCACGCTGCGGTGGGGCCGCGCGTCTCGCCGGGGAGGTGGGAGACGGGCTCGTCGCCTTTGCGGTGCGGGGACAGCGGGGACGTCCTTCATGTCGCTGTCTCCTTCACAAGGGTTTGGGGACAGATCGGGGCCATCCCTGTGCCTGCTGGTGTCCCCGTCCCCACTGACGTCCCCTTCATGGGACACTGGGGACAGACTGGGGCCATTCTTCTCCCTGCTGATGTCCCCATCCCCGCTTGATGTCCCCTTCCTGGGGGATGAGGGACAGACTGGGGACCTCCCTGTCCCTGCTGATGTCCCCTTCCTGGGGGATGAGGGACAGACTGGGGACCTCCCTGTCCCCGCTGATGTCCCCATCCCCACTAACATCTCCTTTATGGGGGCTTGGGGACAGATTGAGAACCTCCCTGTCGCTGCTGCTGTCCCCGTCCCCGCTTGATGTCCCCTTCCTGGGGGATGAGGGACAGACTGGGGACCTCCCTGTCCCCCCTGACGTCCCCATCCTCGTTTGATGTCCCCTTCCTGGGGGATCAGGGACAGACTGGGGCCCCCACGACCCTGCTGAGGGTGAGACCGGCGTGTCCCTGTCCCTGCTGACGTCCCCATCCCTGCTTGATGTCCCCTTCCTGGGGGATGAGGGACAGACTGGGGACCTCCCTGTCCCTGCTGATGTCCCCTTCCTGGGGGATCAGGGACAGACTGGGGACCTCCCTGTCCCCGCTGATGTCCCCATCCCCACTAACATCTCCTTTATGGGGGCTTGGGGACAGATTGAGAACCTCCCTGTCGCTGCTGCTGTCCCCGTCCCCGCTTGATGTCCCCTTCCTGGGGGATGAGGGACAGACTGGGGACCTCCCTGTCCCCCCTGACGTCCCCATCCTCGTTTGATGTCCCCTTCCTGGGGGATCAGGGACAGACTGGGGCCCCCACGACCCTGCTGAGGGCGAGACCGGCGTGTCCCTGTCCCTGCTGACGTCCCCATCCCTGCTTGATGTCCCCTTCCTGGGGGATGAGGGACAGACCAGGGACCTCCCTGTCCCCGCTGACGTCCCCATCCTCGTTTGATGTCCCCTTCCTGGGGCATCGGGGACAGCCCGGGGCCCCCACGACCCTGCGGAAGGGCAGACTAGCACGTCCCCATCCCCGCCGATGTCCCCGTCCCTGTCCCCGCAGGCACGTACTGCCAGCAGCGGGAGGTGGAGGCCATCACGGAGGGGGTGGACGAGGACGAGGGTTGCTGCTGCTGCGAGCCGGGCCACCCCCCGCACGCCCTGAGCTTCAACGCGGCCTTCGGGCAGCGCTGGTTGGCCTGGGAGGTGGCGGCCGCCCGCTACGTGCTGGAGGGCTACAGCATCAGCGACAACAACGCGGGGGCCATGCTGCAGGGCTTCGACCTGCGCCGCGTCCTCCTCACCTACTACGTCAAGGTGGGGCCGGGGGGCTGGCGCTGGGGGAGTTGGGGTTTGCACCGGGGGAAGGGGCTCTGCACGAGGGGAGTTGGGGTTTGCACAAAGAAAGGGGGCCTGGCGCAAGGGGAGGGGCTTGGCACCAGGGGAATTGGGGTTTTCGCAAGGGAAAGGGGCTTTGCACGAGGGGAGTTGGGGTTTGCACCAGGGGAGGGAGCTTTGCATGAGGGGAGTTGGGGTTTGCACCAGGGAAAGGGGCTTTGCACGAGGGGGGGGGGGACTTGGCACCAGAGGAATTGTGTTTTGCACCAGGAGAACGAGCTTTGCATGAGAGGAGGGGCTTTGCACAAGGGGAAGGGGCTTTGCACGAGGGGAGTTGGGGTTTGCACCAGGGCAAGGGGCTCTGCACCAGGGGAGTTGGGGTTTGCACAAAGAAAGGGGGCCTGGCGCAAGGGGAGGGGGCTTGGCACCAGGGGAATTGGGGTTTTCGCAAGGGAAAGGGGCTTTGCACGAGGGGAGTTGGGGTTTGCACCAGGAAAGGGGCTTTGCACGAGGGGGGGGACTTGGCACCAGAGGAATTGTGTTTTGCACCAGGAGAACGAGCTTTGCATGAGAGGAGGGGGCTTTGCACGAGGGGAAGGGGCTTTGCACAAGGGGAATTGGGGTTTGCACCAGGAGAACGAGCTTTACACCAGGGGAAGGGGCTTTGCACGAGGGGAATTGTGGCTTGCACAAGGAAAAGGGGCCTGGCACAAGGCGAGGGGGCTTTGTGCTGGGGGAACTGTGTTTTGCACCAGGAGAAGGAGCTTTGCACAAGGGAAAGGGGCTTCGCACGAGGGGAACTGTGGTTTGCACAAGGGGAGGGGCTTGGCACCAGGGGAATTGGGGTTTTCGCAAGGGAAAGGGGCTTTGCACGAGGAGGGTTGGGGTCTGCACCAGGGGAAGGGGCTTTGCACGGGGCACTTTGCACGAGGGTGGCCCCACCCTGGGGCCCCGCTGACCCCCCCCATGTCCCGTCCCCCCCCAGAGCATCATCTACTACGTGACGCGGTCGCCCAAGCTGGAGGAGTGGCTGTCGCACGAGGGGGTGCGCGAGGGGCTGCGCCCCGTCACGGCCCCCGGCTACGCCGACCCCGACCCCACCTTCAGCCCCAACATCGACGAGGACTTCGACCCCCGCCTGGGGGGGCCCAGCCTGCCCGCCTTCCGGCAGGCCTTCCTGGGCTGGATCCAGCACTGCGCCGCCCGCCGGCACCCCGTGGGTCTGGGGACACGGGGGACACGGGGGGACCTGGGGGACAGGGGGGGAACACGGGGGGAACACGGGGGGACACGGGGACGTGGGCGTGCATGGGGGACGCGGGGGGACAGATCCACCCCTGCACCGCCCAGCCCTGGGTCTGGGGGCACAGGGGGACACGGGGGAATGGAAGGACACGGGGGACACCCGTGGGGACCCCCTCTGACCCCGTGTCCCCCGTGTCCCCCCGTCCCCCCAGCCCGTGGACAAGGACTGGGACTCACCCCTCGTCACCCTCTGCTGTGAGCTCTGCGTCCTCGGCCGCCGGGCGCTGGGCACTGCCTCCCACAGCATGTCTGCCAGGTGGGACCCCCACATCTAGGGGGCCCCCCAACGGGGGGATGACACCCCGACATCTGGGGGCACCCCAACATGGGGGGACGACACCCTGACATCTGGGGGGACCCTGGTGCTCGGGGGGAACTCAGGGGTCCAGAGGGGACTTGGTTGCCTGGGGGTCCCTGGCATCTGGGGGGACCCCGACATCGGGGGGGATGGACCCAGGCATCCGGAGGGGACCCAAGTGTCCAGGGGGCACCCAGGGGTCCAGGGGGACCCAAATGTCTGGGGGTCCCCAGGAGACTGGAGGGGGGACCTGGGTGTCCAGAGGGGTCCCAGGCATCTCGGGGGTACCTGGGTGTCTGGGGGGTCCCAAATGCTCGGGGGGGGTCCCAGGCATCTGGGGGGTACCTGGGCGTCTCGAGGGGACCCCAAATGTTCAGGGGGGGTCCCAGGCATCTGGGGGGGACACCCAGGTGTCCAGGGGGAGCCCGGGCATCCGGGGGATACCCAGTCATCTGGGGGCACCCAGGGTGTCCAGGGGGGGTCCCAGGCATCCAGGAGGGACCCCGGTGTGCGGGCAGCCCCCCCTGACCCCCCCCGCCCCCCCAGCCTGGAGCCCTTCCTGTACGGCCTCCACGCCCTCTTCTAGGGCGATTTCCGCATCACGTCCCCGCGGGACGAGTGGGTCTTCGCCGACATGGACCTGCTGCACCGCGTGGTGGCCCCCGGCGTGCGCATGGCGCTCAAGCTGCACCAGGTGGGGGGACGCGGGGACCCCCGGAGCTGCTGCAGGCGGGGGACGTGGGGGGGGGACACCGGGGACCCCCCTGGGGCTGCCATCGGGGATGGGACATGGGGGGACACGGGGACCCCCCTGGAGCTGCCACCAGGGGTGGGACATGGGGGGACACACCGGGGACCCCCTGGGGCTGCCATCGGGGATGGGACATGGGGGGGACACGTTGGGGACCCCCTGGGGCTGCCGCTGGGGATGGGACACTGGGGACTCCCCTGGAGCCACCACCAGGGATGGGACATTGGGGACACACATTGGGGACCCCTTGGAGCTGCTGCCAGGGGTGGGACATGGAGGGGACACATTGGGGACCCCCCTGGAGCTGCCACTGGGGATGTGACATGATGGGGACACAGTGGGGACCCCCTGGAGCTGCCAGGGGGGATGGGACCTGGAGGGGACACAGTGGGGACCCCCCTGCCCCCTCTGTTGGGGATATGAGATGGAGGGGACACAGTGGGGACCCCCTGGAGCTGCCACTGGGGATGGGACCTGGAGGGGACATGTTGGGGACCCCCCCTGCCCCCTCTGTCGGGGATGTGAGATGGTGGGGACATGTTGGGGACCCCCCTGGAGCTGCTGCTGGGGATGTGACATGGCGGGGACACCTTGGGGACCCCCTGGAGCTGCCACGGGGGATGGGACCTGGAGGGGACACCTTGGGGGACATGGCGGGGACACCTTGGGGACCCCCTGGAGCTGCCATGGGGGATGTGACATGGCGGGGACACCTTGGGGACCCCCTGGAGCTGCCACGGGGGATGGGACCTGGAGGGGACACCTTGGGGACCCCCTGGAGCTGCCACGGGGGATGTGACATGGCGGGGACACGTTGGGGACCCCCTGGAGCTGCCATGGGGGATGGGACCTGGAGGGGACACGTTGGGCCCCCGCCCCCTCTGCCGGGGACGTGACGTGGAGGGGACGCGCCGGGGACGCCCCCGTCCCTGCCGCCCCCAGGACCACTTCACGTCGCCGGAGGAGTACGAGGAGGCCTCGGCGCTGTACGAGGCGGTGGCCGCGCACGAGGGCCGGCTGGTCATCTCGCACGAGGGGGACCCGGCCTGGCGGGCGGCCGTGCTGGCCGAGGCCCCGGCCCTGCTGGCCCTGCGCCGCGTGGCCGACGAGGCCGCCGACGAGTACAAGGTGGTGACGCTCAACCGCCGCCACCTCGGCTTCCGCGTCATCAAGGTGAGGGGACGCGCCAGCCCCCCCGCGCCCCCGCTCCCTCCCAGTGCCCCCCAGTGACTCCTGACACCCTCCCAGTGCCCCCAGTCCCTCCCAGTGCCCCCCAGTGACTCCTAACACCCTCCCAGTGTCCCCAGTCCCTCCCAGTGACCCTCCCAGCGCCCCCGGTCCCTCCCAGTGACCCCCCAGTGACTCCTAACACCCTCCCAGTGCCCTCCCAGTGCCCCCAGTCCCTCCCGGTGCCCCCAGTGCCCCCAGTGACTCCTAACACCCTCCCAGTGCCCCCAGTCCCTCCCAGTGATCCCCGGTGACTCCTAATGCCCTCCCAGTCCCTCCCAGCGCCCCAGTGACTCCTAACACCCTCCCAGTGTCCCCAGTGCCCTCCCAGTGCCCCCCAGTGACTCCTAACACCCTCCCAGTGTCCCCAGTGCCCTCCCAGTGCCCCCAGTGACTCCTAACACCCTCCCAGTGCCCCCAGTCCCTCCTAACACCCTCCTGGTGCCCCCAGTGCCCTCCCAGTGCCCCCAGTGACTCCTAACACCCTCCCAGTGTCCCCGGTCCCTCCCAGTGAGCCCCAGTGACTCCTAATGCCCTCCCAGTTCCTCCCAGTGCCCCCCAGTGACTCCTAACACCCTCCCAGTGTCCCCAGTCCCTCCCAGTGACCCCCAGTGACTCCTAATGCCCTCCCAGTTCCTCCCAGTGCCCCCCAGTGCCTCCAAACACCCTCTCAGGGACCGCCAGTCCCTCCCAGTGCCCTCCAGTGACTCCCAGTGTCTCCTAATGCCCCCCTAGTGCCCCCCAGTGCCTCCCAGTCCCCCCCACAGTGCTTTCCAGTCCCCCTGGTGCTTCCCAGTCTCTCCCAGTCCTTTCCACTCCCCTCAGGGCCTCCTAGTGCCCCCCAGTGCCTCCAGGTGCCCCCCAGTCCCCTCCCAGTGACTCCCAGTACTCCCCCAGTGCCCTCAGTCGGTTCCCAGTGCCCTTCCAGTCCTTCTCAGTGACTCCCAGTAACACCCCAGTGCCCTCCTAGTATCTCCCAGTGTCTCCTAATGCCCTCCTAGTGACCTCCAGTGCTTCCCAGTGACTCCCAGTACCCTCCCAGTCCATTGCCAGTGCCTCCCAGTCCCTTCCCAGTGACTCCCAGTACCCTCCCAGTTCATTCCCAGTGCCCCTCAGTCCCCTCCCAGTGCCTCCCAGTGCCTCTCAGTCCCCTTCCAGTGCCTCCCAGTGACCCCCCAGTCCCCTCCCAGTGACTCCCAGTGCCCCCCCAGGTGAACCAGGAGTGCATGTGGGGGCTGTGGGCTGGGCAGCAGCAGGAGCTGGTGTTCCTGCAGCCCTCCCAGTGCCCCCCAGTCCCCTCCCAGTGACTCCCAGTGGCCCCCCAGGTGAACTGGGAGTGTGTGCGGGGGCTGTGGGCCGGGCAGCAGCAGGAGCTGGTGTTCCTGCAGCCCTCCCAGTGCCCTCCAGTCCCCTTCCAGTGCCTCCCAGTGCCCCCCAGTCCCCTTCCAGTGCCGCCCAGTCCCCTTCCAGTGCCTCCCAGTGCCCCCCAGTCCCCTCCCAGTGCCCCCCAGTCCCCTCCCAGTGACTCCCAGTGCCCCCCCAGGTGAACCGGGAATGCATGCAGGGGCTGTGGGCCGGGCAGCAGCAGGAGCTGGTGTTCTGCAGCCCTCCCAGTGCCCCCCAGTCCCCTTCCAGTGCCTCCCAGTGCCAGTGACTCCCAGTGGCCCCCCAGGTGAACCGGGAGTGCATGTGGGGGCTGTGGGCTGGGCAGCAGCAGGAGCTGGTTTTCCTGCAGCCCTCCCAGTGCCCTCCAGTCCCCTCCCAGTGCCTCCCAGTGCCCCCCAGTCCCCTCCCAGTGCCTCCCAGTGCCCCCAGTCCCCTTCCAGTGACTCCCAGTGGCCCCCAGTCCCCTCCCAGTGACTCCCAGTGCCCCCCCAGGTGAACCGGGAATGCGTGCGGGGGCTGTGGGCTGGGCAGCAGCAGGAGCTGGTGTTCCTGCAGCCCTCCCAGTGCCCTCCAGTCCCCTCCCAGTGCCTCCCAGTGCCCCCAGTCCCCTCCCAGTGCCTCCCAGTGCCCCCCAGTCCCCTCCCAGTGACTCCCAGTGCCCCCCCAGGTGAACCGGGAGTGCGTGCGGGGGCTGTGGGCCGGGCAGCAGCAGGAGCTGGTTTTCCTGCGGAACCGCAACCCGGAGCGGGGCAGCATCCAGAACGCCCGGCAGTCGCTGCGCAACATCATCAACTCCTCCTGCGACCAGCCCCTGGGGTACCCCATCTACGTCTCCCCCCTCACCACCTCCTTCGCCGGCGCCCACCCCCAGCTCCGCGCCCTCGCCGGGGGCCCCCTCGGCCCCGCCGCCATCGCCCGCTGGCTGGCCAACGCCTGGGCCCGGTGAGTCGCCCCGAAACGGGCACCCCCCCCCACACGCCCCCAAAGGTGCCCACGGAGATGCTGGTCGGGCCCTGAGCACCCACGGCATCCCCCCCCCCCCCGCTCTGGGGACCCCCTGCCTGCTCCCGGGGACCCCCAGTGCTGGGGGGGGGCTGTGGTCTCCTCCTGGGGACCCCCAGGAACCCCCAAGCCCCCATATCCCCCGATCCTGCACCCCCCAACACCACGTTGCTCCCCCAACCCCACTTCATCCCCCAACTTCATGTCCCCCCAATCCTGCTGTCCCCCGTGTCCCCCTGTCCCCTGTGTCCCCCTGTGTCCCCTATTGCCCGCCCATTGCCCCCCATCCCCCTGTCCCCCCTTGTCCTTCCACCCCCAACCCCTGAGTCCCTCTGAGCCCCCATGCCCCCCATGTCCCCCCTGACCCCCACGTGTCCCCCCCAAGGCTGCAGAAGGGCTGCGGCGCTGGCTGCAACAGCGGGGGCAACATCGAGGACCCAGACTGCGGGGGGCTCGGCGGGGAGCGGCCCCCGGCCCCGCGGGCGGCACGGCCCCCCGGGGCTTCAAACCCCCAGGCCGCCCACCCCCACCACCACCCAGCCCCACCCAGGTAGGTGCCGGGGGGGCTGGGTCCTGGGGGGTGGACAGGAGGGTCTGGGGGCCCAGACGCCCGGGTCCCCTCGGGGGGCGTCTGCATGGCTCTGCCCCCCAGCGTGTCCCCCTGTCCCGCAGGCCCTGAGCAGAGCGGGGGTCCCGGGCTGGGCTGGGGGGCCCCCGCAGGACCGCCCCCGCCAGCGGGGCCCCCCCGGCCCCGGAGCCCCCCGCCCTTCGCCTACGACGGCCTCTGCGGCAAATGGAGCCTGGGTGGCCGCAAGGGGGGCAGCGAGGGGACCCCAGGGCACCCCGCGCCCCCCGGCACCCCCGGGGGTGGCACCAGCACCACGGGAGGGGTGAGTGCCCCAAACGCCTGGGTCCTTTTGGGGGGCTGGACACGGGGGTCTTCGGGAGGGGGCCTGGAGGGGGGTGTTCTGGGAGCCCCCAGCTCTCTGGGGGGAGCTGGGGCTGGGTCCTCTGGATGGTCCTGGGTGACTTGGGGGGACCCAACACCTGGTGTGGGGAGCCCCCCGTACCCCATCCTTGCGCCCCTGTACTTGGGGGGGGAGCTGGGGCCCAGTGTCCCCATCACCCCCCAGCTCCGTTGTCCCCCCAGGCCCCTGCGGACGCCGGCGCCCGCCCCGGAGCCCCCGGGATAAGGAGAGCCCCACGGCACAGCCCCTCCTGGAGCACCAGTACTGACCCCCGGCCCCCCGGCCCCCACCCCTGGGCTGGTCCCGACCCCCCACGGACAGCAATAAGGACCCGGGAGCCCCCCCCCCCCGAGACCCCCAGGGACCTACAGGGCCCCCCGGGGCCCCCTGGAGCAAGCGACGGCGGCGACGGCCCCCCCCGGAGCCTGCGGCCCCCCCAGGACCCCCCCGGGCCCTCGGCCTCTTTTTCGAGGGATTTTTTTTTTTTTTTTGCCGATTCTTGAGGGGTTTTTGTTGGATTTTGGGTTTTTTTTGGGTTGATACGAAAAATTAAAAGAACCAAAAAAAAAAAAAAAGCTTCAAAAAAGCCGTTTTGACGTTTTCCCGCCGCGCCGGATGCCGGGGTCCCCCCCTGGCACTGCGGGGGGGCGGGGGGGGGGGCTCCCGGATGCCCGGGTCCCCGTGTTTGGGGGGGCCCTCCCGGGTGCCGGGGCCCCTGCCCGGGGTCCGGGGTGGGGGCGCGAGTGGGGGCCCCCCCGCAGGCCGGGTCCCCCCGCCCGCGTCCTCTGCGGCGGGAGGAAGCGACGGCGGAGGGGAAGGGCGGGGGCGGGGGGAGCTCGGGCGCCCGGGTCCCCTCCCAGCCTCGGCGGCGGGGTGCGAGCGGGGGGTCCCCCCCCAGACCCCCGGGTGCGACCGCCAGCGCCTGGGTCCCGCAGCGGCGTGGGGCGGTGGGTGGCCCCCCCGTGACGGTGACAGTGACACGAGGGGCCGGAGGTAGGAGCGAGTCGGGGGGGGGAAGGGGGGCCTTGCACGAGGGCTTTGCACGGCGGGGTCGCACGAGGATTGCGCGCAGGGGACGGGTCTCGCGTGGGGGCCTTGCACGGGGCGGGGGGGCTTTGCACGAGGGAGGCCTTGCACGGGGGGCGGGGCCCTTGCACGGCGCTTTGCACGGGCGATTTGCACGGGGCCTCGCACAAGCGTCTGTGCACGCGCGGCACGGCCCCGGCCACCCTCGCACGCTCCTCGCACGCCTACGCGCCCCCCCCCTGTAAGTCCCCTCGTGCCCCCGTGGGCTGTTGTCACGGGGCGCCCCCGGCCCCCGGCCCCCCTGCGGGCCCCCGTGCGCGGCACCGACCCTCGTGCGAGGCCTTTGCACGGGGCCGCGACCCCGGCCCCCTCCGCGCTCCCTGGTGCAACGCTCGACCCTCGTGCGAGGCACGACGGAGCCCACGGTGTCCCGGGGTGGGGGGGGTCCCGCGTGGGGTGGGGACACCAGCGCCCCCCCCCCCGGACGCCTGGGTCCGTGCCCAGCCCTGAGCCTGTACCGGGGGGGGTCACCCTGCCCGTCCCCCCCAGATTAACCCCGCTAATCACGTCTTAACGGTGCGGGTGGGGGAGGGGCCCTGGTCCCGGCGGGGGCGGGGGCCGGACGCCCGGCTCCGCTGCAGCCGGAGGAGGGAAGGGAAGTGCGGGGGGCGGGCGCCCGGGTTCACGCAGGGGACGAGGTCAGGAGCCGGGGCCCAGCGGGGGGGGCACAGGCGGGGGGCCCGATCCCCCGGGGTGGGGGCAGTGGGGGGGCCACTTGGGGGCAGCACTTGGGGGCCGTCGGCCGCCGCCACTTCCCCTACGGCAGGAAACCGCCGGCGTCGCCGCATCCGGGCCCCCCACCCCCCCCCCCGCCCCACACCCCCCGAGCCCCCAGCCCCCGGAGCCCGCCAGCCCCTCAAGGAGCCGGGGGGCTGCCCCGGGGGGGGGGGGGGCACAGGGGGTACCAGGCCGGGACTCGGGCGTCCGGGTGGGTCCCAGGTGCCCCGCAGCCCCGTTTTGGGGGTGCTGGGGGGTCCCCGCCGCGGGTGGGGGGAGTGAAGGGGCAGTGGGGGTGCACGGGGTGTCTGGGGGGGGCTGGGGGTGTCCGGGGACGGAGGGATGGACGCGGAGGGACAGAGGGACGTGGGGAGGAGGGGAGGGATGAGGGGAGCCCCCACTCATCCCCGCACTCGCCCCCGATCCCCCACTGACCCCCACTGACCCCTGTCCACCCCCCAGGTCCCGCCGTCGCCCCCTCCCCGAGCGAGCGCCGCTGCCGGAGCCCCCTCCCCCCGCCCCGTGTCCCCCCATTGACCCCGACCTGGGAAGGGGTGCGTGGGAAAAGGGGCGGAGTGTCCGCACGCGGGAATTCCTGGGCAGCCAATAGGGGCGCGGGGTCGGTTCCCACGCTTCCATTGACAAATCGCGGGGTGGGGGTCCCCGCTAAACCGGGGGTCCCGGCTGGGCGGGGGTGTCAGCGTTAGCAGGGGGATCCCGGGGGGTCAGAGGTTCGGTGCTAGCGGGGGGGTGTCCCAGCGGGTCAGCGCTAGCGGGGGTCCCGGGGGTCCCAGGGGGGTTCTAGGGGGTCCCTGAGGGTCCCGGGGGGGCCATGCAGTCCGACGACCTCTTCCTCCGCAAGATGCGGGGCCCCTCGGCCCGGGTCCCCCCCTCCCCCGGCCCCCCCAGTGGGGGGGGGGGGGGGCGGGGGGTCCCCTCGCCGCCCCCCTCTCCGGGGGGGGCCGCTGCCTTGCAGCGCAGCAGCAGCGAGGCGGCCCTGGGGGGGGCCCCGGGGGAGGGGCCGGGGGTCGCTCCCCGCGCCCGGGCACACAGCCACGAGGGGGCGGGGGGGGGGGGCAGCCCCACGTCCCCCCGCTTCCATGACCCCCTGCTGCTGCTGGGGCTGGGGGCCGGGGGGGAGGAGGACGGGGGGGGCCCCGATTTCTTCCCCCGCCCCCCCTGGGGCCCCCACGTCGCCCACTACGACGTGCAGAGCACCCTCTTGGACCCGGCCGAGGCCCCCCCCGCCCCCCCCGGCCCCACCTCGGGGGCCTCGGCTGCCCACCTGGAGCCCGAGGAGCCCCCCGAGACCGGGGGGGGCCCCCCCGATGCCGACGCGCTGGTGCTGAGCTGCCCCCGCTTCTGCTGCGAGACGGGGGGGGAGCAGGAGCCGGGGCTGGTGCCCCCCCGGGGCCCCCCCGGGCCCGGCCACCTCCCGAACGCGGCCGTGGCCGTGCTGGAGGAGCCCCCGGCCGGCTCCCGGCCCCCCCACCCCATCGAGCACAGCGACGCCGGCGCCGACTACTACCGCAAGTACTTCTACGGCAAAGGTGAGCCGGGGGGGCCACGGGGGGGGCAGGGGGGGCCACGGGGGGCGGGGCATTGCACGGGGCTGTGGGACGTCGCGTGTGGCCGTGGGGCGTTGCACGGGGACGCGGGACGTTGCACGTGGCTGTGGAAAGTTGCGCGAGGCCATGGGACATTGCGCGATCTGTGGGACGTTGCACGTGGCCGTGGGACGTTGCACGTGGCCGTGGGTTGTTGCACGAGGCTGTGGGGCATTGCACATGGCCATGGGAGGTCGCAAGTGGCCATGGGGTGTTGCACGTGGCCGTGGTTTGTTGCACGAGGCCGTGGGACGTTGCACGTGGCCATACGATGTTGCACGAGGCCGCGGGGTGTTGCACAAGGACACTGGATGTTGCACGAGGCCGTGGGACGTTGCACGTGGCTGTGGACGTCGCCCGAGGCTGCAGCACATCGCACGTCCCCATGTGACGTGGGGGCTGTGTGGGGCCGTGGGGGGCTGTGGGGGGAGGGGGTCCCGGTACCCCCCCAACCCCCGCCCCCCCAGAGCACCAGAACTTCCTGGGGGAGGACGCGCGGCTGGGGCCGGTGGCCGTGTCCCTGCGGCGGGAGGAGAAGGAGGGACCCCAGCCCCAGGTCCTGCATCGCATCATCCTGCGCACCAGCCAGGTGGGGCGGGGGGTCAGGGGGCTGGGGCGGACCGGGGGGCTGGGAGGAGCTGGGGGCTTCGGGGGCTGGGGAGAGTCAGGGGTCGGGGGTTGCAGGAGGTCGGAGGGGCCGGGGGCCTGGGGGGTCAGGGTGGGCAGGGGGTGCAGGAGGGCTGGGGACCCTTGGGTGGCTGAGGGGGTTGGGAGGGGTCAGGGGGGTCCCAGAAAGGCCTTGGGGGGGATCCCCAGGGGCTCCTTGGGGGGCAGCAGGGGATGGGGGTCCATGGGGGTGCCGGGAGCAGCCCCGAGGGGCCGGGGGTGATGCGGGGGTGCTGGGGAGGGTCCCCCCAAGCCTGACACCCCCCCCCCATCCAGCTGCGGACGCTGCGGGGCTCGGTGCTGGAGGAGGCACTGCCCCCCGGTGCTCGCCCCCCCGGGGCGCGGGGGGTCCCCCCAAAAAAGCTGCTGGAGCTGGTGCTGCCGGGGCTGGGGGTGCAGGGGCTGCGCCTGGCCTCCCCCTCCCCCGCCGTGCCCGAGACCCTCCTCAAGCTGGACGAGCAGGGGGTGAGCGGGGGAGGGTGCACGGGGGGCGCGGGCAGGAGGGCGGGGCTTGCACAAGGGGCGGGGGTGGGTGGGAGGGGCTTGCACCAGGGCTGGGGCTTGCGGGAGGGCGGGGCTTGCACAAGGGTGGGCCTTGCACGGGGACGGAGCCTGTATTGCCCCGGCACCGAGGCTCACACGAGGACGGGGCTCACACGGGGATGGGGTTTGCACGAGGACGGGGCTTGCATCGAACCAGGGCAGGCTCTTGCACGAGGGCAGGGCTTGCACGAGAACCATGCTTGCACCAGAGCTGGGGTTTGCACGAGGACGGGCCTTGCACGGGGATGGTGTTTGCACGAGGACGGGGCTTGCACGAGGACGGGGCTTGCACGAGGACAAGGCTTGCACTGACCCAGAGCTGGCCCTTGCACGAGGGCAGGGCGTGCAGCGGGCGGGGGGCCGGCGTGCGAGGGCGGGCGGGGGGCGCACGTGCGAGCCCCCGTGCGAGGTGCCCCCCCCCCCAGCTGAGCTTCCAGCGCAAGGTGGGGGTGCTCTACTGCCGGGGGGGCCAGGCCTCGGAGGAGGAGATGTACAACAACGAGGGCGCGGGGCCGGCCTTCGCCCAGTTCCTGGGGCTGCTGGGCACCCGCGTGCGCCTGCGCGGCTTCCCCCACTACCGCGCCCAGCTCGACACCCAGAGTGAGCGGGGGGACACGCGGGGGGACACGGGGACAGGGGGGGACACGGGGACATGGAGAGGGATGGGGACGTGGGGGCTTGGGGATGGGGACATGCACAGGGACAGGGGTGGGGACATGGGGGACACAGAGACATGGGGGACACGGGGACATGGAGAGGGATGGGGACATGCACAGGGACAGGGGTGGGGACATGAGAACATGGGGGACACAGGGACATGGGGGACATGGGGACATGGGGGACATAGGGACATGGAGAGGGATGGAGACATGGGGACTTGGGGACGGGGACATGCACAGGGACAGGGGTGGGGACATGGGGACATGGGGGACATAGGGACATGGAGAGGGATGGAGACATGGGGACTTGGGGACGGGGACATGCACTGGGACAGGGGTGGGGACATGAGAACATGGGGGACACAGGGACATGGGGGACATGGGGACATGGAGAGGGATGGGGACGTGGGGGCTTGGGGATGGGGACATGCACAGGGACAGGGGTGGGGACATGGGGGGACACAGAGACATGGGGGACACGGGGACATGGAGAGGGATGGGGACATGGGGTCTCGGGGATGGGGACATGCAGTGGGACAGGGGTGGGGACATGAGAACATGGGGGGACACAGGGACATGGGGGACATGGGGACATGGGGGACACGGGGACATGGAGAGGGATGGGGACGTGGGGGCTCGGGGATGGGGACATGCACTGGGACAGGGGTGGGGACACGGGGACATGGGGACATGGAGAGGGATGGCGACATGGGGACTTGGGGACAGGGACATGCACTGGGACAGGGGTGGGGACATGGGGGACACAGAGACATGGGGGACACGGGGACATGGAGAGGGACGGGGACATGGGGGCTCGGGGATGGGGACTTGCACAGGGACAGGGGTGGGGACACGGGGACATGGGGGACACGGGGACATGGAGAGGGATGGGGACATGGGGGCTTGGGGACGGGGACATGCACTGGGACAGGGGTGGGGACATGAGAACATGGGGGGACACAGGGACATGGGGGACATGGGGACATGGAGAGGGACGGGGACATGATACAGGGATGGGAACATGCACAGGGACAGGGGTGGGGATGTGGGGACTTGGGGGACATGGGGCAGGGATGGGGACATGGGGATGGGGACATGCACTGGGACAGGGGTGCGGAAACGGGGACATGGGGGACATGGGGACATGGAGAGGGATGGGGACATGGGGACTTGGGGACGGGGACATGCACTGGGACAGGGGTGGGGACATGGGGGACACAGAGACATGGGGGACACGGGGACATGGAGAGGGATGGGGACATGGGGGCTCGGGGATGGGGACTTGCACAGGGACAGGGGGTGGGGACATGGGGGACATGGGGACATGGAGAGGGATGGGGACATGGGGTCTCGGGGATGGGGACATGCACT
Source organism: Ciconia boyciana (assembly GCF_034638445.1). Classification (NCBI taxonomy): domain Eukaryota; kingdom Metazoa; phylum Chordata; class Aves; order Ciconiiformes; family Ciconiidae; genus Ciconia; species Ciconia boyciana. The sequence goes on along the minus strand of NC_132949.1, from coordinate 15,361,932 downwards.
GGGACAGGGGTGGGGACACGGGGACACGGGGGACACGGGGACATGGGGGACATGGGGACATGGGGGACATAGGGACATGGAGAGGGATGGGGACGTGGGGGCTTGGGGATGGGGACATGCACTGGGACAGGGGTGGGGATGTGGGGACACAGGGGACACGGGGACATGGAGAGGGATGGGGACATGGGGGCTCGGGGATGGGGACATGCACTGGGACAGGGGTGGGGACATGAGAACATGGGGGGACACAGGGACATGGGGGACACGGGGACATGGAGAGGGATGGGGACATGATACAGGGATGGGAACATGCACAGGGACAGGGGTGGGGATGTGGGGACTTGGGGGACATGGGGCAGGGATGGGGACATGGGGATGGGGACATGCACTGGGACAGGGGTGCGCAAACGGGGACATGGCGGACATGGGGACATGGAGAGGGATGGGGACATGGGGACTTGGGGACGGGGACATGCACTGGGACAGGGGTGGGGACATGGGGGGACACAGAGACATGGAGAGGGACGGGGACATGGGGGCTTGGGGACGGGGACATGCACAGGGACAGGGGAGGGGACGTGGGGATGGGGCCAGGAACAGGGGGACTGGGGATGGGGATGCAGGGGTGGGGACGTGGGGGACACGGGGGCGGGGCGCGGTGCGGGGGTGCAGGCTGTCCCCCCCCAGCTGACTCCACGGGGACCCACTCCCTGTACACGACCTACCACGGCTACGAGGTGATGTTCCACGTCAGCACCATGCTGCCCTTCACCCCTAGCAACCCCCAGCAGGTCCGGGGGGCCGGGGGGTCCGGGGGTCCCGGGGGCCAGGGGGCATCATGGGGTCCCTGGGGGTCCCCCCCGATGCTGCCCTTCACCCCCATTAACTGGCAGCAGGTCCAGGGGGGGCTGGGGGAATCCTGGGGGGGTCCTGGAGGCAGCTGGGGGGGGTCTCAGGGGTCTTGGGGGGGGGGGTCCTGGAAGGCTAGCTGAGGGGACCCAAGGGTTTGGGGGTCCTGGGGGCAGCTGAGAGGTCCCAGGTGGTCTGGGGGGTCGCAGGGGATTTGGGGGTTCCTGGAGGTAGCTGGGGGGATGTCCTGGGGCAGCTGGGGGGGGTCCCAGGGGTCTGGGGCAGGGGGTCCTGGGGGGTCCCAGGGGTCTGAGGGGGCCCTAGAGCAAGTGTGGGGGTCTCAGGGGGTCCTGGAGAGCCCAGAGCAGCTCCAGCCCCCACCCCGGGGGCAGTTTTGGGGTGCTGACCCCCCCTCGCCCCCCCCAGCTCCTGCGGAAGAGGCACATTGGGAACGACATCGTGACCATCGTCTTCCAGGAGCCGGGGGCTCGGCCCTTCTCCCCCCGCGCCCTCCGCTCCCACTTCCAGCACGTCTTCATCGTGGTGCGGGCCCACGAGCCCTGCACCCCCCGCACCTCCTACAGGTGGGGGGCTGGGGGGGTCCCCAAGGGCTGCTGCGGGGGTGGGGGGCTTGCACAGGGGGCTGGGGGGTCCCCAAGGGCTGCTGCGGGGGTGGGGGGCTTGCACAGGGGGGCTGGGGGGTCCCCAAGGGCTCCTGCGGGGGTGGGGGCTTGCACAGGGGGCTGGGGGGGTCCCCAAGGGCTCCTGCAGGGGTGGGGGCTTGCACAGGGGGCTGGGGGGTCCCCAAGGGTTCCTGCGGGGTGAGGGGCTTGCACAGGGGGCTGGGGGTCTCTTGCAGTCCCTGGGAGCCTCACCTGGGCTCGGGGGTCTCACACGGCGTCTGGGGGCTTGCATAGGCTCTGGGGGCTTGCATGGGGTCTGGGGGGTCTGGGGGGCTTTGCACAGGTTTGGGGGGCTTGCACAGGGGCTGGGGGTCTCACATGGGGTATGGGGGGCTTGCACAGGGGCTGGGGGCTTGCACGGGCTCTGTGGGTGCTGCACGTCCCCCGAGGGTCTCACACGTCTCCCGGGGGTCTCTCCTGCTCCCTGGGGTGTCACCGTCCCCTGGGGTCTCACCTGGGCTCTGGGGGGGCTCTGCTGGGGTCCCTGGGGGTCTCTCCTGGTCCTCGGGGGTCTCACGTGGCCCCTGGGGGTCTCTCCCGGTCCTTGAGGGTGCTGCATGGTCCCTGGGGGTCTCACATGGTCCCTGGGGGGGTCTCTCCCGCTCCCCGGGGGGCGGCGGGGGCTGCGGGGGTGCTGCCTGTCCCCCAGGGTCTCACGTGCCCCCCGGGGTCTCTCCCGCAGCGTGGCGGTGGTGCGGCCGGAGGAGACCCCCCTCTTCGGGCCGGGGCTGGCGGCGGGGCAGCGGTTCCCGGGGGGCGCGGGGCTGCGGGAGTTCCTGCTGGCCAAGGCCATCAACGGGGAGAACGCGGTGGGCCGGGGGGGGCGGCTGGGGGCCATGGCCGCCCGCACCCGCCAGCAGTACCTGCAGGAGCTGGCCCGCGCCCACGCCACCGGCCCCCCGCTCGCCGCCCCGCACCGGGGGCTGCCGGCGCTGGGGGGCCGGCGGCGAGCGGGGGCCGGGGCGGCGGCGGGGTCGCGGGGCGCTGGTGTGGGGGCGCGGGCGCGGGGAGCCCAGGGGGCCGGAGGTGCCGTGTCTGCTGGGGGTGGCGGCGGAGCGGGTGGTGGTGGCGGCCCCCCAGCCCGGGGTGCTGTTCAGCTGCGCCTGCCGGGACGTGTTAGGGTGGGCCTTCGCCGAGGGGCGCCTCGAGCTCTTCTATGGGGCGGGAGACTGGCTGGGCCTGCGCCTGCCCCACGGCGCGGCCGCCCAGGTGGTGGCCAGGCTGCAGGTGAGCGGGGGCGATGGGGGCGATGGGGCATTGCAGGGGTAGGGATGGGGGCGATGGGGGCGATGGGGCATTGCAGGGGGTAGGGATGGGGGCGATGGGGGCGATGGGGCATTGCAGGGGTAGGGATGGGGGCGATGGGGGTGATGGGGCATTGCAGGGGGTAGGGATGGGGGCGATGGGGGCGATGGGGCATTGCAGGGGGTAGGGATGGGGGCGATGGGGCATTGCAGGGGAGCAGGAAAAGAGGGGCAATGGGGCAGGGATGGGGGAGGCAATGGGGGGCAAGGGGGCATTGCAATGGGGCAGGGATGGGGGCAATGGGGCAATGGGGGGCAGCGGGGCACTGCACTGGGGTAGGGATGGGGGGCAATGGGGGTTGCAAAGGGGGGTGCAATGGGGCAGGGACAGGGGTGCAACGGGGAGCAATGGGGCAATGGGGGGCAGGGGTGGGGGTGCATGGCGGGGGGGATGCTGTGGGGCTCGGTCAGGACAGCGTCCCACGGGGCGCCCGGGGGGGTCAATGTCGGGGTCCCCCCGGGTCACCGTTGGGTTCCCACGGGGTCACGTCGGGTCACCCCATGGGGGTCCATGTCGGGGTCCCCCAGCTCAGTCTGGGGGCCCCCCCCATCCCCTCGCAGGCGGTGACGCGGGGGTGCGAGGCGCGGGAGCTGGCGCTGCCGCGGGGGGCCGGGGGTCGCCTGGGCTTCCGCGTCGACGCCGCCGGGGTGGTGACGTCCGTCACCCGCTTCTCCTTCGCCGAGACGGCGGGGCTGCGCCCCGGCACCCGCCTGCTGCGCGTCGCCCACCACCCCCTGCCCGCCCTGGCCCCCCGCCGCCTGCGCGCCCTCCTGCGCCGCCCCAAGGCCACCCTCACCCTCCTGCCCCCCGACCGCGACGGCCGGCCCCGCCGGTGGGTGGGGGACCGGGGGGCCTGGGGGGCATGGGGGTGTTGGGGGGCTAAGGGGGGATTGGGGGACATGGGGGTGTTGGGGGCCTGGGGGCATGGGGGTGTTGGGGGGCTAAGGGGGATTGGGGGCATGGGGGTGTTGGGGGCCTGGGGGGCATGGGGGTGTTGGGGGGCTAAGGGGGCATTGGGGGACATGGGGGTATTGGGGGGCCTGGGGGGATAAGGGCGGAAAAGGGGGTGAGGAGGGATTTTGGGGACGGGGGGACTGGGGGTCATGGGGGATTGAGGGATTGGGGGTGTGGGGAGGAATGGGGGCTTGGGGGGTATGGGGGGATATGGGGGGATAGGGGTGTGGGGGACTTGGGGGCATGGGGGCAATGGGGGACATGGAGGGATTGGGGGGCACGGGGGATTGGGGGTGTGTGGGGGCAGGGGGCGTGGGGGCTTGGGGGGTGGGGCAGACTTTGGGGCGATACGGGGAGGAATGGGGGGCTATGGGGGGCACTGGGCTGTGGGGGGGATGTGGGGACACGGAGGGGTGCAGGGCCATGGGGGACGAGTGGAGCCAGGACCAGGACACCCCTGTCCCCTGTCCCCTGTCCCCTGTCCCCTGTCCCCCCAGGAGCTTCTCGGAGCTGTACGCCAGGTCGCTGGAGCAGGGCCGGGGCGCGGGGGGACCACGGGGGGGACATCGGGGACATCGGGGACACCAGCGACACGGGGGACAGCGGCGACACGGGGGACAGCGGCGACAGCAGCGATGGGGGGGCCGGAGGGGAGGCGGGGGCTGCGCCCCGACACCCTGCGGCTCCTGCACTCGCTGGCGCTGGACGAGGAGAGCACCCCCTTCCCCCCCGGGGGGCCCGGCTCCTCAGGGACCCTCGAGACCCCGGCCACCCGCCCCCGGCCCGTGAGTGACCCCGGCCATGGGGAACACCCCCCATCCCCTGGGACCCCCAAACCCCCCGGGACCCCCAAATCCCCTGGGACCCTCCCATGTCCCCTGGGACCCCTAAACCCCCGGGACCCCCAAATCCCCTGGGACCCTCCCATGTCCCCTGGGACCCCTAAAACCCCCCGGGACCCCCAAATCCCCTGGGACCCCCATCCCTTGGGACCCCTAAAACCCTCCTGGGACCCCCAAATCCTCTGGGCCCCCCAAAGACCCCTGGGACCCCCCCCAAATTCCCTGGGACCCCCTTAAAACGCCTGGGACCCCTCCCATCCCCTGGGAAGCCCATGTCCCCCGTGACCCGGGCATCTCCCCCTGCCCATGACCTTGACCCCCCGTGACCCCCCGTGACCCCTGACCCCCCGACCCCCAGGCAGCCCCTGGCTGACCCGACACCCGACCTGCTGCTGCCGCACCACAGCCCCCCGCCCGGCGACCCGGTGAGCCCCCCGTGTCCCCCCGTGTCCCTGTGTCCCCCGTGTCCCCACTGACCCCCACGCCCCCAGGGAGCCCCCCGGACGCCAGCGGCCCCGCGGCCCCCCGAGCCCGGAGCCCCCTGGCCCCGTCGCTGCGGCACTCGCTGGGCAGGCGTGAGTGGCCCCGGCCCCTGTCCCCTCCTGTCCCCCCTCCGCCCCCTCTCCCCATCCCATGTCCCCGTCCTGCATCGCTCGGTGTCCCCTGTCCCCTGGGGGGGTCCCCTGGCCCCTCTGGGTCCCCCCCCCCCCCGGCGATGTCCCTTGTCCCATGGGGGGGGTGCCCCATCCCGTGTCCCATGTCCTATGGGGGTGACCCCTACTCCCTGGGGGTGGCCCCATCCCACGGGCCAGCCCCTATCCCGTGTCCCCTGTCCTGTGGGGGTGTCCCTGTCCCCTGGGGATGTCCCCACCCCATGTCCTGTGTACCATGGGGGTCCCCCCCGTCCCCCGGGGGTGCCCATGCCCCGTGTCCCATGTCCCCTGGGGCTGTCCCCCACGCCATGTCCCCTGCGGGTGTCCCTGTCCCCTGGGGCTGTCCCCCACCCCTTGTCCCCTGCGGGTGTCCCTGTCCCCTGCGGGTGTCCCCCGCCCCATATCCTGTGTCCCCTGCGGGTGCCCCCCCGTCCCCTGAGGGTGTCCCCATCCATGTCCCATGGGGGTGTCCCCGTCCCCTGGGGGTCCCCCTGTCCCCTGGGGGTGCCCATGTCCCCACGTCCCCTGTCCCTGAAGGTCCCCCTCCTTCCCATGTCCCCTGTCCCATGGGGTGTCCCCATCCCGTGGCCCGTGGCCCCTGGGAGTGCCCCCATCCCCCGGGGGTCCCCCCACCCCACGGGTGCCCCCCACCCCGCAGTGCTGTCGGGGCCGGGGAGCCCCAGGAGGAGGAGTGGGAAACCATCGCCCGCCTGGCCACCGCCTGCAGCGGCATCCTGGAGGCGCTGGCACGGGGGGTGAGCGGGGGGCCGGGGGTGGGGGGCTGGGGGGCTAGGATGTGGGGGGTGGGGGGCTTGGGGGCTGGCGGGATCTTGAGGGGCTGGGGAGGGGTGGGGGCTGGGGAGGCTCGGGAAGCGGGGGGAGGGGTGTCAGGGTCCCCCATGGGGTCTCACCTCCCCCCCCAGGGCAGCAGCTCCCGGAGCCCCCAGCGCTGGGGCCCAGCAGACCCTGAGCCAGGCGGCCCCAGAGGATGAGTAAGGGGGGAGACGGGGGGGCTCAGGGAGGGGCTTGGGGGTGCAGGGGGCTGGGGGGGGGCTGGGGGTGTCGGGAGAGGGGCTGGGGGGATGCAGGGGGGCTGGGGTGGCTCGGGGAAGGGCTGGGGGAGCAGAGGGGGCTGGGGGGACAGAGGGGGCTGGGGGGGACTGGAGGGGACGGGGGGGCTGGGGGACAGAGGGGGCTGGGGGGACTGGAGGGGACGGGGGGGGGCTGGGGGGACAGAGGGGGCTGGGGGGGACTGGAGGGGACAGGGGGGCTGGGGGGACAGAGGGGGCTGGGGGTCCAGGCATGGTCCCACCCTGTCCCCCCAGGTCCCGCAGCCTCTCGGAGAAGGTGGCGCAGCTGGAGGCGATGCTGAAGCGGCTGCAGGAGGATCTGCAGGAGGTGGGGGGCACCGGGGGCTGTGGGACACCATGGGGGGCCATGGGGCTGGGGGGGGCTGTGGGGCACTGGAGGAGCCATGGGGTGCCGTGGGGCTGATCCGTGGGGCACCATGGGGTGCTGTGGGGCTCTGTGGGGCTGATGCGTGGGTCTTCGTGGGGCTCTGCGGGGCACCGTGGGGCTCTGTGGGGCACTGTGGGGTGCTGTGTGTCTCCATGGGGCAGTGGCAGGAGCAGGAGGCACAGGTGCAGCTGTGGGCAGAGGGGTGGGGGGCACTGTGGGGTGCCGTGGGGCTCCATGGGACACCGTGGGGTGCCGTGGGTATCTGCGGGGCTGGGGCACGGGGCTCCATGGGGCAGGAGGTGCAGGAGCGGCTGCGGGCTGAGGCGTGGGGGACTCTGTGGGGTGCCGTGGGGCACTGTGGGGCTGATGCAGGGGTCTCCGTGGGGCTGAGGTGTGGGTCTCCGTGGGGCAGGAGCAGGAGGCGCAGCAGCGGCTGCGGGCCGAGGTGCGGACGCTGCAACGCAGCAACCGGCGGCTGCAGCAGGAGCAGGAGGACGCGGCCGCGCAGCTCAGCCGGGTGACGCGGCTGCTGCAGCCCCCCCCGGGGACCCCCCCGGAGTCCTAGGGACCCCCGGGACCCCCGGGACCCCCCCCCAGATCCCCCCGGGGACCCCCAACCACCCCCGGGGGCCGCGGGCGGCATCCTCGCACGTGGAGCACACGCACGTGGCACAGCCGGCCGTGCACGCGCCGCGCGCCCCGTGCACGCTCACCCCCCGTGCACGCGCATCCTGCGCACCCCGTGCACGCTCACGCCCCGTGCACACCCCACGCACGCTCACGCCCCGTGCGCGCTCGCGCCGTGCCGACACCGTGCGCACTCACACCTCCTGCACGCTCGGGGCCTGTGCACGCTCGCCTGCTGCACGCCGGCAGCGCACTCACTGTGCGTGCACCGCGCACGCTCGCACCTCAGCCGTGCCGGCCGTGCACCCCCCCGCACACTCACTCAGCCCGTGCACACTCACCCCGTGCACACTCACTCACCCCGTGCACCCCCCTGCACACTCACTCAGCCTGTGCACACTCACCCTGTGCACACTCACCCTGTGCACACTCACTGACCCTGTGCACACTCACTCTGTGCACACTCACTCAGCCCGTGCACCCCCCCGCACACTCACTCAGCCCGTGCACACTCACTCACCCCGTGCACACTCACCCTGTGCACACTCACTGACCCTGTGCACACTCACTCCGTGCACACTCACTCAGCCCGTGCACACTCAGCCCGTGCACACTCACTCTGTGCACACTCACTCACCCTGTGCACACTCACTGACCCTGTGCACACTCACTGACCCTGTGCACACTCACTCACCCCGTGCACACTCACTCACCCCGTGCACGCACACTCAGCCCGTGCACACTCACCTCATGCACACTCACTCACCCCGTGCACGCTCACTCACCCTGTGCACGCTCAGCCCGTGCACACTCACTCCATGCACACTCACTCACCCCGTGCACGCACACTCAGCCCGTGCACACTCACCTCATGCACGCTCACTCACCCTGTGCACGCTCAGCCCGTGCACACTCACCTCATGCACACTCACTCACCCCGTGCACGCTCACTCACCCTGTGCACGCTCAGCCCGTGCACACTCACTCCATGCACACTCACTCACCCCGTGCACGCACACTCAGCCCGTGCACACTCACCTCATGCACACTCACTCACCCCGTGCACACTCACCCTGTGCACGCTCACTCAGCCCGTGCACGCTCAGCCCCCGCCCCCCACTAACTGTGAAACCGAAGCTGTGACGCCCCCCGCCCCCGCCCCCGCGTGACACTGGAGCCCCACCGGGGAGGGGACGCGCTGGGGACCCCCCGGCCCCCCAATAAAGCCTCGGCCTTGGCAGCCCCAGCCTCAGCCTGCCATTGGGGGGACCCTATAGCCAGAGAGCCCCGTCCCCGCTCCCTATAGCCCACCCCATCCCCTATAGCCCATTGCCGTGTCCCCTATAGCTCCTCCATTCCCTATAGCCCCCCATCCCCTATAGCCCAGTGCCACATCCCCACAGCCCCCCATCCCTTATAGCACATTGCCACATCCCCTATAGCTCCCTATCCCCTATAGGTCCCCTATCCCTTACAACCCATCCCTATCCCCTATAGCCCATCCCCTAGAGCTGCTCCCTATCCCCTATAGCCTATTCCCTCATCCCCTATAGCTCTCCATCCCCTATAGCTCCCCCATCCCCTATAGCCCATCCCCTAGAGCTCCCTATCCCCTAGAGCTCATCCCCTATAGCTGCTCCCCCATCCCCTATAGCCTATTCCCTCATCCCCTATAGCTCCCCGTCCCCTATAGCTCCCTGTCCCCTATAGCTCCCCATGCCCTATAGCTCCCCATGCCCTATAGTTCCCCGTCCCCTACAGCTCCCCATCCCCTACAGCTCCCCATCCCCTATAGCTCCCCATGCCCTATAGCTCCCCATGCCCTAGTTCCCCATCCCCTATAGCTCCCCGTCCCCTATAGCTCCCCATGCCCTATAGCTCCCCGTCCCCTATAGCTCCCCATCCCCTATAGCTCCCCGTCCCCTATAGCTCCCCATGCCCTATAGTTCCCCATGCCCTATAGCTCCCCGTCCCCTATAGCTCTCCGTCCCCTACAGCTCCCCATCCCCTATAGCTCCCCGTCCCCTATAGTTCCCCGTCCCCTATAGCTCCCCATCCCCTACAGCTCCCCGTCCCCTATAGCTCCAGCACCCATCCGCATCCACACATAAAATCTCCTTTATTGCTGCCGGGTGCCAGCGGCCGCCGGGGGGGTCCCGGGGGGGGCCCGGGGGGGTCCCGGGGGGCCGGGGGCCGGGGTCCCTCAGGCGATGCGACAGGTCTCCCTGCGGGCGAACCTGCGGCGCCGCTGGTCGAGGCCGCGCTCCAGGCGGGCGTCCTCCTCCTGCGCCCTGCGGGGAGGGGGTGAGGGGGGGCCGCACCCCCAGGACCCCCCAAATCTTCCCCCCCCCGCGCCCCCCCCCAGACCCCGCTCACGTCCGCTCGCGCCAGTCCAGGTCCCGCACCAGCTGGTCCCGCTGGTTCACCAGTGACACCAGTTCCTCCAGTAGCAGCTGCTCCCGCTGGCGCTGGGCTGAGGACTTCAGCCAGTCTGGGGGGCACAAGGGGGGAGGGTGAGGGGGGGGGGCCCAAAGCCCGGGGGGTCCCCAAAGCCCGGGGGGTCCCCAAAGCCAGGCTGCCCCAAACCTGGGGGGCCCCAAAGCTCAGCAGGTCCCCAAAGCCCAGCTGTCCCCAAAGCAGGGGGTCCCCCCACCCAGGGGGTGCCTAAACCAAGGGGTCCCCAAAGCTGGGGGTCCCCAAATGCCAGGAGGGTCCCCCACACCCAGGGGGTCCCCAAAACCAGGCCATCCCCAAACCAGGGGGTCCCCAAAGCCCAGCTGTCCCCAAGCCAAGGGGTCCCCAAGACCAGGGGGTCCCCAAAGCCCAGTTGTCCCCAGACCAGGGGGTCCCCAAGCCCGGTGAGGTTCCCCAAAGCCAGCCTGTCCCCAAAGCAGGGGGTCCCCAAAGCCAGGCTGCCCCAAACCCAGGGGTCCCTGAGCCCAGGAGGGTCCCCAAGGCCCAGTTGTCCCCAGCCACGGTGTGTCCCCAGCCCAGGGGTCCCCCCTCCCGTGTCCCCCCCCGTGTCCCCCACCCACCCTCTATGGCCAGCATCGCCCGCAGCTCCCGGCTCAGCAGCTCGAACCGACGCTCCAGGTCCTGCTCCTCTGCCCTGCGGGGGGGGGGACACGGACGACACACGGGGACGTCACCAGGGCTGTGTGCCCCCCCCCGGGACAGGGACATGGGACCCCCCGGGACCCCCCCGTGTCCCCTCACAGCAGCTGGAGCTGGTCCTGCCGCCGCAGCAGCGCGTTCTTCTGGTTGACCAGCGAGAACCATTCCTGGATCAGCTGCTCCTCCCGGGGGGGGTCAGCGCCTGGGGACACGGGGACGTGGGGACACGGGGGGGACACGGGGGACATGGGGACACGGGGACGTGGGGACACGGGGGGACACAGGGGACATGGGAGACACACAGAGGAGATGGGGGCATGGGGACACGGGGACATGGGAGACACACAGGGGGACATGGGGGGCATGGGGATGTGGGGACATGGGGGGCATGGGGACACGGGGACATGGAGGACATGGGGACATGGGGGCATGGGGACACGTGGGGACACAGGGGTACATGGGGGCATGGGGACATGGGGACACAGGGGGACACAGGGGGACATGGGGGCATGGGGACACGGGGACATGGGGACATGGGGACACAGGGGGACATGGGAGACACACAGAGGGAGATGGGGGCATGGGGATGTGGGGACATGGGAGACACAGGGGGACATGGGGGCATGGGGATGTGGGGACATGGGGGCATGGGGACGTGGGGACATGGGGGCATGGGGACGTGGGGACATGGGAGACACAGGGGGACATGGGGAGCATGGGGATGTGGGGACATGGAGGACACAGGGACACAGGGGGGCATGGGGACACGGGGACATGGGGGACATAGAGGACATGGGGGGACACAGGGACATGGGGACACGGGGTCATGGGGGACACAGGGACATGTGGGACATGGGGGAGACACGTGGGGACATGGGGATACAGTGCCCCACCAGTGCCGTGTCCCCGAGCCCCCTCCCCATGTCCCCTGCCAGGTGCCAGCTCTGTGTCCCCCCACCCAAAGTCCCTTTGCCGTGTCCCCACACCATGTCCCCATCCCTGTGTCCCCTGTTGGGTGCCATGCCCTTGTCCCCGTGTTCCCGTGTCCCCACGTCCCCACACCATGTCCCCAGTGAGGTCCCCATGTCCCCTCATCCCCAGTGGGGTCCATGTGTCCCCATGTCCACAGTGGGGTCCGCATGTCCCCATGTCCCCACACCATGTCCCCAGTGAGGTCCCTGTGCTCCCAGTGAGGTCCCCGTGTCCCCGGTGCGGTCCCTGCGTCCCCATATTCCCAGGGGGGGCCCCGGGCCCCCTTGTCCCCGCTGAGGTCCCCATGTCCCCAGTGGGGTCCCCGCGTCCCCTTGTCCCCGCTGAGGTCCCCATGTCCCCAGTGAGGTCCCCATGTCCCCAGTGGGGTCCCCGCGTCCCCTTGTCCCCGCTGAGGTCCCCATGTCCCCAGTGGGGTCCCCGCGTCCCTTGTCCCCGCTGAGGTCCCCATGTCCCCAGTGGGGTCCCCGCGTCCCCTTGTCCCCGCTGAGGTCCCCATGTCCCCACACCATGTCCCCAGTGAGGTCCCTGTGCTCCCAGTGAGGTCCCTGTGTCCCCGGTGCGGTCCCTGCGTCCCCATATCCCCAGTGGGGTCCCCGTGTCCCCTTGTCCCCGCTGAGGTCCCCATGTCCCCAGTGGGGTCCCCGCGTCCCCTTGTCCCCGCTGAGGTCCCCATGCCCCCAGTGAGGTCCCCATGTCCCCAGTGGGGTCCCCGCGTCCCCTTGTCCCCGCTGAGGTCCCCATGTCCCCAGTGAGGTCCCCATGTCCCCAGTGGGGTCCCGTGTCCCCTTGTCCCTGCTGAGGTCCCCATGTCCCCAGTGAGGTCCCCGTGTCCCCAGTGAGGTCCCCGTGTCCCCTTGTCCCTGCTGAGGTCCCCATGTCCCCAGTGAGGTCCCCGTGTCCCCAGTGGGGTCCCCGCGTCCCCTTGTCCCCGCTGAGGTCCCCATGTCCCCAGTGGGGTCCCCGCGTCCCCTTGTCCCCGCTGAGGTCCCCATGCCCCCAGTGAGGTCCCCATGTCCCCAGTGGGGTCCCCGCGTCCCCTTGTCCCCGCTGAGGTCCCCATGTCCCCAGTGAGGTCCCCATGTCCCCAGTGGGGTCCCCGTGTCCCCTTGTCCCTGCTGAGGTCCCCATGTCCCCAGTGAGGTCCCCGTGTCCCCAGTGAGGTCCCCGTGTCCCCTTGTCCCTGCTGAGGTCCCCATGTCCCCAGTGAGGTCCCCGTGTCCCCAGTGGGGTCCCCGCGTCCCCTTGTCCCCGCTGAGGTCCCCATGTCCCCAGTGGGGTCCCCGTCCCCTTGTCCCCGCTGAGGTCCCCATGTCCCCAGTGGGGTCCCCGTGTCCCCAGTGGGGTCCCCGTGTCCCCGTACCCGACTGCATGAGGCCGCGCAGCTCCCGCTCCAGGGTGACAGCCCGGGCGTCCACCCGCGCCTGCTCCCGCTCCAGCGCCTCCAGCTCCGCCACCACGAACTGGCCGGTGTCACGCAGCCGCTGCCACCGGCGGGACATGACACGTCCCCAGTGTCCCCCACTGCCCCCCCACAGCCCCGCAGCCACTGCCACCAGCGGGAAATGACCCGTCCCCAGTGTCCCCACTGTCCCCCAGGGTCCCCACGGCCCCAGCGTCCCCCCCGACGGCCCCGCAGCCGCTGCCACCAACCCGCCACGGACACGTCCCTGATGTCCCCAATGTCCCCCCCGGCTCTTTGAGCCCCCACCCCGCAGCTGCTGCCACCAGCAGGGCACAGACACGTCCCTGCTGTCCCCTCATCCTGCTCTGTGTCCCCCCATCCCACCCCTGTCCCCGTCCCACCCTGCGTGTCCCCGTCCCTCCTGTGTCCCCATCCCCGTGTCCCTGTCCCACCCCATCCCACCCGGGTCCCCACCTTGTTCCCCGTCCCCCCCGTGTCCCCACCCCGTGTCCCCAACTTGTCCGGTGTGTGTCCCCCCATGTCCCCTTACCGGTGTCTCCTCCTCCGGGGAGCTGGGCTCTGGTGGGGCGTCTGCATGGGGGGGGTGGGGACAAGGGGGGGGACAAGGGGGTGGCCCCGCGTTCAGCCGCGGGAGGGGCCGGAGCTGCCCCAGCCCGGGGGGGGGCACATGGCCGTGACCCCCCCTTGTCCCCCCCCTTGTCCCCACACTCACCGGGGGGGGGCTGGGCTGGGGGGGCCGCGGGGGGGCTCCCGACGTCCCCATCACCCTGGGGAGAGAGCGGGGGGTTAGGGACCCCTACACTGGGGGGGCCCCCAGCAATAACGGGGGGGAGCAACATTAGGGCAGACCCTACAATAACAAGGTGCCCTGGGGTCTCCCGGGGGGTCTCGGGGCGGGGGGTGTCTCACCGTGGGGGTCCCCGCGCCGCCCCAAGCGCCGTCTCCGCAGCAGGTCGGCGTCGCGCAGGTGGGCGAGGGTCTTGGTGCGGGGGGCACGGGGCGGGGAGCGACCCCCGGGGGGGCGGCCCCTCCCCCCGGGCTGGCACGGGCGGGGGGCCGCCAGCGTCCCCGGAGGGGCCGGGCCCCGCGTCCTCGGCTGCTGCCCCTGCAGCCCCCAGCCGCAGCCCCGCTGCCCCCCAGCTGCTGGGGGGCTGGGGCCCCTCCGGGATGCTGCCAAGCTGGGGCTCCGGGGGTCTGGGGGCCCCCGTTGACAGCGCCAAGCTGGGGGCCCGGGGGTCCGGGGGGACCCACATTGACAGCGCCAAGCTGGGGGTCCGGGGGGACCCTCATCGGTGGTGCCGAGCTGGGGGTCCGAGGGGGGCCCCCCCTCAGTGATGCTGAGCTGTGGGTCCGGGGGTGTCCGTGGGGTCCCCCTCGATGGAACCAAGCTCCGGGTCTGGGGGTGTCCGTGGGGGCCCCCATCAGTGGTGCTGAGCTGGGGATCCAAGGGGAACCCCCGCGACAGCACCGAGCTGGGGGTCCGTGGGGGTCCGTGGGGCCCCCCTCAATGGAGACAAGCTGGGGGTCTGAGGGGCCCCCCTCGACGGTGCTGCGCCGGGGGTCCGGGGGGTCTGGGGGCCCCCTGCCCAGTGCCAAGCTGGGGGTCTGGGGGCATCCGTGGGGGCCCCCCCTCAGTGGAGCCAAGCTGGGGGTCTGAGGGGGACCCCACCTCAATGGGGCCAAGCTGTGGGTCCGGGGGTGTCCATGGGGCCCCCCCATTAGCAGTGCTGAGCTGGGGGGCTGAGGGGTTCTCCCCCTCGACGGTGCTGAGCTGGGGGTCCGGGGGGCTCCGGGGGGGCCCCCCGTTAGCGGTGCTGAGCTGGAGGTCTGGAGAGGGCCCCCCCTGGCCGGTGCCAGGCTGGGGGTCTGGGGGTGTCCCTTGGGGTCCCCCATCAGCGGGGCCGAGCTGGGGGTCTGGGGGTGTCCCCCCCTGGCCGGGGCCGGGGGCCCCGGGGGGCTGCAGGCGGGCCCGCACCTGGCTGAGGTAGGTCATCACCCCCAGCCTGTCCGGTGCCGGCGGCAGCACCAGGTCAGCCGGGTCCAGCAGCCGCGGGACGCCCAGCGCCGAGAAGGCGTCGAAGGCCTGGGGGAAGGGGGCTGGGTGGGGGACCCCGGCATCCGGGCACCCCCCATCCCACGGGGGACCCCACCCTGCCCCCACTCACCAGCTTGTTGTTGCCCCTGATGTCGAGGGGGTCCAGAGCCTCGTAGCCGCTGGAGGGGGGAGGACGGGGGGACCCCGGTCCCTTCAGGTGTCCCTCGGGGGTCACCAGGGTGACCCCCACCCCCCATGTCCCTAGGGTGACCCCACTGCCCCCAGGTGTCCCCCATGACCCCAAGGTGTCCCCTCCCCATGATTGCAGGGTGCCCCCGTGTCCCCAGGGTCCTCAACCCCCATCCTCCAGGGTGTCCCCTATGTCCCCAAGGTCTCCATGCCACGTCCCCAGGGTGTCCCCAGCGTCCCCCTCCCTGTCCCCATCTCCCCCCAGGGTGCCCCCACGTCCCCAGGGTGTCCCCAGCGTCCCCCTCCCTGTCCCCATGTCCCCCCTCAAGGTGGTCCCAGGATGCCCCTATGTCCCCAGGGTGTCCCCTCTATCCCCACAGCCCCCACCCCGTGTCTCCCACGTCCCCACCCTGTGTCCCCAGGGTGCCCACACGTCCCCAGGGTGTCCCCAGCGTCCCTGTCCCCATGTCCCCCTCCCGGGTGCCCCCACATCCCCAGGGTGTCCCCAGCGTCCCCCTCCCTGTCCCCATGTCCCCCACCAGGTGCCCCCAGGATGCCCCCACATCCCCAAGATGCCCCCCAGGTCCCCGAGGTGTCCCCAGGATGCCACGTCCCACACCCCCAGGGCGTCTCCCACGTCCCCAGGGTGCCCCGTCCCCGTGTCCCCCCCCCGCTCACAGGAGGTGGGGGCAGTGGCGGTGCAGGAGGGCGCAGAAGGCCAGGCCGCTGCGCCAGGACGTGCTGAAGTTGGTGACGCGGACGCCCCGATACCCGGCCGTGGCCGCCTGGCACCAGGCCAGCAGCTCCCCGCTGCTCCCGGGGGGGGGCTGGCGGCTGGCGTCAGCACCGCCACCCCGAGAGACCCCCAGAAATGGGGGGGACCCCTAGATCAAGCACGGGGTCCTCAATTCCCCCCCTCTTCCAACACCCTGGGGGACCCCTCACCCATGCACAGGGTCCCCAAAGTCCCCCCACCCATGCACGGGGTCCCTGAGACCCCCCCAGCACCTGGGGGGACCCCCCACCCACGCACAGGGTCCCTGAGACCCCCCCAGCCCATATGGGACCCCAGCTCACGCACGGGGTCCCTGAGCGCCCCCAGGCACGCATGAGGCCCCCAGAACACCCCCAGCACCCAGGGGGACCCCACCCATGCACAGGGTCCCCAGACCCCCCCAGCACCATGGGGGACCCCCAGCCCGTGCATGGGGTCCCTGAACGCCCCAGCACACGGGGGGACCCCTTAGCCCATACAGGACCCCCCCATGCACAGGGTGCCTGAGACCCCCCTCCCCATGCAGGGGGTCCCCAAGCCTCCCAGAGTGACCCCAGACCCCCCTGCCCCACTCACCGTGGTTATTTCCCGGGGGGCCAGGTGCCCCCAGGGCTGGGGGGGCCCCTGTGCTCCCAGTGTCGGGGGGCCCGTGGTCACTCTCCTCCGTGGGGGGCCTGGGGAGAGGAAGGTCAGGGGGCCGGGGGGGGGCCGGGGGTCCCGCTCCCCCCGCCCCCCCAGAGACCCACCTCTGCCCGGGGGGACCCCCGCTCTTCCTCCTCCTCCTCCTCCTCTGCCAGCGCCTGCAGCTCCCGGGGGGACTCTGGGACACGGCGGGGAGGGGGGGGGGGGGTGGTCAGGGCTGGACCCCCCCGGCACCCCCATGGCATTGGGGGGACCACGGGGACCAGGGTGCTTTGGGGACAAAGCAGGGACCCACCTTGGGGGGCAGGGGGGGTGCCCCCCCGCGGGCCCCCTCCCCGCTCCTCCTCCTCCTCGGGGTCGCTCTCGAAGTCCCCCAGGTCGGCCACCTCCCCCGGGCGGCTCAGCAGGCTGGCCACGCTCTGCATGTCCTCCTCCCTGGGGACACACGTGTCCCCAAGCGTCCCCAAGGGGTCCCCAACATCCTTCCCAATGTCCCTTCCAATGTCCCCAACGAGTCTCCCATGTCTCTGGTCCCCAACGAGTCCCCCTTGTCCCCAAGAGGTTCCCAGTGTCCCCTCCGACATCCCAAACGGGTCCCCAACATCCTCCCCAGTGTCCCCTCCAATGTCCCCAACAGGTCCCCCATGTCCCTGGTCCCCCACATCCCACCCTTGTCCCCCACATCCTCCCCAATGTCCCCTGCAATGTCCCCAGTGGGTCCCCCGTGTCCCCACATCCCCAATGTCCCCAGCACCCCCCCGACATCACCTATCCCCGTGTCCCCCTGCCAGTGTCCCCAATACCCCCTCACTGTCCCCAACACCCCCAGTGTCCCCAAGACCCGCAACAACCCCAACCCCTCCACGCCCCAAGACCCCCCGTCCCCCAATGTCCCCAAGATGCCCATCACCCCTTTAATGTCCCCAAGACCCCAATGTCCTCCCAACCCTCGATGTCCCCAAGACCCCTATAATGCCCCCATAATGTCCCCAGCACCCCAGCCCCTCCATGTCCCCAAGCCCCCAATGTCCCTCCAACCTCCAATGTCCCCAAGCCCCCCATGTCCCCAAGCCCCGCCACGTCCCCCCGCTCACGTGGGGTGCCCCTCGTGCAGGACGCTGGCGCTGAGGCGCAGGCGGAGGCTGGCGGCCGCCACCTTGCGCGAGCGGGGGCGCAGGGACAGGGACAGGGGGTCCCCTCCCAGCGTGGGGCCCACCAAGCGCCCCAGGTCCAGCGGTGCCCCTGCCACCACCGAGCGCCGGCCCCGCGACTCCTGCGGGGACGAGGGGGGGTCAGCCACCGCAGACCCTGGGGACCCCCATCCCCCAGGGGACCCCCAGCAGGACCCCCATAGGGACCTAAGCAGGGGACCCTGGCACCCAGGGCCACCCCCCCCCCAGGGGACCCAGGCGCCCGACGCCCCCCACTCACGTTCTCAATGAGGAAGGTCCACTCCTTGTCATCGTAGGCGGTGGCGTGGGGGTCCTGGGGGGGACGACACAGGGGGTCCCTGTGAGCACACCGGGGGGGACGACACGAGTCTGGGGCACGTGGGGGTCACTGGGGTGCAGGAGGGGACACCGCACGTGCGAGGGGACATGAGCGGGGACCCACGTCCAAGGGGACACATGCGAGGCGGGGACATGAGTGGGGAGCCTGCGGGAGGGGACATGTGGGGGGACCCCCGTGCGAGGGGACACGTGTGAGGAGATGCTTATGGGGGAAACGGAGTGGGGGGCCCCCGTGCGAGGGGATGCGAGTGGGGACCCTGGGGAGGGGACACGAGTGGGGACCCCGCAAGAGGGGACATGAGTGGGGACACCCATGTGGGAGGGACACGAGTGGGCACCTTGCGGGAGGGGACACGAGCGGGGACCCCCATGCGGGAGGGGACACGAGCGGGGACCCCCATGCGGGAGGGGACGCACCCGGTAGAGGGTGACGACGACCTCGATGTTCTCGGGGACCACCCAGACGACCATCCCCCGGTACGGGTTCTCGATGCCGGGCTGCCAGCTGTGGGGCTGCACCCTCCGTCAGCCCCCGCCCCACGGTCCCCCGTGGACCCCCCCAGACACCCCCCTGGCCCCACGGTCCCCCGTGGGCCCCCACAGACACCCCCTCGCCCCACGGTCCCCCCTGGATCCTCCCAGCCCCCCCCCCAAATCCCCCAGCCCCATGGATCCCCATGGAAGCCCCAACCCCATGGACCCCACAGGGACCCCCCCAGCCCCACGGGAGCCCCCCAGCCCCACGGGACCCCCGGACCTCCCCAGCCCACCTTGGAGCAGACGCGCCGGTTGCGCCTGGTCCAGACGACGGTGAGTTTGTCGGGCTGCCTGGGGGGGCCGGGGGGGGTCAGGCACGGGGGGGGGACCGGCCCCACGGCGGCCCCCAGCCCCACGGCGGCCCCCCCCAGCCCCACGGCAGGGCGTGGGGCAGCTCCTCTCGCCCCGTGGGCGCAAGGTGGGGCCGTGGGGCCGCCCCACAGATAACGGCGGTGGCACCCGCCCACGGCCCCGTAACGGCCCCGGGCAGCCCCTATAGGAGCTCTATAGGAGCCCTATGGCAGCCCTATAGGAGCTCTATAGGAGCCCTCTAGGACTCCTATGGCAGCCCCCATACTGACTCTCTTGCACCCCCTATAGCAGCTCCTATAGCCGCCCCATTGCACTCCTATACTGACCCCGTTGCACCCCTATAACTGCCCCATTACAGTCCCCATAGCAGCCCCTATAGCAGCCCCCAGCCCCACTGCAGCCCCCCGCCCCACGGCCCTGCCCCCCCCCCCCCCGTGAGTCACCCCACGTTGCTCAAGCGCCTGCGGGGCCGCGCCCCACGGCACCCACGGGGGGGGGCGCCCCGTGGTGCAGGAGACCCCTCCCCCCGGCCAGGGGGTGTCCCCCTCCCCACCCCCCCCGCGCAGCTGTGGGCGCCCCGGGGGGGGCAGGGCTAAGTTTAGTCCCCTGGGGGCGGGGAGGGGGAAACCGGACACCCCCGGCCGGGAGGGGATGGGGGCGGGGGACATCCTCCCCCCCCCCGGGGTCTATTTTTAGCGCCGGAGTCGCCGTTTCCCGCCCCGGCCCCATTTATGGGCATTTTTGACTCAAAACGAAACCGGTGGCAAGGCCGGGGGCGGAGCTCGGGGGGAGAGGGGCGGCGAGGACACCCCAACCCCCCAACCCCCCGGGGTCTGGCCGACCCCCGCGGGGAAGGGGCCGGGGTCCCGCGGGGACCGGCTGCCCTCAGCGACCCCCATAGGGACCCCCCATAGGGATCTCCCCAGGGACCCCCGTGTCAGCCCCATAGGGACCCCGACCCCCCCCCAGGGCCCCCACGGGACGCGGGGGGGCGCGGGGGGACGCGGGGGTCACTCACCAGCTCCTGCCGCCCTCCACCAGCAGCTCCTCCAAAGACGCCACGAACCGCACCTTGGCCGCCCGCTTCCCCGCCCGCTGCAGCCGCTTCCACACCGACCCCATGGCCCCCCCGGGACCCCCACGGGGGACACCTCACCCACGGGACACCCCGTGTCCCCCCCCCACCGTCCCCACGGGGGACACCTCACCCACGGGACCCTCCCGTGCCCCGCAGCGCTGCCGGGACGGGATCGGGTCCCGCTGCCGAGAGCTCCGGGGCCGCCCCCCCCGCCGCCCGGCCCGGCCCGGCCCGGCCCGGCCCCCCAGGTCCCGGGGCCGCCCCCCGCTGCCCCCCGCGCTGGGCGCGGCCCGGCCCCGCCCGGGCAGGAAGCCGGAGCCGGGCGGGAGGAACTTCCCTCCCCCTCCCCGGGCCATACAGCCCCGCCTTGGGCCATCCAGCCCCCCCTTGGGCCATATAGCCCCCCCCGGGCCATATATCCCCCCTCGGGCCATATAACTCGTCCTTGGGCCATATATCTGTGTCGTCGTCTCCCCAGGCCATATACACCCCCCTTGGGCCATATATCTGTCCTCCCCCAGGCCATACAACCCCCTTGGGCCATATAGACCCCCAGGTCATATACCTGTCCCCCCAGGCCATATATCCCCCCCCTTGGGCCATATAGACCTCCCTTGGGCCATATAGACCCCCTTGGCCCATATATTCCCCCCCCTTGGGCCATATATCCTCCCAGGCCATATACCCCCCTTGGGCCATATATCTGCCCCCCCGGCCATATATCCCCCTCGAGGCCATATGATCCCCTCTTGAGCTATATACACCCCCAGGACATATACCCCCCGCCTTGAGCCATATTTCCCCCCAGGCCACACAACCCCCCCTTGGGCCATATATCCTCCCCCAGGCCATATATCACAGTCCTTGCAGCCCCCTCCCACTCCTGCAGCCCATACGTGCCTCCCCCAGCACAAACACCCCCCAGCCCTATATCTGCCCCCCCATCTGCACAGCCTGTCCCAGGCAGCCCTGCCCCCAGCCCCCCAACCTGCCCCATAGCCCCCCCAAACCTGCCCCCGGCCCTCAACCCCACCCCACAGCCACCCTATAGCCCCCAAACCCACCCCATAGCCCTCACAACCCCCACCCTCACCCCACAGCCCCCAACCCGCCCCACGGTGCCCACAACCACCCCATAGCCCCCGAAACCCACCCCACAGCCCCCAACCCCACCCAAGAGCCCCCAAACCCACTCCATAGGCACCAACTTCATCCCCCAGCCCCCCAACCCCACCCCACAGCCCACAACCTCACCCCACAGCCACCCTAGAGCCCCCCGCAACCCCACCCCATAGCCCCCACAGCCCCCAGGCACAGGGGACGGCGGAAGGGGCCCCCAATGAGGAGCGGGAGGCGGTGGGGGGTCCATTGACAAAGCGTTTATGGGGGCGTGCCGGGGGGGGCGAGGGCCTGCAGCCCCCCCAGGGCCTCGGCGCAGGCCCGCACCAGGGTGCAGAGCTGGGTGCTGCCCTCGGCGGAGGCGGTGCGGGGCAGCTCCCGCGCCGCCCACCCCAGCTTCTCCAGCACCGCCGCCCGCGCCGCCCCCACCGCCGCCTCCTCGGGGGGCCCGGGGGGGCTGGGGGGAGCCCCCCGTAACCCTGTCGCTGCTCCCTCGCAGTGCTCGGGGCGGGGGGCGGCCGGCTGACGGGGGGGCGGCGTGGGGGCGGCCGGGGCCTCCGGTGCTGCAGGACGGACGGAGGGACGGGGTCAGGTGGGGACAGAGCCCGGGCACAGCCCCGGTCCCCCGTCCCCATCCCGCACCCCCAGCCCAGCCCCCCCGTCCCCATCCCGCACCCCCAGCCCCGTCCCCAGCCCCCAGCCCCACCGCCAGCCCCTTGTCCCGACCCCAGCCCCATCGCCAGCCCCCCATCCCGACCCCAGCCCCACACCCTAGCCCCCAACCCGTCCCCAGCCCCCACCTCCATCCCCAGCCCCCCGTCGTGCCGGGGCCGTCCCCCCCGTCGCAGTCCAGCTCCTGGCAGGCCACGCAGTAGAGCTGCTGCTGTTTGTCCTGCAGCAGGATGGTCTGGGGGGCACGGGGGGGGGCGTCAGCGCGGCCTCTGCCAGCCCCACAGCCCTGAACCCAGCCCCACAGCCCTGCCCCACATCACTGACCCGTTCCCCACTGCACCCCTCACCCCATTCCCAGCCCCACATCCTAGACCTCAGCCCCACACTCCTTCCCCACCCCATTCCCAGCCGCCCCCCCCCAGCCCGACGCCCCCAAGCCCCCACATCCCAGGACCCAGCCTCACATCCCTGCCCCATTCCCAGCCCCGTGCCCCCAACTTCCCACCCCCATCCCCACTGTCCCCCATTCCCAGTCCCCCCGCCATTCCCACCCCCCACTCCCACTGTCCCCCGTTCCCCCGCCCCCCACTCCCAGCCCCCCATTCCCACTCTCCCCATTCCCACCCCCCACTCCCACTGACCCCCATTCCCACGCCCCCATTCCCACCCCCCATTCCCACTCTCCCCCATTCCCAGCCCCCGCTCCCAACACCCCCGCCATTCCCACCCCCCAGCTCCCAGCCCCCCATTCCCACCCCCCATTCCCACGCCCCCATTCCCACCCCCCGCTCCCGCCCCCCATTCCCACTCTCCCCGCTCCCAGCCCCCGCTCCCCCTTGCGCACCCCGCAGTGGGGGCAGCACCGCCCCAGCATGCGGTACCCCCGCAGCAGCAGCTGCCCCATGGCCCGGCTGACCCGCTCCTGCCGCCCCCGCCGCGCCTCCAGCTCCGCCGCGCCCGGGGCCGGCTCCGCGCCTGCGGGACACGGGGGGGCGGTCACCGGGGAGGGGGGGGAACGAGACACGGCGGGGCCGGGGACGGTCACGGGGGGGAGGTGTCCCGGGGCGGAACGGGGCGCGGGGGGAAACGGGGTGGGACAGGGCCCGGGGCGGGGGGGGGAACGGAACGGACCCGGAACGCGTTGGGGGACCCGGGAGGAGCTGGGGGGCCCGGCCCGGGGGACCCGGGAAGGGCTGGGGGGCCCGGAGCGGCGGGAGGGGGGACCCGGGGTGCTGGGGGGGCCCCGCCGCCGCCCGCACCCGCGTTCAGCGCCATGGTCGCTGCGGAGACGGCGCCGCGCCGGAAGTGACGTGCGAGGGACGGACCCGGATGGAAACAAGCGGCCGGCGGCGGTAAAAACAGTCCGGGCGCCAAAAAGGGTCCGGCTGTCCGTCCACGAAATGGGGCCGTGTGTCCGCCGCGGCTCCGGCCCCACGGTCCGCCTGCAGTGTGTGCGTGGGCGGGGGTCCCGGTGTCCCCCGCCGCCCCGGGGGCGACCCGCCCTCAGCCTTGTCCCGGATGGAGGGGGGGATCCCGGGGCTGACACCACCACACTACACCCCACCCCCAAAAAAAAGGACAAGCAGACACAGACTCGGTGAAAACCTTTATTTTGCTGGAAAATCGGGGGGGTGAGGAGGGGGAACCCCGGGGGGAAGGGGGACTGGGGGTCCCATCCTCAGGGGAGGGGGCAGTAAGGGCCCAGGGGGGTGCAGGGGGCAAGGCTGGGGAAGCTCCGTACAAAAGGGGGGCGCAGGCGGCGGGGGGCGTGGGCTCCGTCCGAGGCCGCCGGACCTGGAAGAGAGCAGAGAGGTGAGAGGGGGGCGGGCGCCGCCCTGGGGACGCCGCCGGCGGGGAAGGACAGACGGACGGACGGAGGGACAGATGGGGACGCGGCGGCGACGGTGGCGACAGCGCCCGCTCCGGCGAGGGGGAGGGGTCCGCGGCCCCGGTGACGAGGGAGGGAGCGCGGCGTGACGGCGGCGGCGGCCCGGGGCACGTCTGACCTGACGCGGTGGCGTCCGGGGGGGGCTCCGGGGTGGCGGCGAGTCCCCGGTGGTCCGCGGTGCTCCGCCGCGGCATCGCCTCCTGCCAGGGGAAGCCCTGTTACCCACCGGCACCGGCGCCACCGGACGGGACCGATGGCCGCCGCGGTGCCCGCTGTCCCCGGCGCCGGGGCTCTGGCGAACGCTGCTCACCCCACGGCACCGGGTGGGAGCCGAGCTCCCCCGTCGGCAGCGCCGGGGCCGGCCCACCCGGCGTCGGCGCTCACCTCCGGCTCAAAAGGCAGAGTACCGCGCCCGCTCCCCGTAGGGGTCCCGCTCGAACCGCTGCATGTCGTAGAGGGAGGCCCGGGCCACCGAGGAGACCGGCGACAGCTGCCCACGCTCGTACGTGTACGCCTCTCCGACGGTGGTGGCCGCGGCGGCCGTGCGGCGCAGGGGGCTTCTATCCCGGGTGTAATAGGTGGAGGAGGCGGCCGCCGCGGCAGCGGTGGCGGCGGCAGCGACGGCGGCCGCCGCGCCCGGGGTCGGCAGCAGAGCTCTATCGTACGCGTCTAGGGTGGTGGGGATGCGACTGGCCATGGCTGTGGTGGCGGCCATGGCCGAGGACTGGACTTGGGAGTACTGGGCGTACTGGGAGTACTGGGCCATGGTCTGCTCCGCGTAGGCGTCGTACGCAGAGGCCGTGGCGTAGGAGCGGACGCGGTAGCGCTTGTAGTAGTCGGCCATCCCGCCGTACGCCTCATCGTAATACACGGTCTCCCCATAGCCCGCGGTGTAGGGAGTGCGCACGGCTCCGTACTGCTCGTTATAGGCCTCGGCAAAGTCCGCCACTTGCCCCGGGCGATCTACCGGGCACTCTTTAGACCAGTGCCCTTCCTTCCCGCAGCGGTAGCAGCCGCTCTTGTCTCCCATCCCGGGCGCCGTCCGGAGCCGGCTGGTGGACAACTGCACGCGCATCCGCTTGCCTTAAGGAAAGACGCAAGAGGGGAGAGGCTGTGGTTAACCGTGGCGGCGGGGAGGGCGGCCGGCACCGGCCGGCACCTCTCCCCGGGCTCCCCAACGAGCCACCAGTCGGCACCTCTGCGGGCAGGGGGGGAACCGAACTGCCTCTGCCTGCACCAGCAACCTCACGCCCCACAGTAGCAGGGTGTTCGCCACTGTTCTGGGCAGCACCGCGAGACCGGGCGGCAGAAAAGCCGCCCCGGCACCACCCGGACACGGGAAGCGGCACTCGGACACCAACACGGCACCACTGGGCACTGGCAGCCCAGCACTGGGGTCTGGCTGCAGCTCCCTGGCTCCGATTTTCCCTTTATCGCCCTTTTTCCCCCCACATCCCAACCTGCCGGCAGCACAGACTGGTTGAGGGACACCCCATGGGTCCCGGCTGCACCACAGGCCCAGGGAGAGGCCCCAGGGGCGGAGCTCACGCCAAACCTGCCATTTTTGGGACAAATCTCACCCTTTTCCTACAAAAAACGGCGCTGCAGAGCCACTCTCTGCCCTGAGACAAAGCCACCGTGCCGACACGAACCCCGGGGACGTTCCTGCCTGCGGAAAGGCCACCGGCCGAGCGACATGGAAAGCAGCGCGGCACTGCCAGGAGCGCGGCGGGTGCCGGCAGTGGGACATGGCTCTCTCCAAAGCCGTACTGGCCCACTCGCCCCCGCGAAGAAAAAAAAGGCACCGATCACCCCTGGGGCTGGACCGGCCCCGCAGAACGTGGCGGCGGTCACGGCTGCACCGGTCGCCCCTCGCAGTATCGGTCGCCACACACGAGGTCTGGCACCAGACGAGGCCCCCGGTGAGCGACGGCGGCGCAGATCCGGCCCCGTGTCCACGGCAAAACCTCCCGGAGCAGCAGCTCCCCCCATGCACCGGGACGGCCCTGCACCCTCCTCTCCTACCTGACCTGCTTCCTCCGGGCCCAGCCCGGCGCTACCTATCCCAGCCCAGGGCCACGGCCCGGCACGTCACCTTGGAACTCGGTGTTGTCCAGCCCGCGGATGGCCTCCACTGCGTCCTCCGCCCGCTCCATGTGAACGAAGGCATAATCCTTGACGATGTCGCACTCGATGACGGGGCCGTACTCCTCAAACTTGGCCCGCAGCTCCAGGTTGGTGCAGGCCGGGCTGATGTTGCCGACGTGCAGCTTGGTGGAGGCCTTGCTCTTGTTCTTGCTGGCCTCCACGTTGATGCAGACGCCGTGCAGCTTGTGGTGGTGCAGGTTACGGATGGCGTCCTCGGCCGCCGTCTTGTCCTCGATGTGGACGAAGCCGTAGTTCTTGATGATGTCGCACTCCAGCACCTTCCCGTACTGCTCGAAGAGGGAGCGGATCTCCTGCTCCGTCGCCTCCCGCGGCAGGTTCCCGATGAACAGCTTCACCATCTCGCCCAGCCTGCGTCACCGGGGGGGAAGCAGCGTGTCAGCGGGTGGCTCGGCTGAGACCCCCCCCCCATCCCTGCCTTCACAGCGAGGGGCCGGAGCTCACCCCCAGGCCTAGAACCGCTCCCCTGCCTGGGAAGGGGCCTCTCCCTGCGGCCAGGGCCGGGGGAAGGCGCCCACCACCCTCCGGGGACTCTCCGGTGGCTGATACCAGGGCTGGGCCGTCCGGGAGCCACCCCAGGGCCCGGGAACACGGAGGGGTCCCTGACCGACCTGGGCGCCGGGTGAGGGGGGGACGCCTGGACCCCCACAAGCACCCCGAGCTTGGGACACACCCCCCCACCCCCGGGGAGACCCCCGGGCCCTGGCTCCTCTCAAAGGGCCCGGAGGCGACCCCGAGCCAAGAACCCTTCACGGCCCCCCGGGTCTCGAGCGGAGCCCCTGCCCCGGTCCGGGTACCGTTCACCGCCCGGGCCGCAGGGCCCCGTCCCGGAGCCCCCCCAGACGCCGTCCCGGCCGGCCCCCAGGCCGCAGGGCCCAGCCCGGCCCCGTCCCGCTCCCCCCCCGGCCGGGCCGGGCGGTCTCACCGCGGCGCCGAGCTCCCTCTCGCCGGGACGGTGACGGCGACAAAATGGCGGCGGTTCGGCTCCACCCCGCGGCGCCCCCTTCCCTCGGCGCCCCGCCCACCCCGACCGCTGATTGGCGGAGGTCGGCGGGATGACGCGACACGATTGGCCGAGCTGCCGCGGGGCACCGCCCAGCCCGGCGCTGGGCGACGTCAGCGTCGGAGCGCGCCCGCCCGCCCTTAGCCAATCGCGTGTCGCGGCGCGCCGGAGGTGAGAGGGCGGGGCCGGAGTGGGGAGGCGGGACCTTCCGGGCACGTGGGGCGCCGCTGGCCAATCGGGGCGGGGGAGAAGGGCGTGGCTTGGCGACGCCGCGGAGCCCGGCGGGGTCGGAGCGGCGGGAGCGGCGGAGCGGGGTCGGCCGGGGCCTGGGGGCCGGGACCGACCGCCCCCACCGGAATCGGGACCGGGACCGGGATCGGGGCCGGGAGAGAGCGGGCAGGCCGCCGCTACCGGTACCGGGACCCACAGGCCTCGCCGGGACCCCCGCCCTTACCGGGGCCTCGCCGCCACAGGGCCTGGCCCCGCCCCTTCGCGCCTCGCCCCTCCCCTTAGGTCCCCGCCCCTCTCCCTAGAGCGCTGCCCCTAGAGCCCGGCCCCTGCACTAGAGCTCCGCCCCTCTACCGTAGGGCCCCGCCCATCTCCCGTAGGGCCCCGCCCCTCTCCTCTAGGGCCCCGCCTCTCTCCCCCGGGGCCTCGCCCCTCTCCCTTAGAGCCCCGCCCCTCCCCGCACAGCACTGTTCAGTCCGCAGCCCCGCCCCTCCCGCATTAGCCCCGCCCCTCCCGCCTTAGCCCCGCCCCTCCCGCCTTAGCCCCGCCCCCGGGCCATGTCGGACTCGGTGCTGCTGCTGCGGCGGGTGCGGGAGCGCAGCGGGGAGGCGGCGGCGGCGGCGGCCGGGGGGGGCCCCGGGGGGGGTTCCGGGGGGGGCCCGTCCCCCCGTCGCAAGCGGGGCCGGCGGCGGCGGTTCTACCCCGAGCACCGGGTGTACCGGGCGCGCTGCTCCTTCCTGGACCTGAGCGAGGAGCAGGTGCTGCGGCGCTACCGGCTGGACAAGGCCGCCATCGCCGGGCTGTGCCGCGAGCTGGGCGCCGACCTGGAGAGCCTGACGGGCCGCAGCCACGCCCTGCCGGTGGCCGTCAAGGTCACCTCCGCCCTCACCTTCCTGGCCTCCGGCTCCTTCCAGACGGCCACGCGCGACACCACCGGCATCAGCCAGTCGGCCATGTCCAACTGCCTGGCGCAGTTCCTGGAGGCCCTGCAACGGCGGGCGGCGCGGTACATCGCCTTCCCGCCGCCCGGTCACGCCGGGGCGGCTGCCGGCACCTTCCCCGGGGTGCTGGGGCTGGTGGGCAGCATGCACGTGGCGCTGCGGGCTCCCTCCGAGAACGAGCCGGCGTACCGCAACGCCGGCAACTACCACTCCATGAACATGCAGGTGGTGTGCGACGCCGCCGGCACCATCACCAACGTGGTGGCCAAATTCCCCGGTTCTTGCCCCAACGCCGCCGTGCTGGAGAACTCGGCCTTGGCCCGGCTGCTGGAGGGGGCCCGGCCCGACGGCGCCTGGCTGCTGGGTGAGGCGGGGGGCGGTGGGGTGCGGCCGGGCGGGGGGGAGCGGTATTGGGAGAGGGGGGTCCCAGGGGCAGGTGCCACGGCCCCAGAGCAGCGGTGATGGTGTGAGTGGTGGTGGGGGTCTGGGGGAAGACTTGGGGGTCTGGGGGTGACCTGGGGTCTGGGGGTAACTTGTGGGTCTGGGGGAGACCTGGAGGTCTGGAGGAGACCCCAGGAGTCTGAGGGTGGCTTGGGGGTCTGAGGGTGGCTTGGGGGTCTGTGGGAGACCTAGGGGTCTGGGGGAGGCCTGGGGGTCTGGGGGTGACCTGTGGGTCTGGGGGTAACTTGTGGGTCTGGAGGAGATCCCAGGGGTCTGGGGAGTGACCTGGGGATCTGGGGGAGTCCTGTGGGTCTGGGGGTGACCCTCAGGCCCAGGGGACCCACAACCCCCCCCAGCACTGGGGGGCCGCACCCGCCCTGCGCCATCGCGTGTGCCGCAGGACCCACCCCCGCAGCCCCCTCCCTCCCTGCCGCTCTCCCCCCGGGGGGCAGGGGGGTCCCCACCCTTCTGACCCCCACGTCCCCAACCTGTCCCCCCACAGGTGACCGGAGCTACCCGCTGAAGCCGTGGCTGATGACGCCCATCGCGGTGCCCCGCGGCCCGGCGGAGGAGCAGTACAACGCGCTGCACCACCAGGCGCTGGCCGTCCTGCGCCGGACCCTCGCCCTCCTCAAGCTGCGGTTCCGTTGCCTGGATAAGGGTAGGGGGTGCCTGCAATACGCCCCCCAAAAAGTTTGTCAGATTTTTTTAGCTTGTTGTATCCTCCACAACATCGCCCTGCGCCGGCGCATGCCGCTGGAGCTGCCCGAGGGGCTCCCCCCCCCCGAAATTGAGCCCGACCTGCCCCTGCCGGCCCCCCACGGGCAGATCTCCAGCGAGGCCCGGGCCGTGCGGGCCCGCATCGTCCAGCAGGTCAAGGACGGCCTCGGCTGAGACCCCCCCCCGGATATGGGGGGGCTCTGTCCCTCCATGGGGGGGCATAGCGAGGTGCCTGACCCTGGCCCCCCCCAGCTTTGTGTCGGACACTGGTGTCGGGGGGTGCAGGAGTGGGGGACAGCCCCTGCGAGGGGGGGGTCACCGGTCCCTGCCAGGAGAGGGGGGGGTCCCTGTCCCCTCTGAGGAGAGGGGGGCCCCCCATTTGCTGTGAGAGGGGGGGTCCCCTGTCCCCTGCGAGGAAGGGGGTTCCCCCCGTTTACTGTGAGGGGGTCCCCCCATCTCCTGCAAGAAGTGGGGTCCCCATTCCCTACAAGGCGGGGGGTCCCTGCCCCCTGCAAGGGGGGGGTCCCCCCGTTTCTGTGATGGGGTCCCCCATTTGCTGTGAGGGGGGTCCCCATTCCCTACAAGGAGAAGGGTCCCCCCGTTTGCTGCGAGGGGGCGTCCCCCTGCCCCCTACAAGAAGGGGCGTCCCCATTCCCTACAAGATGAGGGGTCCCTGCCCCAGACAAGGACAAAGAGGGGGGGTCCCTGTCCCCCCCCAGGGGCTGCCGCGTCCCCCGGTGCTCCCTGGTTTGGTGCCCCTCCCCCCTTGTCCGCGCTCGTTTCGGGGTGAATAAACGTATTTTTTCAGCAGCGGTGCCTGGGTGGGGCTGGGGGTGCCGGGACCCCCCGGCGGGAGGGGGGGACCCTGCAACGCCACGCTCCCAAACTTTATTGACGCCCCGGTGTTTCGGTACCCGCCGTGCCGGGGGGGCGATGCCGTGGCTGTCCCCCCAGGACAGCCTGGAGAGCCCCGGCACGGCGGCGCTGCTGGAGCCAGTAAAGCATCTCCACCGTGTCCCGGCGCATCTTCTCGGCGTAGGGGCGTCCCCGGAAGGTCACCGCGTCCCCAAAGCCATCCCGCAGCCGCCGCAGGGCGGCAGACAGCCGCGCCTCGCACCGGGCCAGCGCGGCACGCAGGTGGCTGCGGGCACGTGCCTCCCCGGCACGACGGGCCGCCATCACCGGGCCCCCGCGGAAGAAGCGCCCGGGGTCGGAGCCACACTCCTCCAGCTGCTCCAGCCGTGCCAGCAGCAGCTCCCGCCGCAGGATGCTGCCGGCCGCTGCCTCCCAGGCCTCCAGTGCCGCCGGCAGCCGCACCAGGGCGTTGCCAGCACCGTACTTCACCGCCATCTCCAGCCTCTCCCTGCCGGGGACGCCCAGCGCAGCCCAGAGCCGGTGCAGCCGCCTCTGCAGCTGCTCCAGCCCCACCGGCGCTGGACCTGGCAGCACCGGCTTCCACAGCCCCTTCTCATACGGCTCTGCCGGTGCCGGTGCCGGCTCCCGGCACGTACGCGGGGCTTCCGCCGGCTCCTCCTCGCCACTGTCACCACCCTGCAGGTGGAAAATGGTGCAGAGGAAGTCGGAGCCGGTGGCCGCGACGTACTGGAGGTAGTCATTGAAGAGGTGGGTGGTTTGCCGCTGCCCGTGCTGGGTGTCACCACGCTGCCGTGGCTCGCAGGCCTTTCGGTGTCCCCGCTCACCCGTGGGGAGCAGATCTGCCGCAGTGGCTGCCGGCTCAACCAGGGGCTCGTGGTGGAACCGCAGCTGCTCGGTGGGGAGGGCCCTGCCCAGCTCCCGGTAGAGCTCCCGCATGCCCAGGGGCTCTAGCCCAGCGTCCCCCCCGATGTCATGGCACAGCGGCGGGTGCGGCTGCAGGGCCACCTCCTCGGCAAAGGCCCTGCCCGGTGGTGCCCGTGGCTCGGCCGTGCTGGGCCGCAGGAGCAGGCATGGGCCGGGGAGCCGGGTGGGTGCCGGGGCCCCCCGCCGTGGTGTTGCTGGCGGCCGCAGGCCCTGTAGCTGCCGGAGCCGCACGTCGTCCTCAGTGCGGCGGGTGAGCGCTGCCAGGAGCGGCGGCAGCCGGTGGCCGGTACTTGCCTCCCTTGGGTCCTCCCTGGCCGCTTGCCGCGTCAGCTGGCGCAGATCCGCCATCACTGCGAGGGCATCTGGTGGGATTTTGGGGGCTGGTGGCTCCCCGTGGGGCACCGGCATCACCGGGGACAAGCACCGAGGGGGCAGCGACACCCCCAGCTCCTCCGGCAGCCGGCAGCCCCCCCTCTGCTCCAGCAGCAAGCGGGCTCGGCGCAGTCCAGCGGTGCCAGCACGGCTCTCGGCAGCGGGGGGCTCCAGGTGGGGGGTGCTGGTTGCTCCGGGGGTCCCTGGGCTGGCGGCAGAGGCCGGGGGCTGCACATCAGCCCCCCCCTGAGAGCCCTGTAGCCCCCCCCCCCTGCGTGTTTGGGGGCCCTGGGGGGTTCGGGGGGCTGGGGGTGGGGGCACGGGCGGAGGGGCCTCCCCATGGGAGGGATGAGCCCCCCGAGTGCTCTGCAGCCCCCATCCCCCCACGGGGAGGGCCCTCCGCCCGTGCCCCGCCCCCGAACACCCCCGGAGCCCCCAAACTCCCGTGGGGACCCCCAAACACCCCACTCCACCCCGGCGGGCCCCCCCGACCGGCAGCAGCCCCCCGCCCCGCTCCAACAACCCCCCGGGCCCGGTAGGACCCTGCGGCCTACCGCGCTGTTGCCATGGCGACGGCACGCCGGAAGTGGCTCTATTACCAAATCCCTCCCCCGGTTCATCCACTTTCGGTCCGTCGCGAGAGCGGTCCGGCCGCCCCGGCGGCCCCGCCGGTGGTTCCGGGGACGGAGTCCGCGGCCATGGCGTCGCCGGAGCCGACCGGGAGCAGCTGCCGGGTCAGGGCCCCTCGGCGGGGCGGGCTGGGGCCGCGGGGCCGTGCGAGGGGAGATTTGGGGGTGCAGGGCCGCGGGCACAGGGGTTTGGGGGTGCAGAGGCCCTTGCACGGGAGTTTTTGGGGTGCAGGGCCCCGGGGAACCAGGATTTGGGGGTGCAGAGCCCCGATCACGGGATTTTTGGGAGTGAAGGACCCCTTTCACAGGAGCTTTGGGGGTGCAGGGCCCCATGCACCCAAGATTTGGGGGCGCGGGGTTCCTTGCAGGGGAGTTTTGGAGGTGCAGGGCTCTGGATACAGGAGTTTTGGGGGCGCAGAACCCCTTGCAGGGGAGTTTCAGGGGTGCAGAGAGCTGATTACAGGAGTTTTGGGGGTGCAGAGCCCCTTGCATGGGAGTTTTAGGGGTGAAGGACCCCCTTCACAGGAGTTTTGGGGTGCAGAGCCCCGGGGAACCAGGATTTGGGGGTGCAGGACCCCAGGCACGGGGCTTTTGGGGGTGCAGGGCCCCTTGCATGGGAGTTTTGGGGGTGCAGGGCCCCTTATGTGGGAGCTGTGGGGGTGCAGAGCTCTTACACGGGAGTTTTGTGGGTAAGGGACCCCTTTCTCAGGAGCTTTTGGGGTGCAGAACCCCAGGGAACCAGGATTTGAGGGTGCAGAGCCCCGGTCATGGGAGTTTTGGGGGTGCAGGGCCCCATGCACCAGGGTTTAGGGGTGCAGGGCCCCTTGCCCGGGAGTTTTGGGCGTGCAGGGCCCCGGGGAACCAGGATTTGGGGGTGCAGAGCCCCGATCACGGGAGTTTTGGGCGTGCAGGGCCCCATGCACCCAAGATTTGGGGGCACGGGGTTCTTTGCATGGGAGTTTCAGGGGTGCAGGGCCCAGGCACCGGGCCTTGGGGGCGCAGGGTGGGTGCATGGGGTGGTTTGGGGGTGCAGGACCCCCTCACGGGGTGCTGACCCCCCCCCCTTCCCCACAGCTGGAGTTCGCGGTGCAGATGCGGTGCCAGGGCTGCGCCGAGGCCGTGCAGGCAGCGCTGCGGGGAGCCCCCGGTGAGCCCCCTGCCCCCCCGCCCACACCCAGGGGACCCCCTCAGAACCAGGGGACCCCCCCCCTCGTCACCCCCTCTCCCTCCCCGCAGGCGTGCGGCTGCTGGAGCTGCGGCTGGAGACGCAGACGGTGCTGGTGGAGACGACGGTGGCGGCCGAACGGGTGCGGGAGCTGCTGGAGAACTCGGGGCGCCGGGCGGTGCTGAAGGGGATGGGGGGCTCCGACGACGGTGAGTGGGATTTGGGGTGCTGGGAGAGCTGGGGGGGGATTTGGGGTGCCGGGTCTGGGTGCCGATGCGTCTCCCCGCAGCGAGCCTGGGGGCAGCGGTGGCGGCACTCTCCGGCCCCGGCGCGGTGCGGGGCCTGGTGCGGTTCCTGCAGGTCTCGCCGACGCGGTGCCTGGTGGACGGCGCCGTCGATGGGCTCCCACCGGGCCCCCACGGGCTCCACGTCCACGAATTCGGGGACCTCTCGCGGCCCTGCGACAGGTAGCGCGGCGGTGGGGGGGGACGCGCGCGCACACAACGCCCCGGGTCTGGGGGTGCAGGCGCCCCCGGGCTCACCCTGTGTCTCCCCCCACCCCGCAGCTGTGGGGGCCACTTCAACCCCGACGGGGAGTGCCACGGGGGACCCCAGGACCAGCACCGGGTGAGCTGGCGGCCACGGCTGCTCCGTGGGGCTGGGGGGGGGGTCCTGGACCCCCCCTGACCCCTTCTGACACCCCCCCCAGCATGTCGGGGACCTGGGGAACATCTGGGCTGACGCCGAGGGCAGAGCCAGCTTCCGCATGGAGGACTCGCGGCTGAAGGTGACGCTGGGGGGGGCACAGAGGGACCAGCCCCCTCCCACGGCTGTGGGGGGTCCGGGCTGCACCCCATGGCTGGGGGGGGGGGGCTGACCCTGCTACCATGGCCGTGGGGTGTCCCACACTGGCCCCACAGCCGTGGGCAGGGTCCAGCCCCAGCCCCACGGCTCTGGGGGGGGGCGGTCCCCAGCCCCACGGCCGCGGGGGGGTCCTGAGCCCCCTCCAACCCCTCCGCCAGGTCTGGGACATCATCGGGCGCTCGGTGGTGGTGGATGCGGGCGAGGACGACCTGGGCCGGGGCTCCCACCCGCTCTCCCGGGTGACGGGGAACTCGGGGCCAGGGTGAGTGCTCAAGGGGGGGCTTGGGGGGGCTTTGGGGGGCCGCTCAGCCCCTCACCTCCTGCGTCCCGTCCCCCCCCAGGCTGGCCTGCGGCGTGGTGGCCCGCGCGGCCGGGCTCTTCCAGAACCCCAAGCGGGTCTGCTCCTGCGACGGCCTGACCCTCTGGGAGGAGCGGGACCAGAACACGGCAGCCCCCCGCCCCACAGCTGCCCCCCGCCCCACAGCAGCTTCCAGCTCTGTGGCAGCTTCCAGCCCCACAGCCGCCCCGGCCCCCCACCTCTAGGAGCTACCCCGGGACAGCAATAAACGATAACTCGCTCTGCGGCCTCTGCGGCTCTCGGGGGACCGGGGCCAGGGGCCTGCTCGTCCCCGCGGTGCTCGGCGCTGCGCATCCCCCGGGACCGCAGCGGCCCCTTTAAGGGTGGGCGTGACCAGCGCGCCGCGGCCGTTAGGGGCGGTGCGTGGGGGCGTGGTCAGGGGGGCGGTGGGCGGGGTGTGGGGAGGGTCGTGGGCGGGCGGCGCGCAGGTGCAGTAGTGGCGGCGGGAGAGCGGGGTGGGCGGGGCGCAGGGGCGGGGGACGGGGCGCAGGCGCAGTGCAGAGGGTGCGCACACGACGGGGGGCGCGCAGGCGCAGTGCGGAGGGCGCGCATACGGCGCGCAGGCGCAGTGCGCGATCGCCGCTCCCGCTCCGCGCTGAGGAGACGCCGCCATTTTGTGAGGCCGCCGCGGCGCTGCTCTCCGGCTCCCCTCTCCCCGCCGCTACCATGCGTCCCGGCATAAAGCTCTTCGTGGGCAATGTCCCCGAGGAGGCGACGGCGGAAGAGCTGAGCGAGCTGTTCGCCGGCGCCGCCGGGCCCGTGCTCGGTATCGCCCTCATGAAGCAGTTCGCTTTCGTGCACCTCCGGGATGAGGCGGCAGCGGCCCGCGCCATCACCCAGCTCAACGGCCACCAGCTGCACGGCCGCCGCATCGTGGTCGAGCCTTCCCGGCCTCGGCCCACCAACACCTGCAAGATCTTCGTCGGTAACGTCTCGGCCGCCTGCACCAGCGGCGAGCTGCGCTCGCTCTTCCAGCAGTACGGCACCGTCGTCGAGTGCGACGTTGTGAAAGGTACCGGACCCGCCGCCGCGGACGGGGGCTCCGCACAAGCCTGTTCGCCTTCCCCGGGGCTGCCCCGCAGCCCTCGCCGGGCACAGTCCCGCGGGCGTGCCCCGCCACAGCAGGCTCGCCGCTCACCTCCGTCCTCGGAGCCGCTCCGGCCCCCGCTCTCGGCTCGGGTGACCCGTGTTCCGTCTGGCTGGCTGCGGCTTCCCCCTCCCCGGCCCGATCTGGCGGCGCCTCAGCACACGGACCAGGGCCCCGGGTCCTCCTGCCGCCCCCCGCCGGCCCTGGCCGGAGCCGTGCGAGCCCTTCCGGGCTCCCCACGTCCCATTTCTCCCCTCTGGCCCGTTAAACCCCCCGGGTGCGCGCTTTCCAGCCTTTCCAACCAGGCCACGTCCTCCATCATCGCCTCCCCCCAGCCCCGGCGTGGCCCAGGCGGGGGTAACCCCCTGCCCGCTGCTGCCGCCTCTATAAGTGTTCCCTGACGTGAGGCGCTTCCCCCCATCCCGCCGCGACTCCACCACAGCTTCGCCTCTACAAACACGCTCCGACGTGGAGTGAGCCGTTCCCCTGTCAGTCGAGGTGGGAGAGCTGAAGCCTGTGAGAAACATGCTGTAAAACTCCCGAGGGGGCTCGGTCAGTTCAGGATCAGGGACCCCGCAGCACGGTGCGACCAGGGGGATGGTGTCACCCCACCTTCCCCCTGACCCTGACGTGAAAAGGTGTCATCCTCACATCACGCAGCTGCCGTGGCCATTCCCCAAAGCACCCGTTCCCCAAAGCGCCCGTTCCCCCTGCCCCGGCGGTGTCCCCGCCAGCTCCTCTGCCTCCCGGGAGGGTGATGTTGTTGCCTCTGCTCTCTTGTCCCAGGTCGCAGGCCCACCGGCTCTGTCCCACCAGGACGCAGCTTCCCAGCGGAGCCCGTCAGAAACCGCCCCAAATCCACACCAAAAGTTTCTGGCGTCCCCTCGGCCAGTGGCTGATTTGTGGGGTCTCCCAGGGAGGGGTGGGGGTGCTGCGGCTACCCAAGGGGACAGCAGGAGGGCTGGGGGTGGACAGAGGAGATGTCCCCTCCTTGGGCTGCTAGAGTGGGATACGCGGATGTGGGATAGGAACCAGGGAGGTGTGGGATGGTGGAGCAGAGGGGAGACGTGCAGGAGGGTGGGCGAAGCAGCGCTGATGTTTAGCCGGAACTTGAGGTACCGGGATGGGGTTTGCTCGGTGAGCAATGCTCCGAGCATGCAGTGCTCCTTGGAGGGGCTGCCCTGGCCGAGCTGTATGCTGGCCCTCTGGCCGTAGGCTAAAGCAGGCTGTTGCCAGTGGCGCTGGTTACGGTGATCCCTGGTCCGTGACTGCAAGGGGGGACGCCGTGGGGTTGCCAAGAGGAGCCGCCCTTCTGCCCCGTGCCGGCCTGCGGGACCCGTCGTGCTGCGGGGGCAACCCCCCAGCTACTGCGGCGGCATCCAAACCCAAAAACCGTTGGCCTGAGTGTCGCAGGCAGCTGCCGGACCTGGCGCGGGCATGGTGTTGTGGTGGCAGCCATGGTGGGGAGAGCTGTGCCAGGCAAGGGTGACCCGCTCTCCCTCTGCAGACCTGGCACGGCCACTCCGGGTCCCGCTTCTACCGCTCCTCGCCTCGCTCTCCATCTCCTTTCCGACGCCTCTCTGCTTCGGCGCTGCGTTCGTGCTGCACAGCGCCGCGCTGCTCGCCCAGCTCCTCGCCTCAGCCCGGGGGCTCGGCTGAGTGCGTGGTGCCGCAGGTTGTGCTCGGGCCCCCCTCTCTCCGTCTTTCTCCCCCCCGCCCCTTCCTTCTCCTGCTGGCACTCTGTCCCCCTTGGCATGACTTGGTGTCTCGGCAGGCGCCAGCCCTCTCTGGCTTTGCTCCGCTTACTGGTGGGACGGCTCGGCCGAGCCCACGGCGCCGGTGAGGCCGTGCTGCCCTCCCGGGGCTCTTCGTCCCCACGTGCTGGAGGACGAGTAGGGAGGAGTCGCCGGTGGCGAGAGGCTGCTGTGCCGTGGGGTGGGGTGCCGAGCTCTCTCAGTGCAGGGAGAGGCGGCTGTGGTGGGCACGGGCAAAGGGAGGAAGAAGATGGGGGAAAATGGAGCAAAAAAAGCCGTGACTGGGTGTTCCTGAGCCGAGGGATTGAGGGATGCCGGGTGGTGGCCAGGCTTGTTAGACTCCAGCCAAATTAATTGTGGGGTGGAAGCAAATGAAGGCGGTTCTATCTCTTTGCTGCCTGAGCAGCAGCAGCAGCGGAGCGGGGCTGGCAGAGCCCATCCCGGTGCCTGTCCCGCCGCTGCCGAGCCGCCTGCTGCTGCGGTCTCAGCAGGGCTCGTTAAGTGTTCGATCCTGTAACGAATTGTCTTTTCTCCCCCCATTGATAACCCTCTGTCTGCTGCTTTATCAGACTATGCATTTGTTCACATGGAGAACGAAGCAGATGCAAAGGTTGCCATCGAAAACCTTAACGGGAAGGAGGTGAAGGGGCGCAGAGTGAACGTGGAGCTCTCCACTAACGTCCAGAAGAAGGGCGCGGGCCAGGCCCTGCCGCCCGCCCTTGGCCTCGACAAGAGCAAGAGGATCGGCCTGGAGTACCGCGAGAAGTTCCAGCCCAAGATCGAGGGCTTCGACCAGCAGCGCCGGGCGGCAGATGCCGCCTTCCCCTCGGCCGCCACTGCCGGCTACACCACCACCTCCTCCCTGTACGATTACCAGCAGCGCTTCGGCACCGGCAGCGCCGGCAAGTACGAGGCCTTCGAGGCACAGGCCAGGCCTGCGTCCCCCTCCTACTTCGGGAGGGACCGCAGCCCCCTCCGGCGCTCCCCTACCCGGGCTGGCTATGCAGCAGTGACGCTCCCCATGACAGCACAGCCAGCCGCCTACCGTGCCCAGCCCTCCGCCTCGCTGGGGGCTACCTACCGCGCCCAGCCCTCTGCCTCCCTCGGCGTGGCCTACCGCCCGCAGCCCACCACGGGCCAGGCTGCCTCCTACCGCGCCCAGCCCTCTGCCTCGCTGGGCAGCGCCTATCGCTCCCAGCCCTCCGTCTCCCTCGGCGCCTCCGGTGCACAGCCCACCGCCAACTCCCTCGGCTCCTACGGCGCCCAAGCCACTGCCTCCTACGGTGCGCAGCCCGCTGCCTCCCAGCTCTCCGGCTACGGTGTCCAGTCCGCCGCCCTGGCCTCCTCCTACGGGGCGCAGGCCGCCTCTGGCTACTCTGCTGCCTATGGTGCTCAGGCTGCCGCCGCCTACAGCGCCCAGGCCGCTGCCGGCCCTGCTGCCTCCTACGGCACCCAGGCCGTGGCCACACACGTGGCCTCCTACGGCGCCCAGGCAGCTGCCGCCGGCCATGCCGCCTCCTACGGCGCCCAGCCCGTAGACGGCCATGCCGCCTCCTACGGTGCCCAGCCCGGTGCCGCGCTCTCTGCCTCCTACGGTGCCCAGGCCGTGGCCGCGCATGCCACCTCCTACGGCGCACAGGCCGTGGCTAGTCATGCCGCTGCTGCCTACCAGCCTGTGGCCGGCCACTCGGCCTCCTACGGCGCCCAGCCGGCGGCCGCGCTCTCTGCTTCCTACGGCGCACAGCCCGCTGCTGGCCACTCTGCCTCCTATGGTGCCCAGCCCGCCGCCAACCTGCCCGCCTCCTATGGCAGCCAGTCCGCCGCTGCTGCTCTCTCCGCCACCTACGGCGCCCAGGCGGCCTCCTCGCTGGCCGCCTCCTACAGCAGCCAGGCCGCCGCCGCCTCCTACAAGGCGCAGGCCTCCGCCCCACTGACAGCCGCCTACCGGGCCCAGGCCTCCGGCTCGATGGCGGCATCCTACCCGGCGCAGCAGGCCTCCTCCGCGTCGCTGGCGGCCGCCTACCGAGCCCAGCCGGGCAGCGCCTACGACGGGCCGAGCCAGCTGGGGCAGCAGGCGGCTTCCTACCTGGGCCTGTCGCAGGCCGCCGCTGCCGCCGTCGCACCGCCCTACGAGCGCACCCGCCTCTCCCCGCCTCGCAGCGCCGCCTACGACGACCCGTACAAAAAATCATCCGCTCTGGCAAAAAGGTACGGTGCCGGGACGGATGACTGCGCGAGTCGCTCCGCGCTGCCCCAGTGGATGCCAGCGCCTGGCTCGGGGCTTAGTCTCGGCTCCGGTGTGGCCCGCTAACACCCGGCGTGCAGAAGGGCAGGCGCCACGTGCCGGCACGTGGGCCTGGTGGCTCCGCTCCCGCGGCACAGACCCCCGCGTAACCCCCTCTCCTGGCTCCCCGGGGGGCTCACGCGGGTGCGCTCGCCCCCCTCGCCTGCGGGCTGCGCTGGGGGGCGGGGACAGGGGCTTCGGCTGGGGCAGGGGGAGCAGGCAGCACGTGCTCACCGGCAGCCGGGCCTCGCGCTGCACCCAGCGTCCGTTCCATGGGTGCACCGGGCGGTGTTTCCCTGTCCTGCGCCGGCTTTGCCTGGGGCGCTGCCTGCCCGAAGCCCAGCGGTGTCACGCTGCTGTGGTGCGTCCCCAGGCGGGACGCGGTTGCCACCAGCAGCAGATTCAGGCGCGCTCCCCCTTATTCACCTCCTGTCTCTTCTCTCGACCAGGTACGGTTCCGAGCGCCGTCTGTCTGACCTCTCAGATTATCGCCGCTTAGCGGACTCGCCACTCGCGTACCGCCGGTCGCCGACAAAGTCCCCGATGGATTACCGCCGCCTTCCAGAAGCACACGCCGATTACGCCCGCTACTCGGGCGGCTACGGCGATTACCTGCCCGCTGCCCGCGTCCACTCGGGCTACCAGCGCCGCCTCTGAGCCGGGCGGCCCCAGGGCGGGGGGGGTCAGGCCGCTTGCGTCACCGTGGGCTTGCGCTCAGTGCTCCGTCTCGCCATCCGCTGCTGCACCCGGTGTGGTTCGCCTCCTCCAGCCGCCATCCCCGGGGGCAGGGACGGTTATTTTTTAGCTGCTTTTTGTTTTTTCTTTCTCTTTTTTTGAGTTTTTAGAAGGATCTGCGGTTACGGTTGGAAACGTGCCGTGCTCCAGCGTGGGGAGCGGGCAAGGGGCGCGCGGTTCACCATCCCCTGTCGCCGGCTCCCGCCATAGCGTTGTGGAACCGTCTCTCGCTCGCGGCACATGCGGCTGTCGGCACCACCGGCGCTCAGTAGCGGTTCATAACCTGAGCGATCGCTGCTGCCGGGCAGAGCCCACGCTCTTTTATACCATGAGTTCCCCCTTTTTGGGTTCATTTTCCCCCTTTTCCAGAGTCAGTCCGAGGCGCGGCGCTGGGCTCGGCGCAGCAGCGAGGTTTTGTATGACTGTAAATAAAGGCTGGGCTCTTCACAGTTTCCCAACCGTCTCCCGTCTGGTTCTTTCCCAGCCCAGTGCTTTGCAGGGCCTGCAGCGCTGTCGGTGCCGCTGCCACCCCCGCCTCTGCTCCGGTAAGGGGCTGGTACCACCAGCGTGGTGATGTAGCCAGAGCCCAGCTCTGGGCCCAGCTGCAGCCCCGGCACGGGTCAGAGCCAGAGCCGCTTTTCTGCTGCGGAAGAGGCAGACTTGGAGCACGAGCCGTATTTCTCTGGCAGCGGGAAGTGCCGGAGAATTGCCAGTGGCATTGCTGGACTTAGGTGGCGGCGTCCCGACTGTGCGCCACGGTGAAGGCACACCGTCACCAGCACTCCAGCCCCTAACCTGTCCCCGGTGCTTTTTTTTGGGTGAGAAAAATCTGCTTTGAGAGAAGCTGCTTGTGCGTGAGAGCGAGGTTGGCATTTGCTCTGGCCCTGGTTCTGCCACGGCAGCCGGTCATGCGTGTACAGCACCGCGTGGCAGAGCCGGCTGCCGCCTTGCCCCAGCTGTTCTCGCCGCCGCGACCACCATTAAAGTTTCCAAAAGCGCTTTCTGTCCCGTCGTCTCTCCCCGGAGCCGGGGACGGGTCATGGTGTGGTCCTGGTTGTTTAACACCCTTTGTGCCATAGGGGGAGGACAGCTGCCTGCTGCTGTGCCTTATTGCCCGGCTGGGACTCGTTAACCACCACAGTAATGAGCTGTACAGAAGGGTCTAATGTTTCTCCCCCTCATTTTCCAGGGCAGGTGCCGAGGGAGGAACCGTCCCGGTAAAGCCGGAGAGCTGGTGCCGGGCTCAAGCCCACCCTGGTGATGGAGGAGCCCGCGGGTGAGCA
Organism: Ciconia boyciana; assembly: GCF_034638445.1. NCBI lineage: Eukaryota > Metazoa > Chordata > Aves > Ciconiiformes > Ciconiidae > Ciconia > Ciconia boyciana. The sequence continues at coordinate 15,320,443 of NC_132949.1, read as the reverse complement.
CACGGAGGCAATTAGCGGATGATGAGATGGAGGCAATTAGCGGAGATGAATCGCCCTGGAAACTCGGCGGCTGATGAAGGGCAACAAGCTTGGGGCTCCCGCTGCAAAACTGGGGCCCGGAGACCAGCCGAAGGGGCTGGGGCATCGACGAAGGCACGGTCCTGGCCCTAATGTCGTTACTTAACGAGCACCGAGAGGCGGGGTGGGAGCAGTGCAGGCTGTTTGGGGACTAACGAGCCAGCCCTGGGCAGGTTAATTAGCAGGCGGTTTCAGAGGTGCTGCCTGGGAGGGAGAGGAGGAGGAGGAGGAGGAACAACCCCAGTGGGGTACAGGGAAGATGGGGGGCAGCTGCCCCACACAGGGGCATCAGGATGAGAGCCAGGGGGCTGCTAAAGCCTGGCCCCACTCGTTAGCCAGGCGAGCGCAGCGCCCTGGGGTCCCTTTTTGGGGGGCTGCCCCCACCACGCTCATCTGCCCCTTCATTTGCAGCACAGACCCCCACGGGGATCCCGGCCGGGAGCTCCTCGTCCGCAGGCAGGGCTGCAGGCAGGGCTGGTAAGTCCTGGAGGTTACGAGCTGGGGTGGGGGGGAATCAAGTCCAGAGAAATAACCGGTGCCGGAGCCAGCGGGGTTTGTTAAAAATCTGAGTTTATTTTACCGGGAAGTGGGGTTGGGGTACGCTAAACGCCACGGGGGGGGGTGTGGGGCGAGCTCCAACCACAAGGGCGGCCCTCCCACACCAGCGCGGCACAGCGCAGGGGGAGCACGGCGTGGCAGCCTCGAGTCAGCTACGTCATTTTGTATTAAAAAGCTACAAGTGGATTATTCACCCTCTTAAAAAATAAAGGAAAAAGAAAAAAAAAAAAGCTACAGCGAGGGAGCGAGCGGCTCCGCGCTGGCCGGGGGCGGGAAAGCAAAGCAAAGCTGGTGCTGCGGCTACGGCTATGGCTGTGGTTACGGCTACGGCTACACTTGCTCACGACCTGAGCCTAGACCAGCTAGGGGGGGTGGGGGCCCCCAAACTACCTGAAAAGCAAATCCTGACAACTGAGAACGGAAAGCTGGGGGGGGGTCGAGCTACTCCTGACCAGGCTGGGAAGAAGCTGAGCGTCCATTAGGAACCGACTCGTTAGCTGAACCCGGCTGTGCTTTGAAGCCCGGCGCAGCCCGAGACGCGCGGTGCCGATTCGGTGTGCGACGGGAACCCGACGTCCAGCCGCAAATATCTTACCTGAAAGAGAAAAGCAGAGTTGGCGCAGGTGCCCGGTGCAGGCGCCGGCCCCTGCACCAGCCGGGACCGTGCCGGGGACCATGCTGAGCCCCGGCATGAGGTGGCAGCGGGTGCCCGGAGGAGCTGCCGGCTTCCTGAGAGCAGCCAGAGTCCTGACACGGCGGCAGCGGTGGGGCTGCCGGGAGCCCCAGCGGCTCCAGCTCGCCCGCAGCGGTGCACCAGGGCCAGCGGCCATCCCAGAGGGACCCACGCCGGGGCGGCAGCCTGGCTGCTGGCGGCTTTTACCAGGCAGAGCCCGGGAGCACCATCCCCAAACAGGAGCTACTCCTGGGGGATGCACGTGGCAGCCACGGCACACGGGGCTGGGGGCTCTGCGGGAACCCCCCACCCTGCGGTGACTGTGCTGGGACGGCGCGAGGGCTCAGCCCCAGCTGCAGGGGGAAGCTAATTAAAGGAGGCGGGAGCCCCAAGGGAGAGCGACCCGCCGGCACCAGCACCGATTGCTACGGCATGTCCTCACCGTGCGCCCCACGCCGGGCAGTGTCCGGAGCCAGCGCCTGGGCTTTAACGCCCAGCAAGACCCCGGTCGGGCCCATCTGCTTCACCGCGACCCTTCATCCCGGCTCGCATCGAGGCGCAGACGCTCGACCGGCACAACCAGGGCCTGGGGGACGCACACCCCGTATCTCCAGCAGCCGGGGACCCCCCCCACAGTGCCCGGAGGCACCGCTGGTTGCAAGGCGCCGTGCGCCAGGCCTGCCAACACGCTCACCTCCGGCTCAAAAGGCAGAGTACCGCGCCCGGTCCGCGTACGGGTCCCGCCCGAACCGCTGCATGTCGTAGAGGGAGGCCCGGGCCACCGAGGAGACCGGCGACAGCTGCCCACGCTCGTACGTGTACGCCTCTCCGACGGTGGTGGCCGCGGCGGCCGTGCGGCGCAGGGGGCTTCTATCCCGGGTGTAATAGGTGGAGGAGGCGGCCGCCGCGGCAGCGGTGGCGGCGGCAGCGACGGCGGCCGCCGCGCCCGGGGTCGGCAGCAGAGCTCTATCGTACGCGTCTAGGGTGGTGGGGATGCGACTGGCCATGGCTGTGGTGGCGGCCATGGCCGAGGACTGGACTTGGGAGTACTGGGCGTACTGGGAGTACTGGGCCATGGTCTGCTCCGCGTAGGCGTCGTACGCAGAGGCCGTGGCGTAGGAGCGGACGCGGTAGCGCTTGTAGTAGTCGGCCATCCCGCCGTACGCCTCATCGTAATACACGGTCTCCCCATAGCCCGCGGTGTAGGGAGTGCGCACGGCTCCGTACTGCTCGTTATAGGCCTCGGCAAAGTCCGCCACTTGCCCCGGGCGATCTACCGGGCACTCTTTAGACCAGTGCCCTTCCTTCCCGCAGCGGTAGCAGCCGCTCTTGTCTCCCATCCCGGGCGCCGTCCGGAGCCGGCTGGTGGACAACTGCACGCGCATCCGCTTGCCTTGAGGAGAGAGACGCGAGAGGGAGGCGATCAGTGAGGCCACACCGAGAGCATGGTCACAACCACAAGCACCGGCGGGCGGTGGGACGGCCGCAGCCCCCCCTTGCAGCCGCGCAGCCTCCGATGGCACCGGGCACCGCGGCAGGGAGTGACCCGGCGCAGGAGGAGCCCACGACAGGCTCGAGCAGAGCCGCCTCCCGGCTGCTGGCCACCCGACTTACCAGGAAGGTGCCACCGGGGATGGGGCTCTGTCGGCAAGACCGAGCGCTGCCCACCCCGGGTTCAGCCATGATGGGCTCTGGCAGCTCAGCCAGCCATCGATCGAGCCGTGGACTACCCCGGCAAGCAGCCGAAAACGGCTTTCTGCCAGCAACCGGCATACAGTGGTGCTGCTGCATCAACCCAGGGATCAGCCAGCGGCACCGCTGGCCCCCTATCAACGGCAAGCTTCCCGCCGGAAAACGCTCCCGCCAGCGCGTTCCTTGTGGTGGCAAGACAGATGCGACGCTGGACAACCGCCCCGGAGCAAACGAGGCTTCGGACGGGGGCCGGCCTCAAACACGGCACGCGGCAAGCCAAGCGCAGCCGGGGGCACTTGCTGGTCCCGCGGATGCCCCACCGCCAAGGAGCTCCGGGTTTGGCTGCGCTGTCCCAGCTGGAGAAGAGTTTTGGGGAACACCCGGAATCGGGGCAGTGGGGTTTGCCAAAACCCCAGCGGGAAGCGGGAGGGCTGAGCCAAGCCCCACCGCCGCTCAGGGTGAAGCACCGGACGCCTCCCTGATGACCCAGCCCGCCTGCCGGCGCCACTTCCAGACGGGGGACGCACTCGCCATTAGCACCGCGCCGCCGAGGCTCGGCCGCGAGCTCGAATCCGGACGCTTGGCCCCGCCGCTGCGTCCGCGCGAGAGGCTGAGAGGCGGAGGCTGCCAGCGAAAGCGCCCGCGCTGCGTCTCGTCCGGGAGCCGGGCGAGGGCCCGGGGTGGCACGTCGAGAGCCCGAGCGAGCAGTGCCACGTGCCGCCGGCAGCAGGGACACGGCCGGCGCGGGATCGGGCGCCTCCGCTCACCCTCTTACCAGGCAGGGCAACGCTACAAGGGCGGAAGGCAGCCTGGCTTCACGCCGTGCGGGCGGGACCCGCTGCTCCGGCCTGGCAGGACCAGGCGCGGTGGCCGTCGGCACAAGAGTTGGGACTTCGCCGTCGGGATCCTCCTGCGGGGCGGCCGTGCTGGGTTAAGTCAGAGATGGATCAGTCCCGTCCTCCCCCGGCCCAGCCCCAAACGCCCCTGCCCTCGCTCCGGCTGCCATGGCCACACCGGCAACCGGGAAAGCGGCACCCAGGCTCGCCGGACAGGAAAGCAGCTGCGCCGTGCCGGCCTGGCCCTTGTTGCGCCCTGCACGGCCCAAGGGGAGCAAGGATGCAAAAAAACCAAAAAAACCCCCCATTTGCGCTTAATTCCAGCGAGGGGAAGGGCGGGCGAGCCCGGCGGTGCTGCCCTGCCGCCGAGCCGAGCGCGGTGCCGGCTGCGGCCTTGCCGAGGATCGCCCACAGGCCGGTCACCCCGGTGCTGCAGCCGCACCCCAACGTGTGCAGCCGGAGCTGGAAGGGACTGAAAACGTCTAACGGGATGCGGGAACACGGGGAATCCTCCCGGACACCCACGGGGCTCGAGCGCCAGACCCATCCCCGCTCCCCACAGATCTCCGCCACGACCCCGGCGCGGATCACCTTGGAACTCGGTGTTGTCCAGCCCGCGGATGGCCTCCACCGCGTCCTCCGCCCGCTCCATGTGAACGAAGGCATAATCCTTGACGATGTCGCACTCGATGACGGGGCCGTACTCCTCAAACTTGGCCCGCAGCTCCAGGTTGGTGCAGGCCGGGCTGATGTTGCCGACGTGCAGCTTGGTGGAGGCCTTGCTCTTGTTCTTGCTGGCCTCCACGTTGATGCAGACGCCGTGCAGCTTGTGGTGGTGCAGGTTACGGATGGCGTCCTCGGCCGCCGTCTTGTCCTCGATGTGGACGAAGCCGTAGTTCTTGATGATGTCGCACTCCAGCACCTTCCCGTACTGCTCGAAGAGGGAGCGGATCTCCTGCTCCGTCGCCTCCCGCGGCAGGTTCCCGATGAACAGCTTCACCATCTCGCCCAGCCTGCACCGGGGCGGGGGGTGGGTGTTAGTGCCGCCGTGTCCCCCGCCGCCCCGACACCCGCCTTGCGCCGTACGGGGGACCCAGCCCCCCCCACCGGGCAGAGCCCCCCAAGTCCCCCCCCAAGAAACGCCCCAAACCTCCGCCCGCCCCCCAGGAGGGCTGTGCCCCCCAAGTCCTTCCCAAGGAACACCCCAAACCTCTGCCCCCCGCAGGGCAGAGCCCCTCCCGAAGCCCGTAACTCCCCGGACCCTCCCGGAGCCCCCCGAGGCCTCCGACCGCCTCGGCGGGGCCAGACCCGGGGCCAGGCCATCCCGCTCGTCCGACCGGGCCCGGCCCCGCCGGCAGCGCTGCCTGCCCGCCTGCCTGCCCCCCACCTTCTTCTGCCCCTTCCCTCTTCCCCCCACCCTGCCCCGGCCCCGCCGCCCCCTCCCGGTACCGGCGCCGCCACAGCCCCGCCCCCACCTGCGCCCCGTCCGCCGCGCGGTCCTCACAAAATGGCGGCGGCGCTGCCCGGCTCGGCCTCCGCCTCCCGCGTCCTCATTGGGCAGAGGCGCTGTCCGTCAAGCGCCGCCCCGTACATTCACCCCGCCACGGCCGGCATTTCTGGGCCCGCCCACGGAGCCGCCGTATCCAATCACGGGCGGGCAGGGGCGGGGCGAACGGGCGGCGGAGTGGTCCATTGCGGCCTCCGCGGGGGGGTGGGGCGGCCCATTGATGGAGGACGGGGGGGGGGGGCTGGAGTGACCCGGGGAGAGCGGGGACGCGCAGGGTACTGGTGCCCCATACTGGGAGCCCTGGTGTGCCCCGCGGCCACCCGCCCCGCCCCGCCGCCAGCCCCAGCGCCCCTCGCCACCCATCCCCGAACGCATTCCCTCCCCACCCCCGTCCCAAAACCATCCCATCCCGTCCCTGTCGCCACACCGTCCGCATTCCCATCCCATCCCCATCCCTATCCCCGTCCCCATCCCAATCACATCCCCATTCCCATCCCATCCCTGTCCCTACCCCATCCCAAGTCCATCCCATCTACGTCCCATCCCATCCCATCCCATCCCATCCCATCCCATCCCATCCCATCCTCATCCCACTCCCATCTTCTCCACACCCCAGTCCCCATCCCCATCCCATCCATTCCCACCCCATCCCGCCCCGCCGGCGCAGCCAGGGCCCACCCGGTCTCTACAGTCGCTTTATTGGGGGTTGGGGCTGCGCGGGGACATCACCGGGACGCGGGGGGACACGGGGACCCCGGGGCGGGAAGGCACGATGGCGCAGGGGGGGCCAGGACCCCCGCGCTGCCCCCCCCCGTGCTGCCCTCCGCCGCGTCCCTCCATCGGCTCCGCCGGGCCCCCCCCCGTGTCCCGGGGCCCCCCCGGCTCTACTTGTTCTTCTTGAAGAAGCTGAAGCGTTTCTCCCGCTCCTTCTCCTTCCCCTCGCGGGCACGGGGGGCGGCGGAGCCCTCGGCGGGGGGCGGCACGGGGGGCATGCTCATGGCCCGCGTCACCCCCTTCCCGCCCGCCGGGGCCCCCCCCGGCCCCTCCCGTGGCCCCGCCGGCACCAGGGCAGCCGCTGCCTGGATCACCCGCAGCCAGGTGCTCATCTCCGCCTGCGGGGACGGGCATCGGCAGGCGTCAGCGGGTGGGCGAGGGTGTGAGTGGGCGTGCGAGGGCGTCAGTGGGTGTGTGAGGATGTGAGTGGGTGTGCGAGGGCGAGCGGGCGTGTGACAGTGCGAGGGCGTGAGTGGATGTGCGAGGGTGTGAGTGCATGTGTGAGGGCATGAGTGGGTGTGTGAGGGCGTGCAAGGGCATGAATGGGCGTGAGCGGGTGTGTGAGGGCATGCGAGGGTGTGAGTGGGTGTGCAAAGGTGTGAGTGCGTGTGCAAGGGCGTGCGTGGGTGTGCAAGGGCATGAGTGGGCGTGAGTGGGTGTGCAAGGGCATGAGTGGGTGTGAGAGGGCATGCGAGGATGTGTGAGGGCATGAGTGGATGTGAGTGGGTGTGTGAGGGTGTGAGTGGGTGTGCGAGAGCATGAGTGGGCATGAGTGGGTGTGCAAGGGCATGAGTGGGTGTGAGGGCGTGAGTGGGTGCGCAAGGCTGTGCTTGCACGGCCACACGGGCACCGGTGGGGCTCCACGCGTGAGGAGCTGTTTGCACAGCTGTAACACGCGTGGTTGCACATGTTAAGGGTGTGTTTGCCTGGCTGCACACGCGTGTCTGCACGTGCTCTGCTGTTCACACGGCTGCCCACGCGTGTCTGCACGTGTGAGGGGGTGTCTCCCGGCCGTGCCCCCCCCCCCCCCCCCCCGCAGGGTCTCACCTCGTCCTTGGCCTGGAAGAGATACTCCTTCCCGTCGCTCAGCCTGGGGAGGGGGACAGGGCTCAGCCCCCGTGTCCCCGCCGGGTCCCCCCCGGGTCCCCCCGCGTCCCCCCCCGTCCCTACCCCAGCTTGAAGACGTGCTTGCGCTTCTTGTAGTGGAGGGCGGGGTGGCAGCGGGCGCCGCGCAGGCTGGCGGGGGCCTCCCCGTGGTAGGGGGCCCCGACCCCCGCGCTCTTGGCATCCTTGTAGAAGCTGAGGCTGCCCCCCCGCAGCACGCAGTACACGCTCTGCCAGGACCTGGGGGGGGGAAGCGGAGTGAGGGGGGGCGCGGCGTGGGCGGGGGGCACGGTGCTGTTGGGGGGGACATGGCTCCAGGGTAGGGGGAACGGAGCTGCTGGAGGGGACGTGGTGCTGTTGGGGGGGACACACAGCTCTGTGTAGGGGGACACAGATCCGTGGGGGGGACATGGCTCCGTATGGGGGGACACAGCTCCCTATGTGGGGGACACACAGCTCCGTGGGCAGGGACATGGCTCTGGGGGGGCACAGCTCTGGGGGGACACGGCTCCATGGGGCAGGACACAGCTCCATGGGGGTGGACATGGCTCTGTATGGGGGGACACAGCTCCATATGTGGGGGGGACAGCTCCATGGGTGGAGACATGGCTCTGGGGGAGGACACAGCTCTGGGGGGGACACAGCTCCATATGTCGGGGGGACAGCTCCATGAGTGGGGACATGGCTCTGTGGGGGAGGACACAGCTTCATATGTGGGGGACACAGCTCTATGGGGAGGGACACAGCTCTGTGTGGGGGACACAGCTCCATATGGGGGGACACAGCTCTATGGGGAGACACATGGCTCTGTGGGGGGGACACACAGCTCTGGGGGGGACACAGCTCCATGGGGCAGGACACAGCTCCACTGGGGGGGACACAGTGCTATGAGGGGGAGACACACGGCTCCATATGGGGGGACATGGCACCGTGGGGGGACAGAGCTGGGGACACACATGGTGCTGTTGGGGGGACAAGGCTCTGTGGGGGAGGGACACAGCACTGCAGGGGGGGACATGGCACCATGGGCAGGGGACACGGCACCACAAGGGGGACACAGCTCTGGGGGGTGATGCTGTTGGGGGGACATGGCTCCATAGGGGGGGAACATGGCTCCATATGGGGGCACAGCACAGTAGGGGCAGATGGGGAGGTGGGGGGGACACGGCTCTGCGGGGGACACAGCTTGGGGGACACACATGGCACCATGGGAGGACCCAGACGCAGGGGGGGCTTTTGGGGGGGGGGTCACACATCCACCACCATCAGCCCAGCAGGGAGTGGGTCTGTGCCCATTTGGGGGAGGGGCCTAGAGGAAGGGGCGTGGCCAAAGGGAGGGCGTGGCCGTGAGGTGTGGCCTAGGAAGGGTGTGTCCCCATGGGCGAGGTCAGAGTGGTGGCACATGGGGTGGCGTGAACGGGGTGCGGCACGTCGGGGGTGTGGCCCGTGTGGGTGTGTCCGAAGGGGGTGTGGCCTATGAGGGCGTGTCTGAAGGGGCGTGGCCTCACCTGTTGGGGGCCTTCTTGCCCTGGGCCTCCATCTCGTGCTTGCGGCAGAGGCCGCCCTCCAGGCTCTCGGGGGCCGGGGGGGTGCGGGGGGGCAGCGTGGCCGCGTGGGCGGGATCGGGGGCCGGGCCCCCCCCCGGGCGGCCCCGGGGAGACCCCCCCGGGCTGGGGCCCCGCTCCCGCGCCCCGTTGGTCAGCCCCGGCCCTGCTGGCACCTGTGGGGGGACAGGGGCGCGTGGGTCCCCTCCCATGGGGGGACACACAGAGGCATCCGGGGGTCCCCCCTTTTGGAAGGGGGCCCTGGCATTCTGGGGGGAGGGGGCTTACCTGGGCTGTGGCGCTGTCGGGGCAGATCCCATTGACGGCCGGTGCCTCTGGCTGGCGGCTCTGCAGGGCCGGGGCCCTGGGGGGGCACGGGGGTGGGCAAGGGACGGGGACCCCCCTATCAGCCCAGGCCCCTTCCTGCATGTCCCCTGCCGTGTCCCCTCTTTCCCCAGGACCCCAATGTCCCCTCTGTCCCCTCAGGACTTGCACTGTCTCCTGTGTCCCCCCCATGTCTCCTGTGCCCCCCTTCCCTCCAAGTCCCCACTGTCCCCCCATATCCCCCCATGACCCCCATTTCCCATATCCCCGGGGTCCCCCCCAGGACCCCATATCCCCCCTTATCCCTGGTCCCCAATGTCCCCAGGGTGTCCCACCAGGACCCCATGTTCCCCACATCCCCTGGGTCCCCCAGAACCCCCAACCCCTCCCAGACCTGCATGTTCCCCCCAGACCCCCAGACCCCCTCAGACCTCCATGTTCCCCCTGTGTGTCCCCCAGACTCCCCCACCCCCCAGATCTCCATGCTCCCCCATGTCCCCTCCAGACCCCCCAAACCCCCCAGACCTGAATGTTCCCCCAAACCCCCAAGCCCCCCCAGACCTGAATGTCCCCACCCACATCCCCCCAGACCTCCACGTCCCCCCACCCATGCCCCGCTCCTCACCGCTGTGGCTCCCCGGTCCCCACGCCGTTCTGGATGTCGGGGGGCACCGACAGGGGGGCCCCCCCGGCCTCAGGCTGCGCAGGGGGGGGCGTGGGTGGCCGCCTCTTCCTCGCCTCCTCCTCCTCACGCCGTCGCCGCTCCTTCTCCTCCAGCTGGGGGGGAGGGGGGGGGGCACAGAGGGGGTCAGTGCCTGTACCGAGCACGCCGGGGCTCAACCGGCAGCGGGGTGCCCCCCTCCCGTGCCCCCCCCTCACCGTGGTGAGGCGTTCCAGGGCGGCGAAGCGCTCCTCCCAGGCGGCGGCCGCTTTCTGGAAGCCCTGATGGCGCTTGATGAGGTTCTCCACCTCGGCCACGCTGCTCCCCAGCTCCGCCGAGCGCACCAGGGGCTCCTGGCTGGAGAGCCAGGCCTCCGCCATGCTGGCGTCCCGCCCGAACATCAGCACCTCCAGCACTGCGGGGAGACGGGGAGGGGGGCACGGCGTGGACCCAGGCGTCCGGGTGGACCCAGCCCCCCCCCCCAGGGGTGCCCCCCGCCCCGCGCTCACCGATCTGCAGCCAGTCCATCTTCTCCTTCCAGCGGTCCCCGATGTCCCGGCGGCGTTCCTGCAGCTGCGAGAGCTTCTCCGAGATCTGGGGATGGCGGGGGGGTGAGTGCGTGGCACGGGGCAGGGGGGGACGCAGGGACGGGATACAGGGATGGGGACAGGGAGATGGGCATGGAGACACAGGGATGGGGACAGAGATAGGGGGACGGGGATGAGGACATGGGGATGGGGACACGGGGATGGGGATGGGATACAGGGATGGGGACAGAGGCATGGGGATGGGGACAGGGATACAGGGATGGAGACAGAGACACAGGGATGGGGACATGGGGACAGGGACACAAGGACAGAGACAGAGATACGGGGATGGGGAGACAGGGACAGAGGCACGGAGATGGGGATGGGGACACAAGGATGACAACAGGGACGGGGACATGGCGATGAGGACAGAAATACAGAGATACGGAGATGTGGATGGGGACATGAGGACAGCGACAGGGATGGGGACACGGTGATGGGGACGCAGGGATGAGAACAGGGACGTGGAGATGGGATGAGGACACGGAGGTGGGGACACGGGGACGGGGAGGGCCCCACCTTGTCGGCGGCGTAGTGGCCCTTGTCGAGCAGCGCAGTGCCCATGGCCACGCAGGCGTCGAAGCTGTCGGCCCGCGCTTCCACCTCTGCCTTGATGCTCTGGTGGTTCTTGATCACCAGGTCGGCCGAGGACACGTCCCTGCGCCGGGGACAGGGACACAGTCAGCGTCCCCGCGGCGCTGCCGCCGTCCCGGCACGTGCCCCCCGCCCCGGTGGCAGCCCCCCCCTCACCGCGGGCGCTCCTGGCCCTCGATCTGCAGGCGGACGCCGTCCATCCAGAGCAGCAGGTCCCGCACCACCCGCAGGAAGCGGAATTTGTCGATGGTGTCAAGGAGCAGCCGGCGCCGGCCCTGGCTGCTGCTGCGCAGCTCGGCCCAGGCCTCGCTCACCGCCTGCTCGTGCCGGCGGATGTCGGCCGCCTTCTCCCCGGCATATGCCTTCTCCAGCCGCGCCGCGTCCTCCTGCACCTGGTGCACCTGTGGGCGCACGGAGGTGAGGCCGTGCTGTGCCGCGCTGTGCCCTACTGCACTGTGTCATGCCATGCTGCACCGTGCCACGCTGTGCCGTGCCGTGCCGTACTGCACTGTGTCGTGCCATGCTGCACCGTGCCGTGCCAGGCTGCACCGTGCCGGGCTGCAGCGTGCTGTACTGAGCCACACTGCACGGTGCCATGGCAAGCTGTGCCACACGGTGCTGTGCCACGCTGAACCACGCTGGGCTGCACCGTGCCGTGCCGCACCACGCCATACTGTGCCACACCACACCGCCGTGCTATGCAGGGCTGCACCGTGCTGGGCTGCACCATGCCATGCTGCGCTGTGCTGTGCCGCGCCGTGCCGGGCTGCACCGTGCTGTGCCATGCAGGGCTGCACCGTGCCGGGCTGCACCGTGCTGTGCCATGCAGGGCTGCACCGTGCCGTACTGCATCACGCTGCACCGTGCTGTTTCATGTTGTGCTGTTTCACGGCACACCACGCCGTGCTGTGCCACCCCGCGCTGTGCCGCGCTGCTATCCCGCCCCGTGCCGCACCGTCCCCCGTGCCGCACGGCTCACCTGGGCGCTCAGGGCCTGGATGTCGTGCTCGTAGGCGGTGTGCATGCGCTGCATGGCCTCGGCCGTGTTCAGGTCGCGGCCCACCTCATCCGGCAGCTGCTTCTGCTTGTGCTGCACCTGGGCCAGGGTCTCGCGGGCATCGTGGTAGAACCGGTGCAGCTCGTAGGAGGCCGCCAGCATCTGCGACCGCGTGTCGATCAGCTCCAGCAGGTCGGCCCAGGCCTCGTTCAGCCCATCCTTCCACTCAGCCACCGTGGCGTTCTCCGAGTGCCCCGCTGCGATCAGCGTGTCTGCCAGCCCGTTGACAGCATCCACCCGCTCCTGCCCGATGCTGCTCGTGTCCCGCGAGAACTCCCTGAACTTGTCCCGCAGCATCTGCGGGGAGGGGGCGAGCCATGTCAGGGACGGCGGGGAGGCGACACGGGGACACCCCAGCGCCCTCCCGCCCTGTCCCCGCACCGTGACGTGCTCGTAGTCCTGGCCCAGCTCGTGGGAAGCGGCCACCACCTCCCGCTCCGAGATCCACTGTTCCAGGTCGTCCACGTCGCGTTTGAGCTGGCAGAGCCGCTGGTGCTCCTGCAGCGTGGCCCGGCGCTCCTCCGCCAGGTCCTTCAGGCTGGCGTACAGCTTGTCCACCTGGCCCTGGCGTAGCGTCAGCCGCTCGCTGCGGGCACGGCGGCCGTCAGCTCCGGCGGCACCGGGCACCTGCTCCCGGGGGACGATGTGTGCGGGGGTGGGAGGTGGTGCGGGGACACGGGGTCCTCAGGGGACGATGGACGTGGGGGTGGGAGGTGGCAGGGGGGGACACGGTCCTTCGTGGGATGATGAACGTGGGGATGGGGGTGTGGGGGACACGCAGTCCCTACGGGGTGATGTGTGTGGGGATGGGAGGTGGTGGTGGTGGGGGACACGGGGTCCCCGAGGGATGATGGACGTGGGGCTGGGGGGTGGCAGGGGGGACACAAGGTCCCCGAGGGATGATGCAGGCAGGGATGGGAGGTGGCAGGGGGACACACAATCCCTGTGGGACGATGCACATGGGGATGGGGGGTGTCAGGGGACGCCCATCCCCCATGGGACCATGCAGACGGACCCGGGGACGTCACCTACCTCTCGGGATGTCCGCTGGCCACCATGTCGCGGCTCTGCACCGAGAGCTGGTGCACGGTGTGGGCGTAATCCCGCAGCGCCTGCTCCAGCACCAGGTGCTTGCTGACCATGGCCTGGGCGCTCAGCTCGTCCTGGGGGGGGATCACAGCGGCTCAGGCGGGGGGCACGGGGCTGGGGTGGGGGGCACACCGCCCCGGGGCCATACCTTGGCCTTCTCCTGGGACATCATGTGCAGCTCCTGCTCGCCCATCCAAGCCTCGGCCTCGGCGGCGTCGCAGTAGAACTGCTGGGCGGCATGAGCCCGCTCCAGACGCCGGTGCCGCAGCTCCGCCTGCAGCCGCAGCTCCTGCCAGGCTTCTTGCAGCTCCCGCACCCGCTCGGCCGGGCCCGACAGTCCCCCACGCCGCCCCAGCAGCTCCTCCACCCGCCGCTCGTGGCCCTGCAGCTCCTTCTGCAGCGTCTGGGGAACGCACGGGGTGAGCGCGGGCATCCCTCAGGGGTGGTGGGACCCCCCCGTGGGGGGCAGCAGCAGCTGCCGGACCCCCCCAACCCACCTGGTTCTTCTTTATCAGGAGCTGGACAGAGGGCAGGTCTTTGCCGTGGTCGGTGGACACAGCCAAGGGTCTGCGCTCCTTCACCCACAGCTGGTGGGAGACGGGGGGTCAGGGACGCTGGGGGTCCCCAGGGTCCCTGCCCAGGGCCGGGCGACCACTCACAATCTCGTCCTCCAGGTCACGGTTAAACTGGTGCTCCTCCTTGGAGGCCAGGAGCTTTCGGCAGCGCTCCCGCAGCGGCTCCCGCAGCCCCAGGAACTGCTCCTCCACAGCACGGACCTGCCCCTGCACCTCGGCTGCGCTGGCATCCTCCCGGCTGAGGGCCTGCGCCTGCGCCCGGATCGCCTCCACCTCCTTCTCCCTCACTGCCATCTGCTTCTCCAGCATCTGCCCGGGGCACGGGGCAGGTGAGTGACCCCGTGCCGGGCACCCCCCTGTCCTGGGCACCCTGCTGTGCCGGGCACCCTTCCCTGTCCACCTCTGTCCCCTGCACCCCATCTCCTGCACCCCATCCCCATGCATCCCTGTCCCAGGCACCCCTGTCCCCTGCACTGCATCTCCTGCACCCCATCCCTATGCACCCCTTGTGCCAGGCACCCCTTCCTTGTACACCCCTGTCCCCTGCACCCCGTCTCCTGCACCCTGCCCCCGTCCACCCCATCCCCTGTACCCTGTCCCCTGCACGCTCATCCCTGCACACCCCGTCCTGCAGATCCTGTCCCCTGCAGACCCCGTCCCCGCAGACCCCATCCCCACAGAGCCCGTCTCCATGCCCCCTGTCCCCTGCACCCCCGTCCACTGCACCCCTGTCCCCTGCAGACCCTGTCCCCTGCAGACCCCGTCCCCTGCAGACCCCGTCCCCGCAGACCCCGTCCCCTTGGCGGGCCAGACCTGCTGCTTCTTGAGCAGGATGTTGACGCTGGTGAGGTCCTTGCCGTAGTCGTCGGAGCGCAGCTGGGTGTGCACGCCGGCCAGCCAGCCCCGCAGCGCCGTGCAGGACTGGGCGCACAGTTCAGCGCGGTTGGCGTCAAACAGGCGCCGTGCCTTCGTCCGCGTGGTTGACTCCAGCTCGTCCCACAGCCCCCGCAGCGCTGCCAGCTTCTCCGTCACCACCGTTCCCAGCTCCGGCTTCGCCGACGCCAGCTGCTGGCCCTCCTGCCAGGGACACTGGTGTCAGCAGGGCCGCGCCAGAGGGGGTCCCGGCACCCCGCCCTCGGTCCCGGCCTCACCTTCTCCATCTTCTCCAGCCAGCCCTTGTTGGCGGCCAGCTCGGCCGCGAAGGCCTGGTGCTTCTGCCACTTGGTGTGCAGGTTGCGGGCCTCCTCGTAGGAGATGTCCTGGGCCGTCAGCATCTTCTCATTGATCCAAAGCGTGAGCTGCCAGGGGGAGAGCAGGGACGGGGCCGTCACGTCATGCTGGCTCCATCCCGTCCCTGTTCCCATCCCACCCCATCCCGTCTTCGTTCCCATCCTCAGCTCATCCCCACCCCATGCTGTCCCTGTTCCCACTCCATCCCACCCCATCCCATCCCTTCCCCATCCCATCCCTGTTCCCATCCCCACCCCATCCCATCCCATCCCACCCCACCTCATCCAGTCCCTCCCGGCCTCCCACACTCACCTCCTGCCCGTCCTGCAGGAACCGCTGCAGCTCCAAATTGTCCCGCAGCCGCCCCAGCAGCTCCTGGGCCATGTCCCGGTTCCTCCGGTGCCTGCGGCAAGGGCAGGGGGTGACGGCTGGGCTGGGGACCCTGGTGCCACGGCTGGGCCATGAGGGGGGGACCCTTACCTGCTCTCCACCGAATCCACCGTCTCCTGCACCTTGTCGGCGTGGAGGCTGCCCTCAGCCACCAGCTTGCGGCCAGTGGCCACCAGCCCCTGGACGCGTTCCCCGTTGGCCTCCATGGTGGCCATGAAGTCCTCGTGCTTCTTGACGGAGGCCTCGGCTCCTGGCAGCGTGCCGGGCATCTCCGTGTGCGACAGGGCATACTCCTGTGCAGGGTGACGGACCGGGCATCACCGCTGCCCTTCCAGCACCCCAGGGTCTCCCCTGCTGCCGGTGCTGCTGGCTTTGCCTCCCCAGCCGCTCACCTGGGTGCTGAGGACACCCTCGACCTGCTTGGAGTCGCGGAGGAAGAGCTGGAAGGCGAACGCTTGGGAGAGGAGATGGTGGCGGTTCTCCCACATCCTCCCCAGCTCCTCCCAGCCCGTGTCCAGAGCCTCCAAGCGCTGGTGCAGAAAGACGTGCTGCGCGTCCGTCTGTCCCTGCGTCACCTCCCGGCCCACGGCTCGCGTGCTGCGGTAGTCGTCGCCGTAGTGGGCGATCTCCTTACGGATGCTCTCGTGCTGACTCAGCAACCGTTCGGCCTCGACCAGGGTGGCCGGCACGTCCTCGGAGGCCACAGCCGTCTGGGTGCGGGATAGCCAGGCCTGGAAGGAGGCCAGGTCCCGCAGGAAGCCCTGCAGCTTGCTGGCCTCCCCCAGCGACTCCTCGCGTCGCCGCAGGCTGCGGCACAGTTCGTCCCACACCGCCTCGATGGCCGACAGCCGGGCCAGGATGGCGGGCGCCTGTTCCGGGTGTTCGGCCGCCAACTTCTCCGCCTCGGCTCGCAAATCCCGCACCTTGCCCTGGATGGCTTCCAGGTCGCGCTCCATGCCCGAGAGCTTGCGCTGCAGGGCCATGACGCCGGCCAGGTCATTGCCCAACCCCTGCGTCGACTCGATCACCTTTGTCTTCTCCCGCATCCAGGACGTGGTCTCGTTGCACTCCAGGTGGTAGTTCTGGATGTTCAGGGCCGACGTCAGCGCCTCCTTCTTCTGGTCGGCCAGCGCACGGAACCGCTCCCACCTGTGCGGCAGCGGGGCCGGGGGGACGCGTCAGCCGGCACCACGCGCGGAGCGGCCCGCCCTGCCTGCAGCTGCCCGGCTGTCCTGCCTGGAGCATCCCTCCCTGTCTGGAGAACCTGTCCCTGCCTGGAGCATCATCCTGCCTGGAGCATCGTCCTGCCTGCCTTGGAGCACCCGTCCCTGCCTGGAGAACCTGTCCCTGCCTGGAGCATCGTCCTGCCTGGAGCATCCCTGCCTGGAGCTGCCCTCCCTGCCTGGAGCCCCCTGCCTGCATCGCCCACCACCCACCTGGTGTTGAGCTGCTCGCGGGTGGCACGGATGCTCTCCTGGTTGCGCTGGTCAGTGGCCAGCAGCTGGTCGGCGATGCGGTTGACGGCGGCCACGCGGGACGCCAGGTTGTTCATCTCCGGCTCCAGCGTCTCGAAGCTGCGGGCAGGGAGCGGGGATGGGGGCTTAGCGCCCGCTGGGGAGGCCGTGCCGCGCCGGTTGGCGGGGGGCGGTCCGGTGCTGGCGCTCACCGCTGCTGCACCACCTCCAGGTCCTCCAGCTTGTCGGGGACGTGCATGGCATGCAGCCACTGCTCCTTCTCACCCACCCACAGCCCGCAGGCGTCCGCCTCGCTGCGCATGGTGTAGAGGCTGAGGGCGTCCTGCAGGTCCTGCCGCCGGCGCTCCGCTCGCGCCGCCAGCTCCTGGTAGCGCCGCTCCAGCACCGGCAGCCGACCCGCCGCACCAGGAACGTCGGCGAAAGCGGGCGGCAGGGCGCGAGCCTGCTCGTGCAGGGCGTCGATGGCGGGGCGGTGGCTCCGCACCTCCTCCTGCACCTCCCGGTGCTGCCGGGCCAGGCTGCGGGTGGAATACTCGTCGTGGCCCAGCTCGGGGCTGGACGCCAGGCGCAGGGCGTCCTCCAGCCAGGCCTCCGTGTCCGCCGCCTCTGCCTGGAACTGGAAGAAGCCGGCGGCTTCCCGCAGGCGTCGCTCACGCTCGGCCGCCAGCTCTGCCAGTGCCCGCCAACGTCCTTCCATCTCCCATACCCGTTCGGCCACCTCGGCCGCCCCCAGCCGGCCCTCGGCCGCCAGCCCCCGGCCCCGGGCCAGCGCCTGCTCCAGCGGCCCCGCACGCCCGCTCAGCTCCCCGCGGAAGGCGTCGTGCTGGCTCAACAGGCGCAGGGAGCTGGTCAGGTCCCGGCCGACGTCCTCGGAGGAGAGGAGCCGTTCCTGCTCCCGCATCCAGGCCTCCTCCTCCCCGGTGTCCCAGAAGAATTTCCAGAGTCGCCGCGACTCCTCCAGCCGAGCCCGGCGCTGTCCCGCCAGCTCCACCAGCTCCCGGTAACGCAGCTCCAGCGTGGCCACGCGCTCGCGCACCACCGCCGGCTCGCAGGGCTGGTAGCCTGCAGGGACCCCCGGCAGGTCCCTGAGGGGGCTCGGGGTGCACCGGCCGCCCCGGGGGGCTGGGGGGCATCCCAGGAGCTGGGGCTCCAGGGTCCACCAGCCACGCCGGGGGTCTGGGGCCGGGGCCAGGAGCTACCCTAGGGTTCGGGGGTCTGGGATACGCCAGCTGCCCCGGGGTCCGGGGGCTGTCCCAGGGGCTGGGGGTCCAGGGGGCACCGGCTGCGCCAGGTGGCTGGGGGCTGTCCCAGGATTTGGGGGTCCAGGGGGCACCGGCCACACCGGGGGGCTGGGGTCGGGGGCCATCCCGGTGTTTGGGGGTCTAGGGCGCTCCTGGGTTTTGGGGGTCCAGGGTGCACCTGCCCTGGGGGTCTGGGGGCCAAGGTCGGGGGCTGTCCTGGGGGTTGGGGATCTGGGGCCATGCCAGGGTTTAGGGGTCTGGGGTCCAGCAGCCACCCTGGGGGTCTGGGGTCAGGGCTGTCCCCCGCTGGCATGCAGTGGCCATCATGGGGGTCCCGGGGACCGCGGGGCACCCTGGCCGCACTCACCCTCACTGGGCACGGCGAATCGCTGCGCCGCGGCGCTCACCACCCGCACCCGCTCCGCCTGCGCCGCGATGTCGGCCTCCACCAGCGCGTGGATCTGCAGCAGGTCGTCCACCCCGTGCAGGTGCTTCCCCAAATCCTGCGACTGCAGCCGGCCCTGCGGGACCCGGAGGGGGACATGGCAGCGTCAGGGTCCGGCCACCGCGCCCCCCGCCCCGTGCCCACGGCCACACCGGTACCTTCATCTCCTCCATCCAGTCCATGAGATGCGCCAGGTCCTGCAGCATCTTCTGCAGCTCCAGATGCAGCAGCAGCCGCTCGCGGCGGGCGGCCACCAGCTGCCGGAGGAAATCCCAGAGCCGAACCACGTTGTCGCGACGTGTCAGGACACGGCGGATGTCGTGGTAACGTTCGGCCTCCAGCTCGGCCGCCACCGCGCTCACTGCCTGCACCCGCTCGCTGTAGGCCACGATGTCCGTCTCGATGGCCTCGTGTTTTCGCACTGCCGCCTCCACCGCCGACATGTCCGTCCCAAAGTTGTCCTGGCGGGGGACGGTGAGACGTAAGGACGGGGCGGGGGCCAGCCCCTGCGTCCCCGGGGACCCCCAGTCGCCCCGGGGTCGGTGAGGGGTGGTGGTGGGGAGTGGGACCCCCAGACACTTTGGGTCCCCAGGGTGCAGTGGGGACCCCGGGTGCCTGGGGCCGTGGGGTGGAGCAGGGACCCTCAGTCACCCCGGGGTCATTGGGGGCGGGGAGTGGGACCCCCAGACACCTTGGGTCCCCGAGGGTGGTGGCAGTGGGGCACGGGACCCCCATCTGCCTGGGCCCCTGGGGTTGGTGGCAGAGGGGAGCGGGACCCCCAGACACCTTGGGTCCCCGGGGTCATTGGGGGGTGGCAGTGGGGAGCGGGATTCCCCGCCACCTGGGTCCCTGGGGTCACTGGGGGGTGGCGGTGGGGGCGCGGGACCCCCATCAGCCCAGTGCCCCTGCCAGCCGGCACCTGGGAGACGAGGCGCTGGTTCTCGCTCAGCCAGGTCTCCCGCATGGCCGCCTTGCGGTCAAATCTTGCCGCCAGCTGCTCCAGCTTCTCCTGCCGGATCAGCTCGGTGCGCAGCGCCAGCTCCCGCTCGTGCTCCGCCTTCTCCAGCCGCTCCCAGGCCTGCCGAGAGACGACTCCCCGTCAGCCCCCCTGGCACTGCGCCGTGCCACCCCTGTCCCCGTCCCCGTCCCCGTCCCACCTTGTTGATGTCGGAGATGAGCTTCCCCTCCCGCGGCACGTAGACCTTCTGGTTGTTGGCCCGCATGCGGCTCTGGACGGTGAAGAGCAGCACCTCCAGGTTGCCCTTCTCCATGAACCTGGGGAGGGAGGGGGGCAGATGCGACGCTGAGCCCCCCTGGGGACCCCCGGCCCTGCCGGGGTGCAGGGGGGTGTCACGGGGTCTCACTTGGGGGGCTTCTCGACGGTGCGGTAGGTGTTGAAGGCCTGGAGCTGGTTCTGCACGCCGGGCAGCGCGTTGGCCAGCTGCCGGTCGTTGAGGGTGAGGATGGTCTGCTCGATCCAGCCCAGCAGCTCGCCCGCCAGCTCCTCGTACTTCCCCACCAGCTCCTCCGCCTCCCGCGCCGCGTCCAGCACCTGCGGCACCGTCCGTCTGTCCATCTGCCGTCCCCCGCCAGCTCATCCCACCAGCCATCTGCCCGCCACCTGCCTGCGCTCCGTCCTGCCGGATCCCTGCCCGGCCGCTGCCCGGCCGTCTGTCCAGCCCTCTGTCAAGCGTCCGCCTCCTCCCTCCTGCCCCCCAGCCAGCCGTCTGTCTGTCCATCCATTTGGGTGCCCATTCGGCTGTCTGTCCATCTCCTCCCTCCCTCTCTCTCGCCAGCCATCCATCTGTCCATCCATTTGGGCACTCCTACATCTATCAGTCCATCTCCATCTGTCTGTCTGTCCATCCCTTTGTCCTCCCGTCCATCTAGCTGCCCATCCTCTCTCTCTCTCCGTCTGCCTGTCCATCCGTTTGGTCGCCCATTTGGCTGGCTGTCCATCTCCTCCCTCTCTTTTCCTATCCATCTGTCTGTCTGTCCATCTCCTCCCTCCCTTTTCCTATCCATCTGTCTGTCTGTCCATCCCTTTGTCCTCCCCTCCATCTAGCTGTCCCTCTCCCCTCTCTCTCTGTCTGCCTGTCCATCCATTTGGGCCCTCATTTGTCTTCTTCCTCCATCCATCTGCCCCCCGTTCACCTCTCTGCTCATCTCTCCCTCCCTCCAGCCCTCCATCCGTCCGTCCGTCCGTCCGTTCGCCCGCCCCCTCTGCCCTGTCACCTTCCCGATGCGCTTCCCCTCCACCGCCAGTGCCTTCATCTTGGAGAAGTAGTGGTAGAAGGTGGCCACGTAGGTGATGATGGACTTCTCATCCGGCTGGTCCACGTTGACGTCTGTGGGGAGCAGAGTGGTGGGGGTGAGTGTGGCCGGCCCCCGTGGCCCCCCACAGCCCCCGTACCCCCCGTGGCCCCCCACAGCCCCCCCGTGGCCCCCCGGCTCCTCCTCACCCTCAGGGTCCAGCAGCTTGGTCAGACCGAGCTCGCGCTCGGCCAGGTTGAAGGCGCTTTGCAGGTTGTAGTGCGCGTTGCAGCGCCGCAGCGTCTCCATGTCCACCAGGTCCGGCCTGGGCAGCGGGAGAGCCTCAGCCCCACGGCCCCTGCCCCACGGCCTGCCCCACGCCCCACATCCCCATCCCGCACCCCATGTGCTGCGCCCCACGGCCCACATCCCTCATCCCACATCCCACGCAGACGTCACCGTGCGCCCCACGGCCCCTGCCCTGTGCCCCACGGCCCCTGCCCCATGCAGATGTCACCGTGTGCCCCACGTCCCCTGCCCCACGCTGCCGCCACTGTGCCCGCCGTGCCCCACCTGTGCTTGTGGATGATGGCGTTGAAGGCCAGCCCATCCCGCCAGCTCGTGGTGAAGTTGTGCACGTTCACGTTCGGGTACCTGCCAGGCGCTGGGGTCAGGGCTCAGCGTGGGACCCCCAGGACCTCCCCGGACCCCTCCAGGACCCCCCGGGACTCCCCAAGACCCCCTGCTCCACGCTTACCCCGCCGTCTTCATCTGGCACCAGAGCAGCAGCGCGTCCTTGGCCGACTTCTTCTCCTTGTTGTCCTCTGTCTCCACGCTGATGTCCTGGATCTGGGGGGGGGCAGCGCGGGGTGAGTGGGGGCCCCCGGACCACCCCACGGCTGGGTACGGGTATGTGAGGGGGCTCCCGGCTGGGGCAGGGGGCTCCAGGGTGGGGGCGCAGACCCACAGCGGGTGCAGGGACCTTGTAGTGGGTGCAGGGACCCCCACAGTGGGTGCAAGACCCCCATGGTGGGTGCAAGACCCCCGTGGCAGATGCAGGGACCCCACAGTGGATTCAGGGACCCCCACGGTGGGTGCAAGACCCCCACGGTGCATGCGAGACCCCCGCGGCAGATTCAGGGACCCCACAGCAGGCTCAGGGACCCCACAGTGGGTTCAGGGACCCCCATCGTGGGTGCAAGACCCCCCATGGAAGATGCAGGGACCCCGCAGCGGGTGCAAGACACCTGTGACAGATGCAGGGACCCCGCAGTGAGTTCAGGGACCCCCACGATGGGTGCAAGACCCCCATGCTGGGCGCAGGGACCCCCGCGGCAGATTCCAGGACCTCCGTGGCAGAGGTGGCGATACCTGGAAGCGGAGGATGATGGTCCAGACAAGGCCGAGGGTGAGGCGGTGGTTGCCATCCACGATGTCGTGGGAGCCCACGTTCTCCAGGTGCACCCGCTGCTCCTTGAGGAACTGCAGCGCCTTGTCCACGTTCTCCAGGCAGTGGATCCGCATCCGGCCCTTGGTGGGCTTGGGCTGGACAGGGCAGGGGCAGGGTCAGGCCCCCCGGCGCACGGGGAGGGGGTCCTGGGTCTGGGGGTCCCGGGGAGGGTCGCCCAGGCACTGGGGTCCCAGGGAAGGGGTGCTCGGATGCCGGAGACCCAGGAAAAGGGGTGCCAGATCCTGGGGTGCTGGGAAAGGGGGTGCTTGGGGGTCCCAGGAAAGGGGTCCTGGGTGTTGGGATCCCAGGGAAGGGGGTGTCTGGGGGTCCCAGGGAAGGGGTCCCGGGCCTGGGGGTCCCAGGGAGGGTCCCCCAGGCACTGTGGTCCCAGGGAAGGGGTGCTCAGGTGCCGGAGATGCAGGAAAAGGGGTGCCAGATACCCAGGTCCTGGGGAAGGGGGTGCCTGGGGTCCCAGGAAAGGGGTCCCAGGTGTTGGGGTCCCAGGGAAGGGGGTGTCTGGGGGTCTTGGGAAAGGGGTCCCAAGAGTGGGGGTCCTGGGGAAGAGGGTGCCCAGATGCCGAGGTCCCAAGGCAGGAGGTTCCTGGGGGTCCCAGGGAAAGAGGTCCCGGGGCTGGGGGTCCTGGGGAGGGTCACCTGGACACGAGGGTCCCAGGAAAGGGGGTGCCTGGGGTCCCAGGAAGGGGTTCCAGGGGCTGGGGTGCCGGGCAGGGTCACCTGGGCACTGGGGTCCTAGGGAAGGGGGTGCCTGGGGGTCCCAGGGAAGGAGTCCCGGGTCTGGGGGTCCTGGCAAGTGTCACCCGGGCTGCTGGGGTCCCGGGGAAGGGGTGCTCGGACGCCAGAGACCCAGGAAAGGGGGTGCCAGATACCGGGGTCCCGGGGAAGGGGTGCCGGGTGTTGGGGTCCTGGGAAAGGGGGTTCCTGGGGGTCCTGGGGAAGGGGTCCTGGGTGTGGGGGTCCCAGGGAGGGTCACCCCAGCACTGGGCTCCCGAGAAAGGGGTGCCTGGACACCGGAGTCCCAGGGAAGGGGGTTCCTGGGTATTGGGGGGGCAGGGGGGTGCCCACACACAGGGGTTCCTGGGGGTGCCCGATCGGGGGGGGGGGGTCCCCACTCACCAGCTGCTCCCCCGAGAGCACCTCCAGCAGGCGCAGCAGCATGCGGCCGTCCCGCAGGTCGCTGTACAGGTCCCCCAGCCGGCAGGTCCCCCGCGCCAGGTGGGAGTTCACCCACTTGGTGAAGGTCTTCTTCTGCACCGCCTCGCGCTCGTCTGGGGTGGGGGGGTGTCAGGGGGGTGGGGGTAGAGACCCCCACCCCCCTACCAGACACCCCCTCCCCCAGCCAGAGACCCCCCACCCACGCCAGAGATGGGGGACCGGGACTCCCAACCCGCAGCAGCACCGTGGGGCCGGGACCCCCATCGTGGGGCCGCACCGGTGGGACCAGAGAGCCAGGTAACCCCCCCAGCCGGGGGTCCGGGGGTGTCCCCCCTCCTCTGCCCCCCAACCCAAGGGACCCAGGTGTCCGGGCCCCCCTGATGGGGGGGGGTCAGGGGGGCTCTCGGCTCCCCGCGCCAGCCGTGCCCGGCACCGGCCCGGGATTAGCGGTAAGAGGATTTGGGGCTGGACCGTGGGGGGCCACGGGGGGCTGGGGGGTTTTGGGGGGCCGCAGGGGGTCTTGGGGGGGCCACGGGACAGCGGCACAGCCCCCGCGCGTGGGACCACCCCGGGCTGGAAGAGCCGGGAGGTGCCCAGGGTGGAGGCACACGCGTGTGCACCACAGACCGGGACCCACCGCCACGCACACGCGTGCGCACCGCCAGCCAGCGCGCGCCTGTCAGGGTGGGAGACACACGTGTGCAGGGCCGGCGGCGGTCAGGCGCGTCGCACACGCGTGTGAGCAGGTGCTGGCCCGGGCAGGCACGGTCACGCGAACAACCGACACGCAGGGTCACGGCACACACGCGTGTGCAGGCGCGGGGCTGCCCCCCACCGGGTACGGTCACGCGCAGGTGGGCACGCGGGGCCGGCACGCTGCGCACACGCGTGTGCACGCCTCGAGGGGGGGCAGGGCCCGGCTCGGGGGGACACACACGCTGCCACCACCCCCCGGCCCCTGTTTGCTCGACCGAGGCCGGAGCAGAGTCCAGCCCCCGGGGACGGCGGGGGGGCCGCAGCCGGACACCCGGGTCCCCCCCCCCCGGACACCCGGGTCCCCCCGGACGCGTGGGTCCCCCCATGGCGCTTGGGTCCCTGCTGCTCCCAGGGTGTCCCCCCCCCCACCCCGGCTGAGGGGTCCCAGGCATCGGGGCTCCCCCCACCAGCCCCCCCCCAAGGTGAGGAGGGACCCCAGGCGTCCGGGCGCACCCTTGGCCCCCTCCCCCCAGAGGGGACCCAGGCGTCCGGGGGTGTCGGGCGTCGCCCCGCGGGGTTTGGGTGTGCCAGTTTGGGGGTGCGGGGTGGGGGTGGGGGGCGCGGTGGTTTCAGGGAGGCTCGTGGGAACCTGGAGGGATCTATAGGGTCTGGGGGAGCGGGGGTGGGGGGCAGCTGCAGGGTCTGGGGGGACCCAGAGGGACCCGTGGGCGGGGCACCTGTGCAGCCTGAGGGGGCACCTATAGGGCCTCAAGGGACACCTATAGGGCCCTGGAAAACACTTATAGGGCCCGGGGAGGGGGCGTTCTATAGGGTCTGGGGGAGTCTATAGGGTCCGGAGGGACCCACGGGTCCCAGGAGGACCCTAGAGGCACCTGTGGGGCTCTGGGGAGCCCCATAGGGACTGGGGGGGACCCAGGCAGGACCTATAAGGCCGGGGGAGACTATAGAGACGGGGGGTGTCTATAGGGTCTGGGGGGGACATCTGGGGAAGAGCTATGGGGACTGGGAGGAGCTGGGGGTGACCTCCAGGCTGTGCGGAGCCCCACAGGGGCTGGCGGGACCCATAGAGGTGACCTATAGGGACAGCGGTCACCTATAGGGGACCGGGTGGGGAGCAGCGGGACTTGGGGGAGGGGGGCACAGAGGGACCGGGGAGGCACAGAGGCACTTGGGGGGCACAGAGGGGGCCTACGGGGACAGGGGGGGACCCAGGGGGGACCGGGAGGGCCCTGGGGGGACTTGGGGGGGTCCCGCGGGGACAGGAGGGCCCCAGCACGGACCGGGGGTCCCCGTCCCCCTGGGGGTCCCCCTGTCCCCGTCCCGGGGGGGGGGCCCTGTCCCCTGTCTCACCTTGGAGCTGCTTGAAGCGTCCCTCGAGGACGCCGGGGAGCTGGGCCGGGCTGGCGGCGGCGGCCGGGCAGAGCCGGGGGGCGGCGGGGGGCGCGGGGGGGCAGCGGGCCATGACGGGGGAACGGGGGGCGGCCGTGGGGCCGTGGGGCCGTGGGCCGTGGGCCGTGGGGCCGTGGGGCCGGGCGCTGCGGCGGGGCTGGGCGGGCGAGGGCGGCGCCGGGATTTACATCAAAACAGGTTGGGCGGCTCGGCGTGTGCGTGTGCACGCGTGAGCACGCGTGTGCACGCGTGTGCGTGTCTGCATGTGTGCGTGCACACGCGTGCGTCCGCATCTGGATGCGCGCGCGCCGGTGGCCGCGCGTGTGTGCACGTCTGTGCGTGCCTGCGCGTGTCACGCGTGTGCGTTTCACGTGTGCGTTTCACGTGTGCGTGCCCGTGCGCCGGTGGCTGCACGTGCGTGTGCGCGCGCCCGCGTAGCTGCGGGTGCCGGCGTGCGCGGGTGCGCGCGGGCACGCGTGCGTGTGCGCCTGTGCGTGTAGCTGCACGGGCACGCGTGTTCACAGGCGTGTGCGTGTGCGTGCAGGCGTGCCCACGTGTGGCCTTGTGCACGTCTCACGTCTGCGCCCGGCTGCGTGTGCACCTGCCTCCGTGCGTGTGCGTGTGCGTGTGCGCAGCCTGGGGGGGTCAGGGGGTGCGGGGGGGGGGATCACCCCCACCCCTGGGTCCCCCGGTCTCCACCAGTGCCGCTGCCCCCAGGGACGCCAGCCTCCATCCTCCTGCCCCCCCCCCCCGGTTTTTGGGTGCCCCCCCGTGTTTTTGGGTGCCCCCCCCGTTTTAGGGTGCCCCCCCCGTGTCTTGGGATGCCCCCCTGTTTTGGGGTCCCCCCCTATTTTGGGATGCCCCCCGTTTTAGGGTGCTTCCCGCCTGTTCTAGGGTGCCCCCATGTTTTGGGATGCCCCCCATGTTCTGTGTTCCCCACCCTACTTTTGGGGTGCCCTCTCTGTTTTTGGGTCCCCTCCATGTTTTGGGCTCCCTCCCTATTTGGCGATGCCCCCTGCTTTGAGGTGCTCCCCCTCTTTTGGGGTGCCCCCCTCCCCCATGTTTTGGAGTCCCCTCTGCTTTGGGATCCCCTTCATATTTCAGCCCCCCCCCCCATTTTTGGGGTGCCCCCACCCCGTACCGGCCAGAGCCTTGATGCGGGAGCGCTCGAAGCGGCGAGCAGAGCTGCCTTCATGGTCGCCCTCCTCCTCCTCCTCCTCGGCCCCGTCCCAGCGGTTGTTGACGTCGCCGTACTGCCGCTGCAGCTCCAGGCTGTCGTAGGCCGGGGGGGACAGCATGGCCGCCCTGGGGGGGGCCCTGTCACCGGGGTGGCACCGGGGGACACACACACACACACGACCCCCTGGCACCGGGGGCGGGGACGGACGCCCCTGGCACCGGGGACCGGGACACGGAGGGGGCCGGTGCAGGTGCAGGAGAGCGGCAGCACGGGGGGAGCAGGACCCCCCCCCCCCCTCCCCGGTACCTGTGTGTGTCCGTGTCCCCCCGTGGGCTCCCCCCAGCCCAGGAGGGAACCCCCAGTCCTTGAGGGAGCCCCCCCCAACCCGTGCGGGACCCCCCGACCTGTGCGGGACCCCCTAACCCATGGCGGACCCCCCAGCGCAGGAGAGACCCCCCATCCTCCCTAGGGACCCCTGAGCATCCAGGGGCCCCCCAAGACCCCCCCCATCCTCCCCATGCCGAGGGGGGGAGGGGGTGTCCCGTTCCCATGGGGGTCCCCATCCCCGGGGGTCCCTATCCCCGTGCCGAGAGGGGGTGTCACATCCCCGGGGGTCCCGCGGGGGTCCCCATCCCCGTGCCCCCCGTGGGTGCCAGCCCCCGTTCCCCCGCGGCGGCTGCGCCGGCCGGTGGTTAATGCTCTTAGCGCGGGGATCAGCGGCCGGACCCCCGGCCCCCGCGCCGGGTCCCTCGGGGGTTGGGCACGCGTGTGCGCGGGGACGCGCGGGGCGCAGGACACGAACCCGCGTGTCTGGCGGGGAGGGGGTGTCCCCAGCAAGGCCCCGCAGCGCCGGCGGGACCCCAGGACAAAGCGGGGGGGTACGGGACCGGGGGACCGTGCCCGGTGCTGCGGGGTGCGGAGCGGCTGCCGCAGTGCCGGGGGCACCGGGGGAACGGGGGGGGATGCGGGACCGGAGAGGTGCGGGGCCGGGGGGACCGGGGTGGATGCGGGGATGGAGGGATGCGGAGCCGGGGGAGGACGCCGGGGGGGATGCGGGGCCGGTGCGGTGCGGGATCGGGGCTCGGGGGTCCCTCCCGGCGTGTGTCCCCCCCCCCTCTCCCCGCCGCCCCGGCCCGGTCCTACCTGCGCGCTGCGGTGGCGGAGCGGGCTGAGGCCGCGGCAGCTCATCACACCCGCGGCGGCGCGGCCGAGAGGGGCGGGGCGGGGGCGGGGCCAGAGCGGCACCGAGGGGGCGGGGCCACGGGGGGGGCACCGGTACGCGGGGGGAGCACCGGCGCCGGGGGAGGGGCTGCCCCGCATCCCCCGCACATCCCCCGGGGGACCCAGGCGTCCGGCGCCCCCCAGCCCCGCTGGACCCGTCCCCCTCCCCCTCCCCCGCCGTCGCCATGGCAACCCCGGCCGGCGCCTCTGCCCGGGGCCCGCCGCGGGGGGGGAGGGGCAGTTGCCATGGCGACGGCTCCGACGGCCCCGCCCGGGGGAGAGGGGCGCTGCCCCCTCCCGTTGCCATGGCGACCCGCCCCTCCCCGAGGGGTCCCTAGCGCCCCCCCTCCTCCGCGCCGCCAGGGGGCGCTGGCGGGAAGGGGGGGGGCTCGACATGGCGGACGAGGCCGTGCGCGCGGTGCGGGGGGCCGGGGGGTCTGGGGGAGATCCCGGGGGTCAGGGGGGCTAGGGAGGATGGGGGGTCTGGGGGGTCCCTGGGGTGGTGCAGGATTCCCCAGAGAGGACTGGGGGGTCTTGGGGGTCTCGGGGAGGGTCAGGGATCACTAGGGAGCATTTGGGGGGCTCTGGGGTCATCAGAAACCCCTGGGGAGGATGGGGGGTCTTGGGAGGTCTCTGGGGGGTCAGGGGTCGCTAGAGAGGATCGGGGGTTCTTGGGGGTTCAGGGGTGCCTAGGAAGGAGGGGAGGGGTCTTGGGGGGTCCCTGGGTTGGATGGGGGGTCCGGGGTCCCCTCCACCGCCGCCTGTGCCCGCAGGTGCTGGAGCGGCTCCTCCTGGGCCTGCGGCCTCCCGAAAGCGGGGAGCCGCGGCGGGGTCCCTGCTGGTGGCCGTGGCGGCGGAGGGGGATGCGGGGGACACGGGCCGGCCCCGCTGCACCATCACCGGTGCGTGGGGAGCCGGGGGGGTCGGGGGGAGGGGGGGGGCTCAGGGACCCCGCCACCCCCCTGTCCCCACAGTGGCGGCCGCCGGGGAGCTCAGCCGCCACGTCGGTGCCGAGGCGCTGCGGGGAGGTAGGAGACGTCCCCGGCCCCCCGCCACCAGCCCCCGTCCGCCCGGGGTCCTCACTGTGCCCCCCAACCACCCCCCGCAGCCACCCGGGGGTGCTGGAGCTGCCGGGGGTCCCCCGTGCCCCCGCCCCGTGCTGCGGCCGGATCCTGGACCGAGCCCGGCTGCGTTCGGCCTTCCAGGTGAGGCTGGGGAACCCCCCGCACCCCCCCGGCCCCCCCCACCGCCCTCCTTCCCCGTGCCCCGGGGTGACCTTGACGGGGGGGAATTGGGGCCGGGGGCCCCCCGGGAGCACCGGCCCCCGCCGCAAGTAGGGCGGGTGGATAAATATAGCCGGGGCGGCCTGATTTCGGCGGGGGGTGGGGGACGGCAGAATGGGGTCACCGGGGAGCGAGAGGCACCCCAAAACCCACACCAGGGCCGAGGGGGACGGGCTGGGCCCCCAAACTGGTCCCAGTCCCTTGGTGGGGGTGTGTTTGTTCCCCAAACTGGTCCCAGTCCATTGGCGGGGCCAGGCTGGTCCCCAAAACCAGTGTGAACAAGCATGACCTCCCCCCCTCGCTGAGTCTGCCCGCCTGGGGGCCTGGCTTGTGGGGGGCATCGGGGTGCCCCCCCCTCCCCCAGCCCTCTCCCCTCTCCCCCCAGCTCAGCCCCCCCCCCGGCTCGCTGTCGCCCGACTGCGTCGCGCTGCGGCGGTTCGTCCACAAGACCAGCGTGGTGTACCCCGAGGTACCGTCTCCACGGTGGGGACGGGGGGGACACCGGGGTGCACCCATGGGGGGGTTCCCGTGCCGACACCCGCCTCCCCCCAGGTGGAGTTTCACTTCTGTGTCAGCGTGAACGGCGCCGTGGCCTCGCACACCTATGGGTGAGCCCCTGGGGACACCCCCACCCTGGGGACACCCCCTGCCCTGGGGATGCCCCCCACCCTGGCCCCACCCTGGGGACACCCCTCACTCTGGGGACACCCCCCACCCTGGGGACACCCCACCCTGGGGACACCCCCCTCCCTGGCCCCACCCTGGGGACACCCCTCACTCTGGGGACACCCCCACCCTGGGGACACCCCCTGCCCTGGGGACCCCCCCCTCCCTGGCCCCACCCTGGGGACACCCCCTGCCCCAGGGACACCCCCCACTCTGGGGACACCCCCCACCCTAGGGACACCCCCTGCCCTGGGGACACCCCACACCGGGTGGCTTGTCCCTCCCGGGGATGGGGACGAGGGACAGGGGCAAGGGATGGGGATGGGGGACAGGGACATAGGGGACGCAGCCCGGTGACAGCCCCGTCCCTGGGTCCCGCAGCCGGGAGAGCACCGGGGCGCTGGCAGGAGCGCGGCTGCGGGTCCAGAGCCGGCACTTCGCACCGTAGGGCAGCGCTGGGACGGCTAACTGGGACGGCAGCCACCGGCGGGACGGGGACGGGGACAGGGACAGCGGGGCTTGGGGGCAGCAGGATGGGGACGGGGATGGGGACAGGGACAGGGGGATTGGGGGCAGTGGGATGGGGACGGGGACAGGGGGATTGGGGGCAGTGGGATGGGGACAGGGCAGCTCAGGGTCAGTGGGATGGGGACAGGGTGGCTCGGGGTCACCAGGAGGCAGAGGGGGTGGCCTGGCGTCAGCGGGACAGGGATGGGGACAGGGACAGGGTGCCTGGCGTCAGCGGGACAGGGACGGGGACAGGGACAGGGTGCCTGGGGGTCAGTGGGGCAGGGATGGGGACAGGGACAGGGTGCCTGGGGGTCAGCGGGGCAGGGACGGGGACGGGGACAGGGTGCCTGGGGGTCAGCGGGACAGGGACGGGGTGCCTGGGGGTCAGCGCAGCCCCACTGTCCCCGGGGTGCCGGGTGTCCTGGGGGCTGGGTGGGCACGGCACCCGCCTCCCCCATCTCTCCCCCGCTCCAGGCCGGCAGACCCTGGGGGTGCCCCCCCCTGCAGCAGGATCCACCCCACGCCGGGGACCCCTACCCGGCTGCGCGTCCCCCTGCCCGCCGCCGCCGCGGGGCTGGGGGGGGAGCTGAGCATCCTCTCCGCGGCCGCGTTCTGCCCCTGCCTCAGCCCGGCCCCCAACCTGCCCACCCGCCTCGCCGCCATCGCCATATCCCGGGGTCCCGGGGGCCCGGGGGGGGGGGGCCGGGGGGGCCACGCGCCGGGCCGGGCCGTTCTCCTTGACCGTGGCCACTTGTTCCTCTACGACCCGGTGGGGCTGCCGGCCACGCCGCCCCGGCCCCGGCTCTTCCAGGATCCCTCCTGGCTAGCGGACTGGGAGCGATTCGGCTTCACCGTGGCCCCCTGTGCCCGGCCGGAGGGCGAGGAAGGTGCGGGAGGTCCTGGGGGTGTCGGTGGGGGGGTCCCGCCGGCGGGAGCACCCCCAGCGCCCCGTCTTGTCCCCGCAGAGCTGGTGACCCCCGATGCCACCTATGCGGTGCGGCAGGGAGCGGGCACCCCGGATGGGGACCGTCGTCCCCAGACCCTCCTGCTCTTCCTCTTCCTCCGCCACGAGGATCCCTTCCAGGCGTACGACGCCGGTGCGTGGGGCGGGGGGCTGGCGGGCTGGGGGTGTCCCTGAGCTCCAGGGGGGTCCCCATGGTTCAGGGGGGTCCCTGCGCTCTGGGGGTGTCCCCATGGTTCTGGGGGTGTCCCCATGGTTCAGGGGGGTCCCTGTGGTCCAGGGCTGTCCCCATGATCTGGGGATGTCCCTGCACTCTGGGGATGTCCCCATGGTCCGGGGGTGTCCCCACGCTCTGGGGGTGTCCCCGCAGCCCCGGGGGGGCCCCGGCTGTCCCCCATCCCCCCCCACGGTGACGGCCACCCTCCGCAGATGCCCGCCGGCTGCTGCTGGCCCACCTGGACCAGACGCTGCTGAGCAGCCGCCCGGCGCTGGCCCGCGGCCTCCGGACCCTCGTCCACCCCGTGCTGGAGGAGCTGCGCCGCCGGCAGGAGGTGGGGGCCGGGGCGGGGAGGGGGAGGCCGGGGGGGCCACCAGCGCACCCTGACCCCCCCATCCCATCTCATCCCATCCCGCAGGGCCAGGAGCGGCTGGCACGGTCCCTGCCCGTCGTGCTGGACGCGGTGACGGCCGTGGTGGCCGGCAGCACCAGCGCCCGCTTTCGCCAGGCCTGCCTGCGCACCATGCAGGTGGGGGGGTGCGGGGGGGGAACGGACCCTGGAGCTTGGGGGGTGGGGGTGGGGGGTGTCTTACCCTCTCCCCCCCTGCCCCATGTCCCCACAGGTCGAGGACACCCCGGCGTTGGTGGCGGCCACCCGGCGGAGCTTGGCCGAGGTCACCCACGGGCGCCTGCTGCCCTGCGCCTCCTGCGAGACCCCCGGCAGCGCGGGGGACACCCGGGGGGGTGAGGGACGAGCCGGGGGGGGGGACATCCACGACCCCCGCCCGGCTCCTTACACCCCCTTTACCCCCCCCAGGGTCCCCGTCGGAGGGTCCCCGTGCGCGGAGGGGACGGCGGACGGAGGAGGAGGAGGAGGGCACGTGTCCCCAGAGCAGCGAGGGGCAGGTGGGCTGTCACCGGGGGGTCCCCAGGGGTGCCCCCCCCTTACCCCCTGTTAGCCCCCGTTAAGCCCCCCGTCCCGCAGGCGTGGCGGCAGGAGGTGGCCAGCCTGGCCGAGTGGACGGCCTGAGGGGACGGGGACGGGGGACGGGGCACGGAGCACCCCCGTGTCCCTGTGCCGGCCCAGTTCACCCAGTTCACTTGGGACTGGCACCCCCAGCCCAGTTCCTCCAGTTGGTCCCAGTTTCCCCAGTTGGTCCCAGTTCCCCCCATCGGTCCCAGTTACCCCAATTGGTCCCAGTTCCTCCAGTTAGTCCCAGTTCCCCCAGTTGGTCCCAGTTGGCCCCAGTTGCCCCAGTTGGCCCCAGTTCCCCAGTCAGTCCCAGTTCCCCCATTGGTTCCAGTTCCCCAATTGGTCCCAGTTCCCCCAGTCAGTCCCAGTTCCCCCATTGGTCCCAGTTCCCCCTGTCGGTTCCAGTTACCCCAGTTGGCCCCAGTTCCCCCAGTCAGTCCCAGTTCCCCATTGGTCCCAGTTCCCCCGTTGGTCCCAGTTACCCCAGTTGGTCCCAGTTCCCCCATTGGTCCCAGTTCCCCCGTTGGTCCCAGTTACCCCACTTGGTGCCGGTTCCCCAGTTGGTGGCAGTTCCCCCCGTCGGTCCCAGTTACCCCAGTTGGTCCCAGTTCCCCCAGATGGTCCCAGTTACCCCAGTTGGTGCCGGTTCCCCCAGTTGGTCCCAGTTGCCCCAGTTGGTCCCAGTTCCCCAGTCAGTCCCAGTTCCCCATTGGTCCCAGTTCCCCAGATGGCCCCAGTTCCCCGGTCAGTCCAGTTCCCCTACTGGTCCCAGTTCCCCATCCCAGTACCCCACCAGCTCCAACCCAGTTTCCCATCCAGTTCCCACCGCCTCCCCGCCCCGCGAGGCCCCGCCCCGCCCCCTGCCCCGCCCCGCTCCCGCCCCCGGCGCCTGGCTCCGCCCCTATCCCGCCCCCCGGCGCCTGGCCCCTCCCCGGCCCCGCCCCGCGGCGCCGGGCCCCCCCCCCGGCCCCGCCCCGCGGCGCCATGGCGGTGTCGGAGGCCGCGGGCGGCTCGTCCTGGGCCGCGGCCGCGCCGGGTCGCGCCGGGCCGGCACCGGGAGCGGCACCGGGAGCGGCACCGGGAACGGGCCCGGCCCCCGCCGCCGGCCCCGGGCCGTGCTGGGCCGCCGTGCTGGCCTGCCTCAGCCTGGCCTGCTCCTACGTGGGCAGCCTCTACGTCTGGGGCAGCCCCCTGCCGCGGTACGGGGGGTGTGGGGTCGGGGGGTGTAGAGAGCCGGGGGCGGGGGGAGCTCCGGGGTACCTGGGGGGCATGGGAGCTTACTGGGGGTCTGTAGAGTACCCACGGGAGGTCTGGGGGTCTATAGGGTACCTGGGGAGGTGTGCGGGGTCTGTAGGATATCTGGGGAAGTATAGGGTCCTGGCAGGGCTTATAGGGTACCCGGGGGAGGTCTGGGGGGTCTGTAGGGTATCTGGGGGAGGTCTGGGGGTCCTGGTGGGGTTTGTAGGGAATCTGGGGGGCCTGGGGTGCATTGAGGGTACTTGGGAGTGGGTTTTCAGGGTATTGGGGGGTTTATAGAGTACATAAGGGAGGGTTGTGGGGTCCTGGGGGAGCTCCTTAGTGTCTGTGGGGTGGGCGATTCTGTCGGGGGCAGCCCCCCCGCCCCCGTGCTGACCCCCTCGGCAGGGACCACCCGTCTGTCATCAAGCGGCGCTTCACCAGCGTCCTGGTGGTCTCGGGGCTCTCCCCGGCCTTCGTCTGGCTCTGGAAGGAGCTGACAGGCGTCAAGGTGAGGTTGGGGGGGGACCCAACTTGGGGGGGGGCCGGGGTGTGGCACCCCCAAGCCGTGCTGACCCCACTCTCTTCCCCGCAGCCGGACACCCCACTGCCGGCGCTGCTGGGGCTGCGCCTGGAGGGGCTGGTGCCGGCCACGCTCCTGCCGCTGCTGCTGACCATGGTAGGTGTGGGGCTGGGGTGGGGACACGGTCCCCCGGCCCCCCCTGACCCCCCATCTCCCCCAGATCCTCTTCCTGGGGCCCCTCATCCAGCTCTCCATGGACTGTCCCTGGCGCTGGCTCGATGGTGTCAGGGTGGCTTTTGGTAAGGGGGGGGATGGCTCTGGGGCAGGGGGGTCAGGGGCTGGGGGGCAGTGGGTAAGGGGTCCCAAGCAGGGTGGCGGATAACGGGATGGGGGCTTTTGGGGGACAGCAGCGGGTTTTAGGGGGCTTAGGTAAGGGGACATAGTGGTGGGCTTTGGGGGGCGGTTGGGGATCTGAGTGGATTAATGAGGTGTGGTGAGCTTGGGGGTGGCAGAGGTGGGTTTTGGGGGGGGGCCTGTTGTGTCAGGGGACCCCGAGCGGGGCAGCGGGTTTTGGGGTCAGCGGCAGTGGGTTTTGGGCTGTGGCCATGCCCCCCCCGCCTCTCCCGCAGACCCCCGTTTCTGGGCGCTGTGTCTGGGCGACGTGCGCTGGCTGCGGAACCAGGTGGTGGCCCCGCTGACGGAGGAGCTGGTTTTCCGCGCCTGCATGCTGCCCATGCTGGTGCCCTGCACCGGCCCCGGCCCCGCCGTCCTCGCCTGCCCCCTCTTCTTTGGCGTGGGTGAGTGCGGGCCCCCCCCCAGGAACCCCCTCGGATACCCCCAAACCGACCCTCACGGCCCCTCTCTCGCCCCCCAGCCCATTTCCACCATGTTATCGAGCAGCTCCGGTTCCGGCAGGGCTCCGTCGGCAGCATCTTCATGTCGGCAGGTACCGCCGGGGTGGGGGACATGACTCCAGGGTGCCTGGGGGCCTTGGGGTGCTGGGGGGATATGGAGTGCTTGGGGCAGGGTGGAATGCCCAGGGGAATACAGGGTGCCCAAGGCAGGGTGAGGCACCCAAGGGTGGTGGTGGTGTGGTGTAGGGTGCTTAGGGGACATAGGGAGTGTCTGGGGGGATTTGGGGTGTCTGGGGTGGTGTGGGGTGCCCAGGGGGATACAGGGTTCCCGGGGTGCTACAGGGTTCCCGGGGGGCCTCAGGGTGCTTGGGGTGGGGTACCCGAGGGGGATGCAGGGTGGGGAAGGGGTGTGTAGGGTGCCTGGGGGGGCATAGGGCGCTTAAGGGACATATGGAGTCTAAGGGGGGATTTGGGGTGTCTGAGGGGGATTTGGGGTTCTCGGGGCAATTCGGGGTGTCTGGGGGAGGATGTGGGATGCCTGGGGTGACGTGGGGAGCCCGGGGGGGTACAGTGTTCCTGGGGGGATATGGGGGTGCTCAGCCCCTCCCCGACCATCCCCCCTCTCTCCCGCAGCTTTCCAGTTCTCTTACACGGCCGTCTTCGGCGCCTACACAGCCTTCATCTTCCTCAGGACAGGTGGGGTCCAGGGGGGGCGGGGGGGGCCGGGGCAGGGGGGGGCTCAGCCGTGCTGACCCCACTCTGTCTGTCCGTCCGTCTGTCCCACAGGCCACCTGGCGGGCCCGGTGCTGTGTCACTCCTTCTGCAACTCGATGGGGTTCCCGGCGGTGGGGGCGGCGCTGGAGCATCCCCGGCGCCGGGCCCTGCTGCCCTGTTACCTGCTGGGGGTCCTGCTCTTCCTCCTCCTCCTGCACCCCCTCACCGAACCCGCCTTCTTCGGGGGGGCCCCGGCCTGTGCCCCCCGCCCGGGAGCCCCCCCCACCTGCTCCTGACCCGGGTGCGGGGCGCCCGCCCCGGATCCCCCCGACCCCCCCCGACCCCGTTTTTATAGGTGCCGCCGCACAGAGCTCTATTTTTGTGATTAAAGTGCTTTAAGCCTTGGTGTGTCGGGACTGGGAGAAACTGGGCTGGGGCTGGGCGGGAGTGGGATGGGACTGGGATGGACCGGGGGGGGGGTGGCGAGTGGGACAGACTGGGATGAACTGGGGGGGGGGCGAGTGGGACAAACTGGGAGGGAGTGGGGTGGGACCAAGTGGGTGGACGGGGGCCTGCCAGGGCTGGGACAGGGTTGAAGGGGCTGGGACTGGGCCGGACTGGGATTTGGCCCTGTGCAGACTGGGACAGGACTGGGGGTGCCCGAGCTCCTCCCAGTCGCCAGGGGGCGCTACCGTGATCGGCCCGCCGCTGCCGGGCGCATGCGTTGTGGAAGGGTAGGTGCGCTGGCGGCGCCGCTCGACTATTGGGCTGCGCGAGAGCCAATAGGGACGCCGCGTGGGCGTGGCCGCAGGCCCCGCCCCCTCAGGGACTACCCGCTGCCCGTTTCCAGCGGCGCTTTATTCCCTCACGGCCCCACGTGACTGCCGTACACCCGCTCCGCCCCCCCGCCGCAGGGCCCCGCCCCCAGGCCCAGGCCCCGCCCCCCGGCGCCCCCGGGTCCCACCGCCCGCCGGCTCCGCCGCCCCGTCCCCGCTTAGGGCGGGTTGTCGCAGTCGCGGTCGTGGTCGGCGTGGGCGCCGCCGCCGCCGCGGGTGGGCGGCCCGTGGCTGTGGGCCTTGCGGATGTGGCGGTAGAGGTCCCCGGACTGGGTGTAGCTGCGCAGGCAATGGCGGCACTCGTAGGGGCGCTCCCGTGTGTGCACGGTGGCATGGCGGCGCAGGGTGTAGGAGCAGGAGAAGGTTTTCCCGCAGGTGGGGCAGGTCGGCGCCTCCTCGGCGAAGAGCCCGAAGCCCCCGCGCCCCTCCAGCGGCGGCAGGAACAGCGGCTCCCGCAGTGCCGGCAGCCCGAAGGGCAGCGGCTCCCCTGACGCCTCCCCGAAGGCCGCGGGCCGCGCAGCGTGGGACGGCCCGGGGAAGAGGCCGGCGGGGCGGCGGGCACCCGCCTCGGGCTCCTCGTCGGAGATGACGATGGCCTCCACCTTGACGGTGGCGGGCAGCAGCCCCCCGGGGGCGGCGGGCGCCCAGGGCCCAGCGCAGAGCCCCCCCGGGGCGGGCAGCTCGCCCGCGGGGAAGGCGGCGCGGGGGGCGGCCTCCGTCGAGCTGCTGGGGCTGGGGAGGGGGAGCTCCGGGGGGGCGGCGCGGGGCCAGTCGCCCTCCATGCCGGGCTGCGTGGTGTCGGCCACGTCCACGCAGGGCACCGGCGGCTCGGCGGGGAGCGTGCCCTGCTCCTCGCCGCCCCCAGCCTGGGGGGCCGGGCCGGGGAGGGCCAGGAGGGGCGCCCCGGGGCTGGGCGGGCGCTGCTGGGGGGCGGCGGGGGGCAGCGGGGGGCTGCCGGGGGCGTCCTCCTCCCGCTTGGTGCTGTCGGCCTCGGCCGGCACCCGCGCCTGCAGCTTCTTCTTGCAGAGCTTGACGACGTCGTTCATGTGCAGGTAGCTGGCGGCCGCCAGCACGTCCTCCAGCGGCGTGGCGGCCAGCGCCAGCCGCCCCTCGTACATGAACTCCAGCAGCAGCCCGAAGGCGGGCGGCGTGACGATCTCGCTGTTCAGGCAAACCAGGTCGCCCTTGTCCAGCCGCTCGGCGTAGCACATGTGGAAGAAGGCGCTGCAGGCGGCCAGGACGGCGCGGTGGGCCGGGAACGGGGCGCTGCCCACCAGCACGGTGCAGTCGCAGAGGAAACCCTGGGCCCGCTGCTCCCGCAGCCCCCGCAGCAGCTGCCGGCTGTGCTCCGGGAACTCCATGGCGTCCCGCGGGGCTCTGCCGGGCCTGCGGGGTGACAGGGCCGGGGGGGGGGGAGGGGGGGCGGTCAGCCGGGCCTGCCCGGTGGCGGGGCCGCAGGAGACCGGTGCCGGCCCGGCCTGCTGAGAGGGCCCGGCCCCGGCCGGGAAGCGGCAGGGCCGGCACGGCGGGGGCCGCTCAGGCCCGGTCAGGCCCCGCTCCGCCCCGGCGGGGCCCGCTCAGGCCCGTCCCGGTTCCGCGCTCCCCGTCCCCACTCACCACAAAGCAGCGGCCTGGCGACGCCCCGCCCCTCCGCGCTGATTGGCAGCCCCGCCGGCCGGTCGCTCCCGCTCCCATTGGCCCGATCGCCTGCTGTTCAACGGGGCCCGGACGACGCGGGTCAGCGGAGCATGCTGATTGGCCGTCGCCTCCCGCCACTCATGGCGACGGGCTGCTGATTGGCGCCTGCTGCCGCCCTCCCGGGAAGAGGCGGGCCGCGGTTGTCATGGCCGTGGTTGCCATGACCGCGGGGGCGGGGCGTTGCCGGGGAAGCCCTCAGCGGGCGGCGGGTCCCCGAGCCGGGAGGGTGTTCTGATTGGGCGCACGCAGCTGTCACTCAGCTTTTCCGCGCTTTCATTGGTCTGCCGTTGCCCGCCCCCCCCCCCCCCGCGGCGTGTCCCCGCCCCTTCCCTCCGATCTCTCACGCCTCGCGCGCAAATCACCGGACGGGGGGGCGGGGCTACGGTCACCCCGGCAAACAGGTGAGCCGGGGCGGGGCGGGGGCGCGCGCGCGCCGGCGGGCCCCAAGCTCCGCCCCGCTGAGGGGGGTGTGGCCGAGGGCGGGTTCGCGGGCGGGGCTCCCCGCAGCCAATGGGGCGCGGCGGCGTGGGGCCAGGGGCGGGGTGAAGGGTCAGGCCCGATCCAAGATGGCGGCGGCGCCGGGGAGGTGAGCGTGCGCCGGGGGGATCCTACGGCCGGGACCCCTTCCCCCGCTCGGGGGGACCCCGCGTCCCGGGAGCCGCCCCCCCTCCCCCGGCGGGACCCCCGGGACTCCCTCCCCCGCCCCGAGCGGCCGCCGCCCGGGACCCCCCGGCACCCCGGGCCTGAGCTGCGGCCGAGCCCCCGCCACCACCCCCTCCCAGCCCGGTGGCGCCCCGCTCCCCGTCCCCCCTCCCCGCTTGGTCCCCGTGTCCCCCCCGTCCCTCCCCGTCCCCTTCCCCACCGTGGCGGAGGCGGAGCCGCGGCCCTGCCCTTCGCCCGACCCGCCCCCGTCCCCCCGCAGGCGGCGGCCGGCGGCGCTGCTCTGGGCGGCCCTTTGCCTTTGCCTTTGCCTCGGGGCCGCCCTGGCCGTGGACCGGAGCAACTTCAAGACGTGCGAACAAAGCGGCTTCTGCAGGTGGGTACGGGGGGACCGGCGGGGGGGGGGGAGCCGGGCCCGGGGCTGGCGCTCAGGCTTTCCCCCCCGCCCCCCGCCACCACCGCAGGCGCCAGCGCGGCCTGCAGCCCGGGCACTCGCCGTACCGAGCCCTCCTGGAGTCGCTGCAGCTCGGGCCCGACGCCGCCAGGCTCCAGCTCGTCAACGAAGCCACCAAGGTCCGTGCGGGACCGGGGAAGGGGGCTGCGGGGGCTGCCACCGTCCCGCTGACACCGCGTCCCTCCCTCCCCCCTGCAGGTCCCGCTGCTGCTGGAGCTGTGGGGGCTGCAGGGCAACGTGACCCGCATCCGCATCAAGGAGCTGAACCCGCCGCGCCCGCGGTTCGAGGTGCCGGATGTGCTGGTGGCGGAGCCGCCCGTGGAGCGGTGAGCGCCGGGCGGGGAGGCACGCAGGGCTGGGGGGACGTGGGTGGGGGGACGCTGCCGCACTCAGCCCCCCCCCTCTTCCCGGCAGGCTGGCGGTGACGGGGCGGGACGAGGGGAGCCTGGAGCTGTCGCTGGGCCCCACGGGGCACCGGCTGCTGGTGACGGAGAAGCCGTTCCGCATGGACCTGCTGCAGGGCCGGGAGCTGCTCTGCAGCGTCAACGCCCGCGGCCTCCTCTTCTTTGAGCACCTCCGACGCCGCCGGGACTCGTGAGTACGGCCGGGGGGGCGGCTCTGCGGCCGGGCAGGCGGGACCGGCCCCCCCCCCCAGGGTTCCCCCCACCCCAGGGCACCCAGCAAACCCCCCTGGGGAGCTTGGGGTGCCCAGCTGTCCCCGCTCCCCACCGGTAAAGGTGAACCCCAGGGAAGGGTGGGGGAACGGCAGCGCTCCGAGGGTCCCCCCCAAGAGGGAGGGCAGCCCATGGGGAAGGAGGGGGGGAGCCGGGCCGGGCCGCGTCCGTCTGTCCGTCCGGCGGCTCCTCGCACTGACTCTCGCTGTGTTTCTGTTTCTGGCTGCGCTTCCCCCCCGCCCGCGCCCCAGTTTCTCGGATAAAGTTAGTAGCTCGGTCGGTAGCTTGTGGGATAAGATCAAGACCCTTTTCCATAGGTAAATCTGTGGCTTCTGCTGCTGTCTCTGCCCCCCCCCACCCCCCCCCGGCCCCCCGCGGGGGCCCTGGCCAGGGTGCAGCATCCCCCCACAGCCCCCTGGGCCAGGCAGGCCCCGGCGGGAGGGAGGAGGAGGAGGGGGCAGGAGGGGCCGGGGCCGTCCCCGTCCCCCCAGAAGCGAGGAGCTGCCCCCCCGAGCGAGCTGGGGGGTGGTTGGGGTGCTCTCCCCATCTCGGGGCCCCAAGTGAGTGCCCACCGGGGGGTCCTGTGTCCGTCCCCCCCACCCCTCCGCGACCCTGCTGCGTTGCGTGACTTCTGCCTGCGGCGACCAGGGTGCCCCGGCCCCCCGTAACCACCCTGCCCCCCCCAGGGATACCCCCAAGGAGGCCACAGCAGAGGAGGGGGCGGCTGCTGAAGCGCAGGAGGAAGCTGCCGCTGGGACGGAGGACGCCAGCAACCAGAGCGAGAAGGTATGGGGGGGGCTCAGGACAAGGTGCTGGGGGCCAGCAGGGAGATGGGCCCCCCCTTTCTTTTGGGAGAGCCCCTCTCCCCACCCATCCCTGCTGGCATCTGGCCCCGCAGCCCACGGAGGCCACGGCTGAGGCCGCGGAGGAGCCGGGCTCCTGGGAGGAGACGTTCAAGACGCACACGGACACCAAACCCAATGGTGAGACCCGTCCCGTGGCGGTGGGGGGGGGCCGGTGCGAGGCAGGGCCTCTCGGTTTCACCCCCCCACCCCGTCCCGCCGCAGGGCCCACCTCGGTGGGGCTGGACTTCTCCCTGCCCGGCTTCGAACACGTCTACGGCATCCCCGAGCACGCCGAAAGCCTGCGGCTCCGCACCACCGAGTGAGTGGCGGGGAGGGCGAGTCGGGGGCGGGGGGGTGACGGTGGCACCGCAGGGGGGACGCTGACCCGCCTGGCCTCTCGCAGGGGGGGGGACCCGTACCGTCTCTACAACCTGGACGTCTTCCAGTACGAGCTCTACAACCCCATGGCGCTCTACGGCTCCGTCCCGCTCCTGCTAGCACACAGCGCCCGCCGCACCCTCGGCATCTTCTGGCTCAACGCTGCCGAGACCTGGGTGGACATCAGCTCCAACACCGCCGGCAAGGTGCGGGGACGGGCGGTGGGGGGGGTCCTTGGAGGGGTCTGGCGGGGCCCTGACACCCCCTCCCCGCCCGCAGACGCTTTTCGGGAAGCTGCTGGATTACATGCAGGGCGGAGGTGAGACGCCGCAGACCGACGTGCGCTGGATGTCGGAGAGCGGCATCGTCGACGTTTTCCTGCTGCTGGGTCCCACGCCCGCTGCCGTGGCGGGGCAGTACGCCGCCCTCACGGGTACGCCGCGGGGCGGGGAGGGCCGAATGGAGAGGAGAGGGGTGCTGGGGACCCCACTCTGAGCCCCGCTGTCCCCCTGCAGGCACCCAGGCGTTGCCCCCCCTCTTCGCCTTGGGTTACCACCAGAGCCGCTGGAATTACAACGACGAGGAGGACGTGGCGGCGGTGGAGCGGGGCTTCGAGGAGCACGCCGTCCCCTGCGACGTCCTCTGGCTGGACATCGAACACGCCGACGGCAAGCGCTACTTCACTTGGGACCCCAGCAAGTTCCCCCGGCCCCGTGCCATGCTGGAACGCCTGGCTGCTAAGAAACGCAAGGTGGGGGACCCCCGCCAAGGGGCTGGAGGGGAGCTGGGGGACCCCCTGGGTGCTGATGCGTG
Organism: Ciconia boyciana; assembly: GCF_034638445.1. NCBI lineage: Eukaryota > Metazoa > Chordata > Aves > Ciconiiformes > Ciconiidae > Ciconia > Ciconia boyciana. The sequence goes on along the minus strand of NC_132949.1, from coordinate 15,278,331 downwards.
TCTCCGCCCCCCCCCCCAGATGGTCAGCATCGTGGACCCCCACATCAAGGTGGACAGCAGCTATCGCGTCCACAACGAGCTGCGCTCCCGCGGCTTCTACGTCAAGACGAAGGACGGCAGCGACTACGAGGGCTGGTGCTGGCCGGGTGAGCGGGGTTGGGGGGCGCGTCCTGGGGGGAGCCCGGGGGGGGGGGCCACGCTGACCCCTGCACTGTCCCCAGGCTCTGCCGCGTACCCTGACTTCACCAACCCCGAGATGCGCGCGTGGTGGTCCTCCATGTTCGCCTACGACCAGTACGAGGTGAGGAGCCCCCCACCAGCGGGTGCGTGGCCCCCACATCGCCGTCAGCCCCCCATCGCCGTCAGTGCCCCCGGCAGGCGTGTGGCCCCCCGAGTCGCTGTCATCCCTCCCCGTTGCCTTTCTGCTCTCAAATCACCATCTTCACCTATTGCTCGTGTGTCCCCCAAACTGCTGCCCCCCACCCCTCTGCCCCCCAGTTGCCCCCCACCCCTCACCGTGGGCCCCCTCCCCCAGGGCTCGACCGAGAACCTCTTCACCTGGAACGACATGAACGAACCCTCCGTCTTCAGCGGCCCCGAGGTGACGATGCACAAGGACGCGGTGCATCACGGCGGCTGGGAGCACCGCGACCTCCACAACCTCTACGGCCTCTACGTGGTGAGCGCGGCCCCCCCCAGGACCCCCCCTGTGCCTCCCACCCGCATGGGGGCGGGGGGGGGGGTCCCTTACAACCTCTTTCTCCGTCCCCCTCCCCTCTGCGCAGCAAATGGCGACGGCCGAGGGGCAGATCCAGCGCTCGGGCGGGCAGCAACGACCCTTCGTGCTGAGCCGGGCTTTCTTCGCCGGTTCCCAGCGCTACGGTGAGGGTGGGGGTCCGCCCCGGGGGGCCCCCCCCGTGTGTGCGTGCCCCCCCCCCCCTCACATCCCTTCCCGCAGGCGCGGTGTGGACGGGCGACAACACGGCCGAGTGGGAGCACCTGAAGATCACCATCCCCATGTGCCTGAGCTTCGGGCTGGCCGGCCTCTCCTTCTGCGGCGGTGAGCGGGGCGAGAGCGGGGTCGGGGGGAGGCTCGGTGCGCCGGGGGGGGCCGCCCTGAGCCCCCTCCTGCCCCCGCAGCGGACGTGGGGGGCTTCTTCAAGAACCCCGACGCGGAGCTGCTGGTGCGGTGGTACCAGGCGGGCGCTTTCCAGCCCTTTTTCCGTGCCCACGCCCACCTGGACACGGCGCGCCGCGAGCCCTGGCTCTTCGGGGAGGAGAACGTGGCGTTGATCCGCGCCGCCGTCCGCCAGCGTTACGCTCTCCTGCCCTACTGGTACACCGCCTTCTACCGCTGCCACCGCCACGGGCTGCCTGTCATGAGGTGAGCGGGCGCGGGGGTCCCTGGGGGTCCCCCCAAACCACCCCCACCCCCCCTCCCCAAGGTCCGTGACGTCCCCGCTTTTCCCCCAGGCCGCTCTGGATGGAGTACCCCGAGGACACCACCACCTTCGCCATCGATGACCAGTACATGATCGGTGAGGGGGCTTTGCCGTGGGGTTGCCCCTGCCCCTGAGGGGTCCCCCGCCCCCATTGGGGGTCCCCCCCATCCCCACCCGGGGTCTCCCCACCCCAGCACTGACCCAGGGTCCCCCCCCCTCCACGCCTTCCCCAGACAGGGCGCTGCTGGTGCACCCCGTGACGGAGCAGGGCGCCCGTGGCGTGCAGGTCTACCTGCCTGGCAAGGGAGAGGTGAGCTTGTGCGGGGGCTGTGGGGGAGCTGCAGGCTTTGGGGGAGCTGGGGGGCGGTCTGCAGGCTTTGGGGGGGGGGCTGTGGGGGTCCAGGTCTCTCCCCCCCCAACTGCTTTCTGGTACCCCCAGGTGTGGTACGACGTCACCTCCCACCAGAAGCACCACGCGCCCCAGACGCTCTACGTGCCGGTGACCATGAGCAGCGTGGGTGACGGGGACGGGGCTGGGGAGGGGTACGGGGTCTGGCCGGGGGGGGGGGCCGGGCCCACCTCCTCCTCCCTGCCCCGCAGGTGCCGGTGTTCCAGCGTGGTGGGACGGTGGTGCCGCGGCAGGAGCGGGTGCGGCGCTCCACTGAGTGCATGCGGGGGGACCCCTTCACCCTCTACGTGGCCCTCAGCCCCCAGGTGAGTGCAGATCCCCCCCAGATCCCCCAAACTCCCTAGACACCCCCCACTCCCCTGACACCCCCCACCCCCGTTGCCCCCCCAGGGCACGGCCGAGGGCGATCTCTTCCTGGACGATGGCCAGAGCTTTGACTACGAGACGAAGGCGCGCTACCTGCACCGGCAGTTCACCTTCGCTGGCAACACGCTGACGGCCAGGTGCCCCCCCCGGCTCCCCCCCCAGACCCCTCTCCAGCCTCCCTGGACCCCTGAACCCCCCAAACCCCCACTTCTCCTTCCCCGCAGCTCGGCGGACCCCCGGGGCTCTTTCGACACCCCGGCCTGGCTTGAGCGTGTGGTTATCCTGGGCGCGGGGAAACCGGCTGCCGTCATTCTCCGTCCTGCAGGTGAGTAGGGGGGCCGGGGGGGGCGCCGGGGGTGGGTACACCCCCAACCCCCCCAACCCCCTCACCCCCTGTTGTCCCCCCCAGATGGCTCTGAGACACGCCTCGACTTCCACCACGAGGCCGAGACCTCCGTCCTCACCCTGCGCAAGCCGGGGGTCCGCATCGGTGACGACTGGGCCATCATCCTGCGATAATGCAGGGGGGGGGCTGCTGCTGGGGAGGGGGGGGGGGGCTGCCCTTGCCTCCCCTCCCCCAGGACCCCCACAGCCCCCGGGACCCCCCAACCGGGGGCAGGGAGCTCCCCCCACCCCCCACTGCCCCCTTGGCTGCTGTAGCGGGGGTTTGTCCCCGGTTGGTTTGGGGGGGCTGGGGGGTGCTGCCTCTGCCCCCTGTTCCCCCCCAAGTGGGGGGCAGGGGCTGGGCTGGTGGGGGATGGGGACCAAGGCTCTGCGTGCCCCCCCTGCCCCCCTTGTGCCCCCACCCCACCCCTTCCTCCCCCCTTTTCCTCGCTCTTTCCACCCCTACTCCTTTCCACCCCCCTTCTGTCCCTGTCCCCCGTTTTCCCCCTCCCCCAGCAAGCGGGGGTCAGCTGGGGGTTGGGGGAGCCACCTCCCCTCCCCTCATCATCCCCCCCCACGGGGCATTGTGGGGTCTGTGGCGGGGCAGAACCGGGCCCCCCCTCCCGCGGCTGAGCGGGGCCGGGAGGGGGAGGGGCGGCCCCGCGCGGAGTTTTGATAAAAGACAAATAAAACCAGGAAAAAAACGGTGTTTTGAGGTTTGGGGGGGGGGGGGGTGGTGCACCCCGGAACCCGGCGGCCGGGGTGCGCGCAGCAGCCGGACCCCAGGGAACGGACCGCGGCCGGAAGTGGCTGCCGGAGCGCCGTGGGGCGGACCGGAAGTGCCGGCCTGGCCCGGCCCGGCCCGGCCCGGCCCGGCGGTTGCTTCGCGGCCCCGAACCGGTCCCGGTCCCGGTCCCGGTCCCAACCCCCGGGCCCGGCCCGGCCTGGCCCGGCCCGGCCCCCGTCCAGCCCCGGCCCCGCCGCGGTGAGTCCCGGCCCCGTCGCCGTGGCAACAGCGCCACGTCCGCACTCCTTTACTGGGGGGGACTGTGAGCACTGGGGGGCACTGAGGGGACTGGGAGCACTGGGGGTGTTGGAGGGGCTGGGGGGAGCACTGGGGGACTGGGAGCACTGTGGGGGTGTTGGAGGGGCTGGGGGAGCACTGGGGGAAGATATGGGATACGTATTGGGGTGGTGGGGGCTTACTGGGAGGGACTGGGGAGATACTGGGGGTGCTGCGGTGGGTGCTGGTCATGCTGGGGGGCGGGAAAGGCCCTGGGCAGAGCGTGCTGGGGGGTGCCTGAGCGCCAGGCCCCCCCTCTCCCCCGAGACCTCTCCAGACCCCCGGTTCCCCCTGGACACCCCGAGACCCCCCCGGCCCCCCCCGGCGCTGCCATGAGGGTGAAGCTGAAGAACGTTTTCATCGTCTACTTCGTGGTGTCACTCGTGGGGCTGCTCTGCGCCCTGCTGCAGCTCGGTGAGGGGGGGCCTGGGGGGGCCGGGGGCGGCTCAGGGAGGCCTGAGCCCCCCCCCCCCGGGCCGCTCTGGGGTCCCTGACCCCCCCCCTTCTCTGTCCCGTCCCCCCCCCAGGGCAGCCCTGCGACTGCTCCCAGCAGCTGCAGGCCGAGCGGCGGCGGGGCCGGGACCGGGACCGGCTGCTGGCGGAGCTGCGGGGTGGGGGGGCCCGGGGGGAGCCCCGGGCCCAGGGGGGGGGCCGGGCCCTGCCCACCATCTACGTGGTGACCCCCACCTATGCCAGGTGAGACCCCCCCTCCCCCGGGTTCTCTACAGCCTGGCCTGGCCTGGCCCCCCCAGCCCCGTGCAGCCTGGCCTGGCCCCCCAGACCCATTTGCCCCCCCAACCCTGTACAGCCTGATCTGCCCCCCAGACCCATTTGCCCCCCGGTACAGCCTGCCCCCACAGACCCATTTGCACCCCCCCCCATGCAGCCTGGCCTCCCCCATTCCCATTTGCCCCCTCCCACCCTGTAAAGTCTGACCTGCCCCCCAGACCCATTTGCCCCCCCCCCCCCCTACAGCCTGATCTGTCGTGTCCCCCCGCTACAGCCTGGCCCCCCCAGACCCATTTCCCCACACAGCCTGGCCTGGACCACCCCCAGCTCGATCCACCACCCCCCTTGAGCCTCCTTGCCTTTACATGGCCTCCACAGCCCCCCATGACTCCCCACAGCCCCCCGTGACCCCCCTCAGCCCCCAGGACCCCCTGCAGCCCCCCCCACAGCCCCCTTTGCTCCCCCCCCCCCAGGCCGGTGCAGAAGGCGGAGCTGGTGCGGCTGTCGCAGACGCTGCTGCACGTGCGGGCGCTGCACTGGGTGGTGGTGGAGGACGCGGCGGCCCCCACGGCGCTGGTGGGGGGGCTGCTGGCCAGCAGCGGGGTGCCCTTCACCCACCTGAACGTCGAGACCCCCCCCGAGCGTCGCCGCCGCCCCGGGGACCCCCCCTGGTTACGCCCCCGCGGCGTCGAGCAGCGCAACCGGGCGCTGCAGTGGCTGCGGGAGACGCGGGCGCCCGGCGAGAGCGGCGTGGTCTACTTCGCCGACGACGACAACACCTACAGCCTGCGCCTCTTCGAGGAGGTGGGGAACCCCCCAGAACCCCCTAAAACCCCCCGAACCCCCCCCAGCCCCCCCAACTTCCCCCTAGGCCCCAACTGCTCCTTTCTGCTTCTTGACGCCTCCAGCTTGCGCCTCTTTGAGGTGATGGAGGGTGCTGTTACCCCCGAACTCCCCTCAAATTCGTCCAATCCCCCCCACCCTCCCCAGCTCCCTCACCCCCCGGAGCCCCCAATTCCCCCAAACTCCCTAACCCCTTAGAGCCCCCAAGTTCCCCCACCCTTCCCTAACCCACCCTAGAGCCCCCTAATTCCTCCTCAAAGTTCCCTAACCCCTCCTAGAGCCTCCTCTAGAGTCCCCCAATTACCCCCAAACTCTCCTAACTCCCCCTAGATCCCCCAGTTCCCCCACCCTCCCCTGCCCCCTAGAGCCCCCAATTCCTCCCCAAACTCCCCTGCCGCCCCTTATAGCCCCCCAATTCCTCCCCAAACTCCCCTAACCTGCTGATTCCCCTTCTGCTGCTCAACATCCCCAGCCTACGCCTCTTTGAGGGGCCGTGCTGTTCCGTGAGACCCCCCAGCCCCCCCTCCCCACTCCTCCCTGAGCCCCCAACCCTCTCCAGCCCCCCCATTCCCCCCCCCCCGCCGCCGCCATGACGGCCGCTCTCCCCCCAGATGCGCAGCACCCGTGGCGTGGCCGTCTGGCCGGTGGGGCTGGTGGGGGGCCTGCGTTTCGAGCGGCCGCTGGTGGCGGGGGGCCGGGTGGTGGGCTTCCACACCGCCTGGAAACCGGAGCGCCCCTTCCCGCTGGACATGGCCGGCTTTGCCGTGGGGCTGCCCCTGCTGCTGGCGCGGCCCGCCGCCCGCTTCGACCCCCAGGCCGAGAGGGGCTACCTGGAGAGCAGCCTGCTGGGGGGGCTCGTCTCCCCCGCCGAGCTGGAGCCCAAGGCCGACAACTGCACCCAGGTGGGGCACTGGGGGGGGACGACACACGATGACTCTCGGGGGGGGTCTCGGGGTCCTTTGGGTTTGGGTGGTCCCTCAGGGGGTCCCTTGAGGGTGGGGGGGTGACAGGACAGGGACCCCGGGGGGTGCAGGCTGGGCTGGGGGCCCAGGCCTGACAAAGGGGTCACTGAGGTGCACAGGCCAGGCTGGGGGGTCCCCAGGGGGTGCAGGTTGGGCTGGGGGGGGTCCCCAGGGGGGCACAAGCCGCACTGGGGGTCCTGCTGATGCCCCCCCCCTTGCTGCTCCCCCAGGTTCTGGTGTGGCACACGCGGACGGAGAAGCCGAAGCTGCGGCAGGAGGAGCAGCTGCAGCGCGAGGGACGGGGCTCCGACCCCCACATCGAGGTGTGAGGGACCCCCCCGCGCTCCCCCCCCGCACCGCAGGGACCCCCCCCGGGGACACACCGGATGTGGGGACGCCCCTGGGGACACTCGGACTTTATTTATCGACAGGGCCCCCCCCTTTCTGTGGGCCCTGCCCCCCTTTCCCACGGGGCTCCCCAGCCAAGTGTTGTCTCTGCAATAAACTCTCCCGCTCCATCCTCGTCCGTGTTTGGGGGGGACCCCACTCCGGGGGGTGGGCACCTCACGCCAGGGGCTGCTGCATGCCCCCCCCCACGGTAAGGGGGCCAGGGGACCACAGAGGGGGCAGGAGCGGGGCCCCCCAACCCTCCTGCTGCCGGTGGATCTTCATGTGGGCATTGCGGCTCTTGATCTTGGGGAAGATCCTGGGGGAAACAGGGGTGCGGTGGGGGGCTGGGGGAGGAAGCACCCCTGTGCCCCCCCAGCACCCTCTGTGCCCCCAGACCTCGTCCAGGCCATCCCCAATCCACTTCTGCCCCCCCCGCGTACTTGCCACAGAGCTTGCAGGGGAAGCGGGAGCCGAGGGCTTCAGGTGGTGTCTGGGACAGAGAGAGGTGGGAGGGGGGGGTCCCCAGTGTCCCCCAAAACCAGAGGGGGGGTCCCCCGTGCCCTCCCGAATCCGGGAGGAGTCCCTGGTGCCCCCCAGCGCTATCGGGGTGTCCCCGGCCCCCCCATACCTGCCTCCGCGCCCGTCCCAGCCGTGACTTGTGCAGGTAGTAAAACTCAACACACTGCGTCATCCGCTTGGAGGGCACCTGGAGGGGGGGGGAGCGAGGGGGGCGGGTTTTGGGGTGACCCTGTGGGAACGGGGGTGCCGGGGGGGATGCCGGGGGAGTCTCTCACCGTCTGTTGGATGCGCTGGAAGTCCTTCCCGTGCTGCGCCAGGGCCTTGGTGAAGAGCCGCCGCTCCCGGGGGTCCAGGCGTCGCTGCCTGTGGGTGCAGGGGGTCAGGATCTGGGGGGTCCCATGGGAGCCCCCCAAGATTCCCCTTTACCCCAGCCCCCCCTCACCGGTGTAGTGGTAGCCAGCCAAGGGGTCCGCCTGCAGCCAGGCCGGTGTCCCCAGCAGCAGCAGCTCCAGGGCGCCCTGGGGGGGGGGCACGGCCGGGCGCAGGGTGCTGGGGGGGGGGGGGGCACCCCCAAATCCCCCCAGCCCCCCCCTCACCATCAGGCTGCCGCCGGCGCGGGCCAGGCAGTGCAGGGCCAGCTCCCGGTTGGTGCCCCCCCCGGGCAGGGCGCTGGAGCAGGCCAGGTCCAGCAGGGTCTCCACTGTGGGGGGGCTGGGGTGAGGGGGGGGCCGCAGGCAAGACCCCCCCCCGACACCTCCCCCGACCGGGGAGGGGGGGTCTCACCTTGCTGCTGGGTCTCGGGGTCCCGCTCCAGCCCGGGCCAGGGGCTCCAGGCCAGTGTGGCCCCCGCCGGGGGGTCCTGCCCACAGCCCCCCCCTGCTGCCACCGGCACGGCTGCCTGGAAGCAGGGGCCCACGTTGATCTGCCTGGTGGGGGGCCGGGGGGGCACAAAGAGAGGGGTGGCGGGGCAGCCCCTCCCCGCTGCCCCCCACCCCTCCCCGGCCCCCTGACTCACGGAGGCGAAAGGTGCTGGGTGTCAGCGGCCCCGGGGGGGCTGCCCCCTCCTGGCAGCCCCCCAAACAGGCCCGGCCCCCCGCCCCGGGTCCAGCATGGGGGGTGGCCGGTACCGGGGGGGCCCCCCCCCCAGGCCCAGCCGGCTTCGGTATGGGGGGGCCTGGGTCTCACTGGGGGGGGCCAGTGGGGCCTGCGGGAGAGAGGGGAAAAAGGGGTCATGGGGGTGCCCTACGGGGGGACCCAGGTGTCCCCACTGTCCCCCCGGGACCCAGGCGTCCGGTTCCTCTTACCTCGGGGGGGGCCGTGCCCCGTGCCCAGGGGGGGCTCACCTCGCAGCCCCCCCCCACCTCCCCCAGGGACCCCCCAGGCCATGGTGGGACCCCGGGGAAAGGCAACTCGGCACCCCTGAAATAGCGGTTGGGGTCCTGCGGGGAGGGGACGGGGGGACGGGGGGTCAGGAACCGGGGGACCAGGTGTCCCCCCCCCCCGGCCCCCCCAGGGGACCCAGGCATCCGGGCTCACCTGGAAGCAGCGCGCCCCGTCGGGCGCCCAGTCCGGGGGCCCCAGGAGTGCGATGAAGCCCTCGGGCCCCCCAAGTCCCTGTGGGGCTGCGACAGGACAAGGGAACGGAGGGGGGGGAGCGGGTGTCAGGGCCGCCCCCCCCTCAGACTCCCCCCCCCCCCCAAAAAAGGGCTCGGTGGACCCAAGCGTCCCGGTCCCCCCGCTGCGCTCACCTGGGCCCTGGAAGGGTGCAGGGGGGGTGCAGGGGGGGGGCTGCAGGTCCTGGTAGAGGCAGGCGGGGGGCGGCTCCTCGGGGGGGCCCGCCATAGGGCAGGGGCAGGTAGCTCGGGGAGGGGTGACCTCCCCGGCCGCAGGGGTCCCGGCCCCCCAGGCCTTGCCCGGCAGGCGGCCGGCGAAGGCCTGGGAGAAGGGGTCCAGGCGGCCAGGGGGTCCCTCGCCCTGGGGGGCCCAGGGCCCAGGGGGAGCCTCGGGGGCCGGGGCTCCCAGTGGGGCTGCCCCACGGCGGGGAAGGGGCCGGCGGGAGGGTACAGGGGGCGTAGGGGCCCAGCTGCGGTTCCATGGCGCTGTGGGGGGGGGAGACAGGCGAGAAGAGGGGCTGGGGGATCCCTGGGTGTGGGGCGGCAGCGTGGGGACCCCCTCCCTGCTACCCCCACCCCCCCAGTTTCCCGGCCCAAGGACCCACCACGGGCGGGAAGTGGGGGGAGGCTCCCGGCATCCGGGGTGCAGGGGGCTGGCCCCCACCCCAAGGTGAGGACCCAGGCATCCAGGCCATCCCTGGGCCACCCCATGGACCCCATTGTCCCCCCAAGGGTCCCAGGCATCCCAGCTGTCCCTGGGCCACCCCATGGACCCCCTCATCCCCCCAAGGGACGCAGGTGTCCCGGCCGTCCCTGGGCCACCCCGTGGACCCCGTTGTTCCCCCCCGAGGGAGCCGGGTGCCTGGGCCCTGCCGTACCTTCAGCGGGGTCTCGCCCCGTCCCCGTCCCCTCGCCGAGGCGGGAGCTGGCACACACAGCGGAGCGGAGGCTGTTCCCGGAGGCGCAGCCCCGAACCCGCTTGCGCTATGACTGTGCAGGATGCGGCCCCAGCTCACACCTGCCCCCCCCAACCCCCCCCGGGGGAGGGCAAAGTGGGGCCAACCTGCCCCGGGGGCGAAAAGGGCACCCCCAAATCCTGGCCCGGGGGTGC